>NC_135485.1:76094820-76432320 GCF_052094955.1 Ictidomys tridecemlineatus | reverse complement strand
TCCAACAAAATTAATAAAGGATGGCAGGGTTTGAGCCTCAAGATACAGACATTTGAGTCTTCATCATGGAAGTAATAAGTGGAAATAAAGGGAGTTATGTTCAAATTTTTAAAAAGTATGTAAAACTTAGCTTTGAAATGAGAATCTTCTTACCATTTGAATCTTCAAAATATAAAAGTGAATCATTTACACCAAACCCAAAGTAGGATAAGCATCCTTATGATTGAGCCTAAGCAGAAAATACCTTAGAAGAATGCATTTTTAATTTCCTCAGTTGACATCATGAACATTTAATTCTTGTACATGAAGTATGTCCAGCAGTAGAATATTCTGTCTCTTTCTGAATGGTGGGTATTTCAGAAGATCCGGGAAAGAGGAAGCCAGACTTGTTAGTCACCAAAAGAATAAAAGAGCTATCTTTAGAATGCATGGAAGTTCTGAAATTCAGCTCATTTCCAAGGTCAGTGGTCATATCCACTCATAGTTACTGAGTACCCACTCAGTATACAGTGTATTCAAGGCTATAAAGGGGAAAACACTCATCAAAGGTTTCCCCCTTTATAACTCCTGCAACTAATCCATTTCAACCCAAGCAGCTCCAGAGTTCTCAACCCATCTCATTCCATCTGATTACAGCAGCGATGATGTCATGGTTGGCTTCTTGCAGAAAGAAGTCCTTCAGAATGCTCATATGCAGGAGCTGAGACAAGAGGGTCAGTTGTAAGCCTTACTGTTTGCCAAACACTTGGGTGGCAGTCCAGGCACGTTCCCTCAAGTCACACTCAGAATATTCAGAAAGCCAAGGTGACAATGATATTCAACTAAAGAGTGTTTAGATTCCACACTGGACTTGTGTTCTTGCTATGACATCTCTCTCCATGTCTGAGCCATCCTCTATTCAGGAAGCCAATGTGACTCCATCTCCTTCAAAACCCACAAGCTAATGTGAGTATTCCTTTTGAAGGGGCAAACAGTATTCTTCACTCTTACAGTTAAAACAAGTCAAACACTAAGTACTCAAATTCTCTTATTCCTTCTAAGTTAATGACTGAAGGAGAAGAGATTTCATTGATACTCCATAAAATTAGGAGTTTTAAAAAATCATGTTTTAGAGAAACAGAGGCTTTGGCCAACATACAGCTATTTAAACTATAAAAATTACTTAAGGATTATATGAGTAAAAGAAAACTACTGATAGGTAAATAGATAATGAAGGGAGTGAAGGAGATGAATGGATAAATGGATAGATTCATGGATGTATAGATGGATAGAGAGATAACATTGATGGATGTATAGATGATGGATGGATAGATATGTGAATTGATACATAGGTGATATGTAGGTAGATAGGTAGATAGCTACTTAGATAAATAGATAAATGAATAGATAAATGATTAACAGATAAATAGTTGGTTTATGACCAGAATTATCTAGCATTGAATATTAAAATGCAAGTCAATAATAACATAGAAAGAAGAAAATTGAACTTGGCCTTTGGGGATCACTGCTCAAGTGCATGGCTTAGAATGAGCCCCTATTCTTCTTGAGCTTACTTTCTCTCATCAGTCAAATGGGAGTAAGCAAATAGCCCTTTTAGAGTTAGTGAAAGTACTATGGTTACTAATAATGATTATTGATAACTAATGTTCTACTGAATGATATCACTGGGTTAAAATTTTTATCTAATTTGGTTCCTATAATGGTCAATTTGAATTGTCACTTTGATTGGATTAGGAGATGCAAAAGATTAGGAGGTTTCTGGGTGTGTCAATGAAGGTGTATCTAGGAATGATTGGCATGTGGTATAGCAAACTGAAGTGGAGACCCTTCCTAAGTGTAGGCTGTACCATCCAATAGGTTAGAGGCTCGGATGGAATAAAAGTTGGAAGAACAAGGCAGCAGCAGGAGATGCAAGCTTGAGTTTCCTTGAATGCATTCTTGATGGCCTCTGGGATCACCTGAGGACCTCAGAATCTTGCTCCTTCACTTTTCCAAAATGGACTTTGCCGATGATTCTTCAGGGAGCTTCCAGAAGCCTTCAATCTTGGACTGAAGTAGCATTGTAAATCCCTCTTGTTCTGAAGTGTCAGCATCTTAAACTCTGCAGCTAGTGGTTCCTCCAGCTCTCCAGCCTGCAGATGGCCACTGTGGACTGTTCAGCTTCTAGTTGTGTAAGTCAATCTAATAAACTATATATATATATATATATATATATATATATATATATATATATATATACACACACATATATATATATATATATATATATATCATACCTCTTATTGGTTCTGTTCCTCTAGAGAACCCTGCTTAATACAGTCCCTAAGACAATCTTATGAGGGACACTTGTTGATATCTTGTTCAGAAAAGAAAAATAATGCACAAAGAGGTTTCCTAAGCAGTCCGGGGTCTTACAGCCATTTAGAGGACTAGCTGTTCCTGAACTCAGATGCACTCCACTAAAGCCCTGTATATTTCACCACGGTGCCTCACATACTGCACACGAAAATGTTTGGGAAATTGCCAAATAAAATGCATAGTAAACACACATTACTAAAATAAATACACAATATACAAATATGTAAAATGTAATTTATAATCACATATTGCCTATAACTTGACTTAATTCCAAGAATTGCTGAATCCTAACACATACTTCTACACAAACTGTAGGCTGGACCCCCAGGACACACCAGATCATGCATGAGGCCTGGATAGTAGCTTAACTCGAGGGCTGGAGGCCTGGGTAGTAGCCTAACCTAAGAATCACAGAGATTCGTATTTCCCAATCTGCTAACCCTGGCATCACAGAAAGACTCCCCCAATGGCAAATCTTTGCATCGGATAAAGAGGTATGTAAGGTGAATTTAGCATTCTCACATTCGAAACTCAGATTATGTGATGTGATCTACAGTCATAGCACAGGAGGCAATGCCACAATACACTAAAACACCATTGCAACCCCTCACACAGGAATTATTAGAAAGGAGAAGGGGCTGTTCAGTTAAAATGGGAACTAAGGGATGATGGTGAACGGAAAAGGAAGACTCACCCCTATGCTCTCACCATGCATGTTCTCAATGCTCCCATTTATCAATGATTTAGCAAAAGATATGGAAAGGACACACATCAATGCTTTGAGAGATGAGATACCAGCATACCAACCTGACAGTCCAGGCAGGGTAAATGACCATCTCAATGCATTTGCATTGGAATTAGACAGGGTAGTGGGAAATTGCAGAAATCTGAAAAACAAGCCGGTGCACCAGTGACTTTTTAGAAAGAAGTTTAGGTCTCTACTCCCAGGCCTGAGAACTTTCTCTGCTTCTGTTCATTTGTGGAAATATGAGCTTCTCTGTTGACCTATTCTCTTCTTTCTCTTGTGTCCACACTGCATTCCATGTTCCCTGCCCTAACTCCACCTCTCTCCCACTGGGTCACCCATTCCAGATAAGTAGATGCCCTATACACTCAGCTTTGTCACATAGCTTGCTCCTTTTCGGTGCTTGGTGGCAATGTGGCCCTCCATGGCTCCTCTCTGAGAGGGCTACAATTTTCTCCCAGTTCAGTTATCTCAGGGTCAAAGGAAAGACTTGCCTTTCTCACTCCTCAGCTGCTTTTAGAACTTAGTAAATTCTACTTCAGTTAAAATTCTGTGTAAGGGGAGAAAAGGTGGTAGAATAGTGCAACGTGGCCTTTCTCCTAGCTCAGCAGTACAGAACTCGAACAGTGGAAATACTACACCTCCCTGAGACTTAGAGTGAGAAATCCTAAGACTGGAAGGGCAGTTTTTCCTAGCTGAACCATGAACTGCTTGACTCATTAGTTGGACATATAAAAAAGGAAGGAGGAAACTCTCTACAGAGTTTATGGATTGTCTGCAATCTAAGAGCCCTCATGGTACTCCAGCTTGGCAGAGCCTATAAAACTGGAACCCAGATCTATGAGTTTTCAGCTAGGTCTGCGTGAGCCTGTCTGAGCCTAGCAATCCAGTAGAAAGTCAGAATCTAGGAGCATTTTGCCCAGGGGAACACAGGTTGGAGAGGCTGGAGAAAGCAGGGCTCACCTCAGCTCAATGAGTCTTGAAACGTGCAGGGATGGACAGGTCTCCAACTCTCTCCCCAATCACATCCAGTGATCCCTGAGTCCTGCAAGGTTTGGTATCCATGGGGCACCCAACAGGGACCTCTGGCTCCTCAATCCCCAGACTCCCAACCTCTCCCTAGCCCCCAATCTGGCCCATCATATGCTGCTAGATAGCCAATACACCTGATATAGAAAAGTCCTCCATGACAGGCACCATGGTCCCAGTGCCCAGCCCTCAGTACTGCCAAGGAGATAGGTGCCTGACCAAGAATTCAAAAGGGTAGGGGCAGGAGAGATTTTAAAGATGGAATCAGAGATTAAGAATTGCGGGGTCTGCAGATGAGGTAAGGGGCTAAGATCAGGCTCCTATATCACATAAGGGGAACACAAAAGAGAACCCTGGGGTATAGTCTTCCAAACTGGACCAGCAATTGCTGTACCCCAGCTACATGAGTTCTGCCTCTAAGTCTAACCCTCCCAGCCCAGAAACCCTCACCATCCTGAGGGTAGAGCTACCATCAAACTCCAGACAACCCTACGTACTGGCTGAGAAGAGAAGCTGAATCTGTTCAATTTTCCATCGAGATCCTTCTCTCTCTACTGTTTTTAAAACTAAGTATTTTTCATGCATCAGTTCCTTGAGGGCTGGGATCTGTGAATAATATATAACAGGTTCGTTGTATATTCTTTTATTCTTAATTTTTTCATTTTTATTTTTATTATTATATATATATATATATTATTTTTTTTTTCCTCTCACTTATCTGTATTCCTGGATTTGCTTTCTCTCTTCTCTCCTCCTAACAGGCAAGCTCTATTAGTTCCTCTTTCACTCTTTCTATAATATTTTTTAATTCCATCTTCTCTTCTCTTTCCTCAGAAACATCACATCCTACACCACTTCTGTTCTCTCTTTATCCACCATTAAAAACTGTAAACCCCTTTTGCAAATTTACTATTTATATTGTAGACAATGGGTGAACACATCATATCTGTCTATTGTAACAAAACTGTAGATGTCTTAATGGAAGCTATTCGATTTAAGGCTGTATATTGTTAGGTGCTGTTAATATTGGTCTCTCCCTTAAAGGCGAGGAATTGGAAACCTTCAGGGACCCTCCAAGTCTACATGGTAGAAACTGACCTGCCTCAGATCCACCCGGCTAGATAGGAAGACACAAAAACAACATGGAAAAACAAGAGAATAAACATTGCAAACAGAACAATATTTCAATAAGAGAATCCATTGAGGGCTGGGTTCTGGCTCAGTGGTAGAGCACTCATCTACTAGGCGTGAGGCACTGGGATTGATCCCCAGCACCACATAAAAATAAAATAAAGATATTGTGTCCATCTATAACTAAAAAATAAATATTTAAAAGTCCATTGACAACACAATAAAAGAAATGTCACAGAAAGAGTTTAGAATGTATGTAGGTAAACCGGTCTGTGCGATAGAGGGCGATATAAGGAGTGAAATCAGAGATAAATTTCAGGAGGTGAAAAATCACTTCAGTAAAGATGCAGAGATCCCAAAAAGATATTAAGCAGAAATCCACAAAATGAAGGAATCAATAAGCCAAATTAAAAATTCAATGGAAACTCTCACCAGCAGACTAGACTACTTGGATGACAGAATCTCAGACAATGAAGACAAAATATATAATCTTGAAAATAAAGATGGCCACACGGAGAATATGGTAAGAAACCATGAACAGAACTTCCAGAATTATGGGATAACATGAAAAGACCAAGTTTAAGATTTATTGGAATAGAAAAAGGAGTGAAGACACAAACCAAAGGAATGGACACATCAGAAAATTTTCCAAATTTGAAGAATGAAATGGAAAATCTGCAATGGCACATGCCTGTAATCCCAGCAGCTAGGTAAACTGAGGCAGGAGGATCATGTTCAAAGCCAGCCTCAGCAACAGCGAGGCACTAAGCAACTCAGTGAGACTCTGTCTCTAAATAAAATACAACATGTCGCTGGGGATGCGGCTCAATGTTTGAATGCTCCTGAGTTCAATCCTTGGTTACCCCTGACCCCAAAATAAAGAGTCTTACAGGTCACCAAATGTAAATTAGAGCAGACCCACACCAAGGCCCATTATAATGAGAATGACTAACATGCAGAATAAGGATAGAATTTTAAGGGCTGTGAGAGAAAAATATCAGATTACATATAGGGGAAAACAACTTCAGACCTCAGATGATTTCTTGACCCAGTTCCTCAATGTTAAAAGGTCCTGGAACAAAATATATTAAGTTCTGAAAGAAAATGGATGCCAACTAAGAATTTTATACCCAACTAAGAATTTTGTATAATTAAGTTTTAGATTTGAAGATGAAATAAAATCTTCCCATGATAAACAAAAGTTAAAAGAATTCTCAACTAGAAATCCTGCACTAGAGAACATTCTCAACAAAATATTCCAGGAGGATGAAATGAAAAAATAAAAAGTGAAGACCAGAAAAGGAAGGAACTACATTAAAGGGAGAGTCAATCAAAGGAGAAACTAAGTCAAATTAACAACGAGAAATAAAATAAAATGACTGGGACTACAAATCATATCTCAATAATAACCTTGAATATTAAGGGCCTAAAATCATAATTCAAAATACATAGACTGGCAAACTGAATTAATAAACAAGACCCAACAATATGCTGTCTTCAAGAGACTCACCTCTTAGGAAAAGATATCCACAAACTGAAGGTAAAAGTATGGGGAAAAACATATTACATGTGTGAACTGTGTAAACATGCAGGGGTTTCTATCCTCATATCAGATAAAGTGGACTTCTAGCCAAAGTTTATCAGAAAGGACAAAGAAGGACATTTCATACTGATTCAGAGTCTTATACATCAGCAACACATAACAATCATAAATATTTGTGTCCCAAACAATGGAGCATCTAAAAAAGCCTACCAACCAAGAAAATACCCAGGACCAGATGAATTCTCAGCTAAGTTTAACAAGACCCTCAAAGAAGAATTAAACATTAAACAAACCCTTCTCAAATTCAAGAATCAAATAGACCACAACGTAATAATGCTGGGTGACTTTAACACACCTCTTTCACTACTGAATAAATCTTCCAAGCAAAAACTAGGCAGAGAAAACATAGAACTATATAATATAATCAATAATTTAGACTTAAAAGACATATATAATACAGAATGTTTCATCCATCAATGAGTGAATACACTTTTTTCTCAGCAGCACATGGCTTCTTCTCTAAAACAGACTACATCTTATGCCACAAAACAACTCTTAGAAAATATAAAAAATAATAGAGATAGTACCCTGCACTCTATCAGATCATAATGGAATGAAATAAGAAATCAATAATAAAATAAAAAATAGAAGCTACTCTAACAACTGAACACTAATTAATACACTATTGAATGATTAATACACTATTGAATGATACAGCAAAAGAAATATGGGGATAAAATCAAAAATACTTAGAGGTAAATGAGAACACTGATACAACATATGAAAATCTCTGGGACACTCTGAAGGCCCTACTAAGAGGAAGTTCATTGCATTGGGCTCATTCATTAAAAGAACAGAAAGTCAATGAATAAATTACCTATATTCCATCTCAAAACCCTAGAAAAAGAACAACAATCAACACCAAAAGCAGCAGAAGACAGGAAATTATTAAAATCAGAGCTGAAATCAATGAAATGGAAACAAAAGAAACAACTTTAAAAATTGACAAAACCAAAAGTTGGGTTTTTAAAAAAAACAAATAAAATTGATAAACCCTTAGCCATGAGAGAGAAAAACTCAAATTACTAAAATTTAAGTTGAAAAAGGAACTATTATGATGGACATTGCTGAAATACAGAAGACAATTAGAAATTATTTTGAAAATTTATACTCTAAGAAAATAGAAAATCTTGAAGACATTGACAAATTTCTAAAGACATGTTTATCCAAAATGAATCAGGGGAACACACACAATTTAAACAGATCAATTTCAAGCAATGAAATTGAAGACACCATCAAAAGCCTACCAAACAAGAAAATACCCAGGACCAGATGAATTCTCAGCTAAGTTTTACAAGACCCTCAAAGAAGAATTAACACCACTCCTCTTCAAAGAATTCCATGAAATAGAAAAGGAGGGAACCCTTTCAAACTCATTCTACGAGGCTAATATCACACTGATACCAAAACCAGACAAAGATACACTGAGAAAAGAAAATTTCAGGCCAATATTCCTGATGAAGATGGATGCAAAAAAATGTCAATAAAAATGCTGGTAAATTGCATAGAAAAACATGTTTAAAAGAGTGTACCATGATCCAGTGGGGTTCATCCCAGAGGCGTAATGTTGGTTCAACACACGGAAAATCAATAAGAATAATTAATCACATCAATAGTCTTACAAAAAGAATCATATGATCATCTCAATAGATGCAGAAAAAGCATTTGACAAAATACTTTCATGTTCAAAACACTAGAAAAACTAGAGGTAGTAAGGAACATAACTCAACATTTATAAGAGCTAAATAAGCTAAACTCAAGGTGAACATCATTTTAAATGGAGAAAAAATGAAAACATTCCTTCAAAAAACTGGAAAAAGACAGGGATGCCCTCTTTCACCACTTCTATCCAACATCATCCTTGAAACTCTAGCCAGAGCAATTAGACAGATGAAAGAAACTAAGGGTTAGAAATAGGAAAATAAAAAACTTATACTACCACTATTTGTGACAGCATGATTCTATATTTAGAAAATCAAAAAAAATTCCAACTGAAAACTTCCGGAACTAATAAATGAATTCAGCACATAGCAGAATATAAAATCAAACATGTTCCTATACTTTAGTGATGAATCCACTGCAAGAGAAATTAGGAAAACTACCCCATTCACAATAGCCTCAAAGACCAAAAAGAAAAACAAAACTTGGGGACCAATCTAACCAAAGAGGTGAAAATCCTCTATAGAACACAAAAGAAAGAAATTGAGAAAGAACTTAGAGGATGCAAAGATCTCCCATGCTCTTGCATAGGCAGAATTAATATTGTCAAAATGTCTATACAACTAAATGCATTACACAGATTGAATGTAATCCTTATTAAAATCCCAATGATATTCTTCATAGAAACCAGAAAAGGCAATCATGAAATTTATTTGAAAGATCAAGAGACCCAGAATAGCCAAAGCAATCTTTAGCAAGAAGAGAAGTGAAGCAGGAGGCTTCACAATACCAAATCTTAAACTATACTAGAGCCATGGTAACAAAAACAGCATGGTTTTGGCACTGAAACAGACCAATGCAACAGAATAGAAGACACAGAGACAAATCCACAAAAATACAGTTAGCACATACTAGACAATAGTGCCAAAACATCCATTTGAGAAAAGACAACCTCTTCAACAAATGGTGCTAGGAAAACTAGAAATCCGTATGTAGCAAAATGAAATTAACAAAACTCTCACCCTTCACAAAACTCAAAGTGTATCAAACACTTAGGCACTAGAACAGAGACCCTGTGCCTAGTAGAATAAAAAGTAGGTCCAAATCTTCACCACTTCAGCTTAGGAACTGACTTTCTTAAGACTTTTAAAGCACAAGAAGTAAAATCAAAAATCAATAAACAGGATGGATTCAAACTAAAAAGTTTCTTCTCAGCAAAGAAAACAATCAATAACATGAAGAGAGAGCCTACAGAATGGGAAAAGATCTTTGCCTCCTTCATCATAGATAGAACATTAATCTCCAGGATACATAAAGAACTTAAAAACTTAATGATAATAATAATAATAGTAGTAACTCAACTAACAAATGGGCTAAGGAAATGAACAAACACATCACAGAAGCAGCACTATGATCAATCAACAAATATATGAAAAAATGTTCATCATCTCTAGTATTTACAGAAATGCATACCAAGACTACTCTAAGATTTCATCCCACTCCAGTTAGAATGTCAATTATCAAGAATACAAACAATAATAAATGTTGGCAAGTGGGGAAAAAAAGTAAACTCAAACATTGCTGATAGAACTGCAAATTGTTGCAACCATTGTGGAAAGCAGTATGGAGATTCCTCAGAAAACTTGCAATGGAACCACCAATTTGATCCAGCTATTCTACTCCTTGGTTTATACACAAAGGACTTAAAATGAGCATACTACAGTTATGCAGCCACATCAATATTTATTGTGTCTCAATTCACAGCCAAAACTATATGCCCTTCAACAGATGATGGATAAAGAAACTGTGGTATATATGTACAATGGAATATTACTCATCCTTAAAAAGAATGAAATTATAGCATTTGCAAGTAAATGAATGGTGCTGGAGCATATCATGCTAAGTGAAATAATCCAATCCCCCAAAAAACAAAGGCTGAATTTTTCTTTGATATGTGGTGCTAAATCATGTTAAGGGCATGGAGGCTAAGGAAGAATAGAGGTACTTTGTGTGAGACAGAGGACAATGAAGGGAGGGTAGAGAGTTTGGAATTAGGAAGGATAAAAGAATGAATCGGACATTATTACCCTATGTGCATCTAAAATTACAGGTCCATGGTGATTCTACATTGTATACAAGTTGAAGAATGAGAAGTTGTACTCCATTTGTGTATGATGTGTTAAAATGCATTCTACTGTCATGTGTAACTAATTAGAACAAATAGATTTTTTACTCTTTTTTTGTAATGACCAGAAAATTTAGTCCCCTAAATTTTCTGGTCATTACAAAGGAATACAAAGTCTTTATCACATTAAACTATCAGGCACAGTTTTAATTCAGAAACCAGACTGTCCAGTCTGATATAATGTACAGAGCTTCCATCTTTACTGAAAGTCACAGTGACGTGCCCTTCCTCAGCTCCCGAAAACCTGCCACAGAAGGCATCCTGTTCATAAGGGGCTTCTTTAGGGACCACTCCTGCCATCTAATTGATTGTGGCCTGCTTCTCCTGCAGTCTTAAAAAATCTAGAACTCCTTCTCTAGGTCCTGTTTCCCCAGGTGCCATGCCTGTCTGGCATGTCCAATTGGACAGGACACAGTACAGCCACACAGTGGCCCCTTGGTGTGGTTACATCTGGTCCATTGGGAATGCCAACCCATCTTTTGCTCTGACCAACTCCAGAAGTGCAGCTAAACCTCATCTGTACAGAGGTCCCTCCTGGGGTCAGCCTATCAGCAGTTAGCCCCTTTGGCTTCTCAGGAGGAATTGAGGCCCTAATACATGTTATCCCATACCCCAGGCGGCTCCCTAAGTCCTTCAGAAGCCACTTCCCCTCCTTTATTAAGAGAGGTTGGGAGGGACTTTAAGCATCCTGGAGATGGTCATTCAGTAACTATTTCTCTTTATAACCAACAGCTGATACTTTTTACTCTTTCCATGTTGGTAAGGGGTTTAATAGCCATACATCAATTCTTATTTTTGCATTTTGTCCTAAATCCTTTCTGTGATAATTTGCCCTCACTTTGAAGTCTTTCTGTCTTCAGGATTCTGTGTGTGTCATTATCCCACATAATTGATTCTAGGAGGTAGGTATATTATGATGAGTCCCCACTCAAAGGGGAGGAGAATGTAATCTAGAGAACAGTCAGGTGAATTGTATGAGGTCACTCAGGAAGTGATAGAGCTGGACATTAAACCAGGTTTCTCAAACTCTGGCTCCCAGGCTATTATTATGCTGTTCTCTACTCTTTCTTGAATATATGGACTCTACAGGTCCCTCTTCCTCAGTTACTGAAATCCTTGGTTCAAGACTCACCGACTTCCCCCACGGCCAGTTCTGCAATGATCTCCAATAACTTCAGCATCCTGGTTGGCAATCTACCCGATGATCATTTGATCTCCCCAGTTCTGGTGGCCATCACCTCTGTTCTTGCCATGAGCCCCTCTCCTTCCTCCCCTTCAACTCTCCCCGCATGGTCACAACACTATTTCTTGGCTAAAATCCAGTTTGGGAGTTCCTCGATGCCTCTCCTAATTTTGCTTGATTCGTTCCCTCTTGTGCTGGACCTCTTTCCTCATTTTAATTCTTTCAAAAATTGCAGAGCCAAGCTTTTTGAAAGAGTTGGCTAATGTACTTCCTCTCATTAAAGGGATACGGATAGGAAAAGAAGAACATATTAATGATCTTACTTTCACTTATCCAAGCTAACATATCACCCTTTTAGCAAAGCTTCTCCTAAAGTGACTTGACTGGGTGAAGCACCTCCACTAAATGCATCCATATGCTCATTTACCTTCATCATTATATGAATCTTCACCAGGCAGACAATACCTTTTAGTCAGGTATTAGGCTCTTAACAGAGAATTTGACACTCCAAAGAAACTCATCTAGTGTTTGTTGTGTGCATTAAAAAAATAAAAAATAAAAAAATAAAGCAACCCAACTAGGCTGGCAGGAAAACCTATCAAGAGACAAGTAGAGGTAAAGGTTTCGAGAAGGCAGTTTTGTAGAATAGTCCAGATGGAAGGAAATGCATGCAACTTGGCCCTGAGTCCTAACTGGGAGCCTTTCTGCAGGAAGGAATTGGGGGTGAAACACCAGTGAGCAGTTGTCAGGGCAATTTTTTTTTCCTTTCCAGAGGGAGAAGGAAAAACCGAAAGAAATGCCTCATGTTATTATTATTCATGAAAAGAGCTTTAATGGCCAAGTGGGAACATTTGTTAGGGGAGAAACTGAAAGGAAGAGTTTAAAAGCTAAGACAGCCTGGTAACTATTTTAGAATAGCTTGCTCCAAGTCCAGGATAAATGCATGCCAAGGAACTAAAAGACCTGGCACTTTAAGGAAGCCAACAAAGGCACACATACAACCCTTCATGGTCAACTGGCAAAACAAAATAGGTTTTTCTTCTGCCATTTTTCAAAAATGGAAAGACAGTCTAAGTGAGGAAAACAGGAAGGCATACACTAGAAATTAGACATGCCCCCCCCCAAAAAAAAGAATTTAAGAGAGTATTGGTAAGGGATTCCAAGGCTAAAAATAATAGACTCTTTATATTCACAGAAAGGACAAGGTCAGCTAGAGGCTCGAGAGCTGGTTAAATGGATGTCATGCAATCACAGGACTCGGGAGAAGCTACAAACAGCAGCTAGGACACAACAGAATACTTTAAGCAACGACTGGCTGTACCCCAGGCACTGCATTTAAGTATTTTTATATACATTACCTCATTTAATCCCCACAACTTCCTGTTGTTAATCTCATGGTCTGGATGGGGAAACTGAGGCACAGAGAAGCGAAAAGACAAAGTCATGTAAGCTGGTAAGTGAACAGATTTGAGATACGCATGCCAATGTGAATCTAGAGTCTGCATTCTCAGTGATTTTTATTTTGCTAGCTGATGCCCAACAGATCAGGGTTACTGGACCAGTTAATAAAAAATACACAGGATGAAACTGTCCAGGCACATATAGGTGCAGCAGGTAACTATCAGATGGCATTCACATGAGGGCTCTTTGAAATTGACATACATATAGCCCCTGAGCTATAGAGGTGAACACAGTGACCTAAGCCCTACCTTCATCCATTCCCCAATCCATAAATGAGCACCGATGGCACTACAGAGCAGTGACTCACCAATTCCTCCCCGATAAGACAGTGCCACCTCTAACCAAAGTTACAGTCACTAAAAATCGAACAAAATAACAGCTAGCCTAGAAAAAGCTACACAATGTTTTTTTTTTTTAATGCAAGCCTGTCTTACTTACTAAAACATGTTACACACCTGAATTCATCCCTTCAAAGGGGTTAAAGAAAATGAGTGACTGATAGATTTTGACATTATATATTTTGATTCTATTGGAGACCGTGCCTTGTTCCAAAAGAAGTTTAAATCAAAAGCAAGGCATAGTAAACCAGAAAGCAAGGGGGAAAACAGGGAAGGTTGGGGACCAAAAAAAAAAAAAGATGCCTAGAAATTAAAACCTTATTTCCTGGGTTCACAAATTTAAAGTCCAAGTTTTCTGGCAGGCGACATGCATATGGGCAAAATAAAATGTTGCCAATGATACAATTTGCAGTTCCAAAGAGGTGAAAGAAAGTCAGTTGTTCAAGAGAAGCTGTTGTTGACATCTGCATGGGGCAGGGATTTATTCTGGGGATTAATAGGACTCTGTGTGATGTAACTAACCACTTATCATCATTCTACATTGAACAAAAGGATGTGGTGCAAAAAGCTATTTTTCATGTATCCACTCTCAATAAAGACGTGCATCAAAATAAATCATCACATAGGAGCAGAGTTGGATGCCTTTGAAACAATTCGTGCCAAAGCCTTTATTTCTTTGTTTTGAGTTACTAAAGGGTTTTTTTTTTTTGTAAGATGGTTGGATTATTTGTTCTATGACAAGCACAACTAGGGGTAAATTGTCAATCTCTTGAATGAAGAAGTGTCAGATTCTTTCTAAGGGAAGAACATTGTTGTAAATGATCTGGAGGAAGTGTTGGAGAATAAACTCTTTGGGAGAATAGACTCTTTAGACAGTCTTCCTCATACCTGTAGGTTCTGAGTTCCTGAAGCCAATCAACCACAGACTGAAAATATTTTTTTAAAAAAATTGCACCTATACAAAACATTATACAGACTTCTCCCTTGTCATTACTCCCTAATCAATGCAATAAAATGATTTGCATATTATTTACACTGTACTAGGCATTACGAGCAATGCAGAGAGGAGAAGATATACAGGAAGATGTGTGTAGAGTATACACAAATATTATACCAATTTAAATAAGAGTCCTGAGTATCCCTGACTTTGTTATCTATGCAGGGTCCTAGAACTAATCCCTATGGTAACTGAAGAAAGACTGTCTTCATATATTTACTCATCAATAATTTGACAGATGCAAGCTTCTGTTCAAGGTAAACACAACATGAAGTTTTGGGTCTCACAAGCCTTTATCCTCTTGCAAATCCCATTCTAGTGGATAAACCACAGCACTCTGGAACAGCTGGGAAAGAAAGCAAAATATTGACAGGCACTAAATGAAAAATGCAGGATGATTGCCTTTTGGGCATGAGGTCTTTTCCAGAAAAACTAGCATAATTCAAGTTTAACTTTCCCTGAGGAACAAATGTGAAAATGGAGTGAAGGGGCATAGCAAATTGGGAGACCATAGACCTTTAGAATGGTTGCTACATATTTTTTTTTCTACAAAACTGCTTTTTACTTTCTCAGCAATGTCTCTAATGTTTCTCTTCGTGCTTTCTCCAAAATCACCAGCACAGCACTTTTTGGTCACTTGACCTACTTTGGAGTATTTTCATCACGTCAACCATGTTTCTCAAAGTAGTGATTTCTGTAGAGAATCAAATGTAACTGCGTTACTATTACTGTTCTTGATGGAGTCTGCCTGCAAACGGGATATTCTGTCAAGGTATAGATAAGTAACTGCGGACATGCTTGCAAACGAGGTGTCTGCTGTCCTTGGGAGGGCCTGCTCGCAAACGAGAGGCTTCTTCAAGGTTTAGATAGGTAACAACAAACATGCTTGAAAACGAGGTGTCTGCTGACCTTGGGAGAACTTGCCTGCAAATGGGATGTTCTGCCAAGTGGGCTAGGAGGGCGCTGAGAAAAATTTTTTATCTGTTCTAAACAAAGAGCAGAGCTCAGCATACTCCAGGCCGAGAGTAGATTAGCCATGAGAAGTGGGTCACTTCTGATTAGAAAGTAAAACTTCTGTGTGCTATGTTTAATTAGCTGAAAGACCTGATTTATTGAAGTTGGAAGGCTGCCTTTTTTATTCACAATACTATAAAAAGATTGCTTGTACACAATAAAGGACTTTTTTTCTGCTGCTGCTTTGCTTGCTCTGCTTCTTCTTCTTCTTTGTTTTCCCATGCTGACCTGCAAGTGAATTACTGCAACAGATTTCCAGGTCCCATTTTTAGCAGTGGCTCTAGAATGATAGCATAGGAAATGTTGAAGGAGATCTTCTTTTTAGGATTTCATAATAATAACACTGCTCATCCAATAATGAATTTTAATAATCATGCATATTCAGATATCAACATAATGATTGTCAAAATTGCTCCAGAGTACTGATGCTTTATCAATTTCAGCATGCTTTGGGGGATACTGACACTGTGTATATGTGTGGGGGGGGAAGTTACACTTTCCAATAGCAATGGTATAAACATTTCTTACAATTGAGTCTGTCAGTCAGTTTTGAAAGCTTGTATTTTATTTGTAAAAATACAGAATCTGAGCATTTTGTTTGGCAGGAAGTAAAAAAAAAACTTAATATTTTGTACTGCACTCTGACAAATTTGCCAAACTCAAATTCACACAAAAATGTGACTGCCTTGGAATACAGAATAGTTTTATATTAGTTGTACCCAGTGAGGAGCTAGAATTTACCAACAGGCGGCCTTGGACTTGACTCCTAGTTTTACCACTTACAACGATAGTCAAGGTTCATACTTCTTTAAGCTTTAGAGTCAGGAGCCAAGGATCAGGAAACTAGAAAATAAAGTAAAGGAGACAGATCCCGAGAATGAACTACTGAAGGGTTGTGGTTCAGCCCAACAGATGCTTTTTTTGAGTGTGTTCTTGGCCTTGATGTTACTGCTGAATGGCCACAGAATGTCTTTATTGGAATCTCCTTGAGGCTTGCCTAAATCATCATTACTTCCAACTTAGGAGGCTGCTTGAGGTTTTTTCATCCTTGCAAATCAAGACACCATTCCTTTTTTAGCACAGAGTTATATCCACTGCAAACATTCCTATCTGGTCTACCTGTGCAGAGAGAAAAGCTATCCAAATAAATACTATGTGTTCATGTCCCAGGGGTAGGAGAACTCACTGAGGTCATTACCATTGAACTTTGAAATAAACACTGACTTTGGAAGAGAAACTTGACACCTCTGGCCACAAGTTTCATAGATGTCTCCCAACTCAGGGACAACTTGGTCCTCCTTCTACATTCTTCTCCCAGGCAGTGTCTGAATACCTCATTTACCCACAAGGGAACTAAGCCAGAATGGAGTGTAACTCTGAGTGTCCTGTGGGCACCGAGCCTGCCCTGTCACTGTGGTTCTAGATGACTGACAGCTAGGTAACAGCTGCCCAGAAAGAAACAGTATATTATAACCCTGATTTTTTTTTCTTGATCAAGTCTTTGTAAAAATGATCACTCAGTCTTCATATTTAAATTGAAAAGGCTTGTATTCACTTTCTATCCCTTTGAGGGAACTGACATCTACAGAGAAACTTCTTGAAACTTTATCAATTGGACTTAAAAATAAATGTAAAAATCATGCACTGGGATAGGTTAAATTATGGCTATGCAATTGCTGCCAGAGGGAATTTTACATATGCAGGTTAAGTACTCTTTATCCAAAATCCTTAGGACCAGAAGTGTTTTAGGATTCCGGATTTTTTCAGAGTTTAGTATATTTGCATGCATATAATGAGAGACCTTGAGCATGGGAAAGAATCTAAGCATGGAATCAATCCATTTATGTCCCATATACACTTTGTACACATTGCCTGAAGGTAATTTTATGCAATATTTTCAATATGCCTGCAATTTGACTGAAACCCATCCTCTGTGGTCAGATGTGGAATTTTCTATTTGCTGTCATTTCGGTGCTCAAAAAGTTTCAAATTTCTCAACCTTTCAGGTTTTTAGTTTAGGGATGTTCAACCTACAAATGAGATCTAATTTGACTTTCTGCTCCAGAAAAAAAAATAATATAACAATTGACATAAAAGTTTCTAGTTATGTGTCACCAGTGCTAGAAATCCAAGAATTTTCTTTCTGATCTTTCATGGAATGTGATGGCAACCTACATGAATGACTTTAGTGACATTTTTTAAAGGACTGTCAGTTGATCTTTCTATTGGACTTTGTTGGACTTGCCTGAGTTTATGGGATTAATATAGTAACAGATTAGGTTCCCAACTTTAGTGAGCTGGAGTATGACTAGAAATAGTTTAAACAATAAAATAATTCTGATTTTTGATGTAGTCTAAATCACCTTAATCTTCTTTTCTAACAAAAATAGAGATTGTCAATAGGTCCCCAGTAGTAATATGACACCAATACTAATGGAGACTTCATGAAGAGTTTGTATTATAGTTAAATACTCGTGGAATTCATGCAGGAATAGCAACCACAATATCATCAAAAATTCAGGATACCTACCTAGATTTGCATTTCAGATAAACCATGAGTAATTATATTGGTGCAATTACATCCCATGTGATATTTGGGAAATACTTATTCTAAAAGATTACTCATTTTTTTCCTGAAATTCAAATTTACTTGGACATCATTATAGTTGATCTAGCATACCAATTATCCTCCAATTATCCTCCTCAAAGTTGAAAAAATTCCCTAATGTTCTTGAATGTAGCGAATTTCAAATGAAGACAAGATCTGGCTCAATTAAACTGTCTTGGACGGGAAGAGAGGTGGCCACAATCAGGAATGCATGAGAGACTTCAGCAGAGGAATTATTTTAACAGAATTATGCTGCATACATAAAGCAGATGGGAAAAGGTCGCTTCCTGAGTATTAACTAAAAGCGAGAATATTCCAAGCCTATGGGAGCACTTTGTTTTTTATACTCTCCCCCACACCACACACACATACACACACACACACACACACACACACACACACACACGTGCATTTTCTCATACTTTCAGTTAGTGTCAGAACATTTTTGCACACCACTTTTTCTCTAGGAACTCTGGATTTTTGCCTTCTCTGCACTCCATATCTCATAATCCACTTGCCACCTGCAAAAAATAAACTGCACCATGTTTTTTAGAGTCCCAGCATCAAAGGACCTAGTAGTAATACAAAGACTTTTAAATGAAATCAGTGTGATACAGTTAAAAGAGCCGTCCAGATTTCCTGTTCAAAATGTCAACTGGCTGCCATCCCTTATTTAAAGACTCAAGAAAACAGAGAAAAATAATAAAAGAGAAAGGCACTGACCACCACCCCAAACCCAAGACTGGGTGATAAACACAATTATATAAGGTCAATAGATAGAATGCAAAAGAGCTGATTAAAAAAATATATGTGCAAATTTCATGTTATACATCTCCCAGAATCTCTTGAAAGAAAAGCAGTCTTTATTTCCTCTCAGTTTGCCACATTGGTAGGGATGGGTTTAGCCAGACCCCAGGATTAAGCAACTATTTGCTATGAAGAAGGTAGAAACTGATTTTTCTTTTCTATTTTTCTTTTTCTTCTTCTTTTTTTTTTTTTGGTACTGGGGATTGAACCCAGAGGTGCTCATCCCCTGAGTGCATCCCTAGCCCTTTTTACATTTTGAGACAGGATCTCACTAAGTTGCTTAGGACCTGCCACTAAGTTACTGAGGCTGGCTTTGAACTTGTGATCCTCCTACCTTAGCTTCCGGAGCAGCTGGGATTACAGGTGTGCTCCATCACACCCGGTGAACACTGATTTTTTTTTTCCTCTAAGAGTTCTGACACTACAGAAAACTTTCTCTATCCAGAGACTCAATCCCAGAAGGCCACTGGACAGGAAGTGCATTTGGTGAGTTTGTGCCACTTGTGCATTCTGGGATTTGCTCTTGAGCAGGCTGGGCCAGGTGTGGTCTCCAGAATATGATAGGGTTAGCAAAACTGTAAATGGAATTTAGAAAGATTTTCAAAGAAACCTACAAATAAATAAATAAATAAATAAATAAATATATCTGTAACACTACCAAAATGCTGAATTATTGATTAAATGGACTTCCAGATGCTATCAAAATGCTGAATTATTGATAAATGGACTTCCAGATGCTCTGTCTTTCCCGTGACTATTTTCTCTTCTAGATTTTCATCTGTAATCCTTCTAGAACTCTTTCTAGATACAAATGTGACTTTTTAAAAATTTAGAATTGATATCATTTTGCTTATTTGGCCATTAAGCAAATTCAATGGTGTGTGAGATTTTCTCCCTTTCGTGAAACTTTGTATTGTCAAAATTGCATCAAACTTTTGACCCCAGAACGAGAGGGCAGATGGCAACCAGCTCAGTCCCCGGTAGCTTATGAAAACCAGCTTCTTTGGAATATTTGGGGGAGGTAGAGCATCAAAGAGGAAGTTAACTGGACTCCTGAACAAATGAGTGCAATATGAAGAAGGCCTCGAGAGGCATTTGGTGTTCATTAAGCAGGCATTCAGTAGTAGTGCTTTGTCATTTTTCTTGTTTGTCATAAAAAATAAATAGAGTTTAATAGATGATCTAACCTAGCAGGTTTTGGCCACAAAGTAGACTGTGTCCCATTATGATCTTGATGTGTATAATTTAAAGAAAGATGGAACATGAAACCATTTCCAGCACCCATAGGGGAGTGAGTGACATAGATTTTTGTCCCTGATTGGGCAGAAATGAAAACCAGTACCGTCTTACAGGGTTGTATTAAATCTTGTATTCTGTTTTATGGAGTTTGGACTGTAAACAGCATATTTCAGAATAATTAACCCTGTCATTTTTTTTTACTTAGAAGTTTGTTTTTTAAAAAAACAGGAGTGTTTTATGTGGGACACAGAAGCTTAAGAGCCTTAATAGATTGTATGAAGACCAAAAGAAATTCAAAGGGCAGTTCCTGTGAACTCACAGGTCAAAATTACCATCAGTTAGCAAGAATTAAGACATGCCCAGCAAACCCAGGGGAAATTCTAGGCTTGATGGGAAAGATCTGGGATTTTGACCAGGACCCCTTGCCTGCCTGGCTGGGAATGTGGGGTGACTGGTGAGTCTTACAGAAGTGGTGCCTTCAGCCTGACACATTGGATAATCATCTCCATTTCCACAGAGCAGCATCAGGAATGGATTAACCTCTGAAGCAATCTGAGAGACTCTTATCAGGGGACTGCTCAGATTTTCTGCCTGGTGGGTGAAGTGTCTTGATCGTAGTCACTCTCGGGGGATTTTCCTTGAGATATATTTCTCGATTTGTTCTCAGATTTGTAGCCTATACTTGGTTTTTCTTTGTTCTTAAATTATGGGAATCCTCTCCATGCCATTTCTAGAAGTCAGTTACATTTCTAAAGTGTCCCCTAAATTTGGGGAAAAAAATTCTGACCAAGATCAGAACCCAGAGAAACTTTCTACATGGACTGCTCCCTTTTCCCTCTGATCGTGCAGAGAAACATGAGTATCTTTAAAAAGATAAATAAATAAAAATCCAGGCATTTCTTGGTGAATAATGCAGTGTGATAATATTTCTAAATGCACTGTTTTATCATTCAGTTAAGAATCTCCAATATATTTCAAGAAGCAGCATGTGTAGCTGGTCCCATTTTATCTTTCAGATCACGAGACTGGATGACATGCTGAAGGGTCACAACTAAGTGGCAAACTTAGTTGTGATCAGCATCATTCATCTCCTGGATAATTGGTTGGAAAACTTTTAATGGTACTTTCAGATGCCATGATTCGACCCTGATTACTTTTCTACTTCATACTAACAGTTCTATCCCTCAAGCCCAAGCATGCATAAAATTTAGTTCATTCTGATATTTTTGAATATAATTAGCATTTACTTTTTTATAAATTGTTTCTCATGAAATGAAGATTTCTTATTCCTTGAGAGTTCAATGATTCAGCAAGAAAAATCAATATGTACCTGGAAAAAGACATATAAATATTGACATATAAAGACATATAAATAACTACATGCACTCTTCCAAAAGAGAGAAAAAAATAGTAAAGTTAATTCACAGTCATTATCCCAAGTTACCCACACAGCCAGGAACAGACCTGTCTACCCTGTTGATGGAGCAAATTTGCAAAACAGTGTCTCACTATCTCTCCTTTGAGTCAACAGTGAGAATTCTGTCAACCAAGCAGGGCTTCTCTCCAGCTATATGATAGCTACAAAATCATGAGTGAAATATCTTTGGTTACAAAAAAAATGGATTGGTCCTATAATTTCAAAATACTAGGTTTCATCCACCCAGGAGAATCCTATTACACTCCTGTGACATAAAGTTTCTAACTCCCATTTGCCCAAGGTCCAATGGACTATAAAGGGTAGACTGAATCTTCTGCTCAGGCCATATGTAATTCATGTTTCTTTCCACTGCAAGGAACGAAGCTAAAGTAGCAAACATTCTTAAGGTAATCATCTCAAGACTAGCATCTCAAATCAACAGACTCACATCTATCAAGTTAAGGAAGTGTTCTGATTATTATTATTATTATTATTATTATTATTATTATTATTATTTTCATTATTATTATTGCAGGGATTGAACTCTGGGTGCTTAACCACTGAGCCACATCTCCAGCCCTGTTTGTATATTTTATTTTGAGGCAAGGTCTCTCTAACTTGCTTAGGTCCTCACTAAATTGCTCAGGCAGGTGTTGAACATGTGCTCCTCCTATTCCAACCTCCCAAACTGCCGTTAGTATAATAGTAATTAATTATACTATTAATCTTTCTCCAGAGTTAACCATGTTAAACTCTGTGTATCCTTTCTGAAGATTCTGATGCATAAGGATATATATGTGGTTGAAATGTGTGTGTGTGGAAGTTTTTCAATCTTTCACAAATTGAGTTATTTGTACATAAAATGCTATATACCTTTTCCATTTCACTCAATAATACACCTTTCATACCCTTTCTATTCCATCATATGTACCTCAAAATCTTTCTTTTGAAAATCATGTAGTGCTGATTGATATAGATAAGAGTCCATCTGCTGATTAACATACTGGCTGTTTTTATTGGAGGGTTTGATTTATTCTTTTCTTATATTAAACATTTCTTTTTAATTCCTGTGTTTATAGTTCATGCCTTTTTAATTTAATAGATGTGATCTTAAATCATTAAACAGATGATTCATAAAACATATTATAGATCCCCTCAAACAACACATAAGAGAGTTTTTATTTTTTAATCCCAGACCTGGGCCAATCCTGATGTGTATTGAAATTTTAAACTTTTACCAAATTAATAGGTAAAATATGATATTCTATTTTCTGTTTCCTTTTATTTAACTGTAAATAAGGATGAGTATATTAACCAGCTATATTAACCTTTTGAAAATTGTCCATTTTCTTGTGAAAATTTTAAGGTTCTTGGAAATAGTACCATTATTAATTTTTAAAGCCACTGAAATTTAATATTATAATCTATCACAGACTTTCATATTGCAAAAATTTTCCCTGTTTTTATCTTTCACATATGACTTTGTTTACAGCATTTTGAAAAATGTTAGTTGACATATGATAGTATGTCTCTAGAGTGTATGATTTGATAACTTTGGGTATAAATGTGTGTACCCAAGAACTATCACCACAAACAAAACAATCATCACATTTTATTTTGTTCCTCCCACCCCTCTGCCCAACCTATGCTTGAATTTCCTGTTACTACATATCAGTATGTATTTTCTAGAATTTTTGTGTTCAGGGAATAATTTAGAAGGGAATTTTTTATTGTCCACCTTCTTCGTTTGGGATGATTTGATATGTGTTTATGTATTCAACTGTTGGTGGGCATTTAAGTTGTTTCCAATCTTATGCACATTTGTTAAAAGTTGCTGGCCACATGCTCTTTTATCTCTTAGATCTAGGAGCAGAATAACTGGGTTGTATGGCAAATGCATCTTTAAGTTTCTAGGAGACTTCAAATTGATTTCCAAGGCTGTTGTACCATCTTGCATACCAACAGTAGTGTGTGAGACATCTCTAGCTCCTGCACATTGCTGCCAACTCTGGGTTGGTCTCTTTAATTTCAATCATGCTGGTACACGCTTATCTTGTGGAGATCTGCAGTTACATTTCACTAATGACTAATGATAATGAGTGCTGTTTCTTATGCATCTTTGAGATCTTCATCTGATATTTGTTTAGATCTTCTGCACATTTTCTTACAAGGCTTCTTATTTTCTCATTGAGTTTTGAGTCATTTATATATTTTGGATACAAATTTTATTAGATGATGTATGCTTTCAGAATGTTTTCTCCCAGTCTCTAGATTGCCTTCTTATTTTTTAAAAAATAATGTCTTTAAAAAAAATAGAAGCTTTGTAATGTCTGATTTTTTTCTTTAATAGATTGTAATTCTGTATTACAGATATACAGAATACAGATTGTAATTCTGTATATCTAAGACATTTGCCTAAATCAAGGATACAAAATTTTCTCCTGTTTTACTTTAGAAATTATATGATTTTAGGTTTTACACTTAGGCACACAATCCATTTTTAGCTAATTTCTCCGTATGAGGCATGGTGTGGATTAGAGTTCATGTTTATTTATTATTCTTGCATATGTTCTAATTGATGTAGCACGTTGTTCTGAAAAGACTGTCCTTTTGTCCACTGCCTTTATACCATTGTCTAGAATCAGTTGCTCATGTGTGTGGAATAATCTCTATGCTCTTTGTTATGTTGACCTAATTGTCTGTCTTGATGACAGTACTATACTGTACTGACTACTAAATTTTATCATGTGTTTTGAAACCAAGAATTGCTAGTCTTCCAATTGGTTCTTTTTGAAGAAAGTCTTAAAATTATTATAAGTCCTTTACTTATCCATATATATTTTAGAAGAGATTTGTCAACTTCTAGGAAAAAGTTCTATTGAGGCTCTTCTTTGCATTTCATTGCATCTACATAGCAATATGTGGGAAATTAACATCTTTTAAAAAAATATTTTTTAGATGCAGATGGATACAGTACCTTTTATTTTATTTATTTATTTTTATGTGGTGCTGAGGATCAAACCCAGGGTCTTGCATGTACAAGGCAAGCACTCTACCACTGAGCTATGACCCAGCCCAAGGGAAATTAACATCTTAACAACAATTTATCTTTTGGATCATGAAGCTGATACATCATTCCATTTATTTAGGGCTATTTCATTTCCATCAGATTCATTCTATGATTTTCAATGTATCTGTCTTTCATATCTTTTCTCATGGTTATCAGTAAGCATTTCATATTTTATATTATTATTAATGATATTTAAAGTTTAAAGTTTAATTGTTGGGAGGTATTTTTATTCTAATATCTTGCTAACTGTATTTACTAGATCTAGTAGACTTTTGTAAATTTTGTTGTGTTCTCTTCATAGATAATCATGTTCCCTACAAATAAAATTTTTATCTGAATGCCTCTTTTTATTTTTTGCTTAATTGCATTGGCTAGAATCTCTAAAAATATATTGAAGAGAAATGATGAACATAGAAATTTTTGCCTTCCTTATGACCTTACAGAGAAAACTTGAATTTTTAAATATGATGCTAGCTATAGGTTTTCCATGGATGCTATGCAGTTCCGAATTTCTTGACAGTTTTTGACAGAAATCAGTGTCACATTTTCTCAAATGCTTTTTCTGTCTTAAGATGATAAGTTTTTTTTTTCCAAATCAATAAATGGGCAAAAGAACCGAATAGGCACTTCACAGAATAAAATTGACAAAAAGTATATGAAAAAAATGTCTCTAGCAATTAGAGAAATGCAAATTAAGAATACCCTGAGATTCCATCTCACTTAGAATGACAATTATCAAGAACACAAATAACAATAAATTTTGGTGAGGATGTGGGGGAAAAGAGTTCATTTATACATCGCTGATAGGAATGCGAATTGGTGCAACCACTATGGAAAGCAATATGAAGTTTCCTTAGAAAATTTGAATGGAACCACCTTTTGGCCCAGTTATCCCACTCCTTGGTTTATAACTAAGGGACTTAAAGTCAGCATACTATAGTGGTACAGCTACATCAATGGTTATAGCAGTTTAGTTCACATAGACAAAACTCTATGCCCTTCAACAGATAACGGAAAAAGAAACTGTGGTATATGTGCACAATGAAATATTACTCAGCCTTAAAGAAGAATGAAATTATAGCATTTGCTGGTAAATGGATGGAACTGGAGAATATCATGCTAAGTGAAAAGCCAGTCCCAAAGAAACAAAGGTTGAATGTCCTGATATGTAGATGCCAACCTACAACAGTGGAGGATGGAAAGGGGAAGACTAGGAGTTTATTTGATTAAACAAAGGGAAATAAAGGGAAAGGGGGGGGTTGGGATTAGGAAAGATGGTAGAATGAATTACACATAACTTTCCTATGCTTATATATGAATACACAACCAGTGTAACTCCACATCACGTACAACCACAAGAATGGATCCTAATTAGAATAAGTTATACTCAACATATGTATAATATGTCAAAATATACTCCACTAAAAAAGAAAAATAAACAAATAAATACCTGGAAGAAAAATCATGATTAATTTTTTTAAGTGTTGAAATTGTAATTACATTGATTAAATTTTAATATTAAATCAACTTTGTTTTTTAAGGATAAACTCCACTGTTGGATTTGATTTGCTAAAACGATGTTTGGCACAATTTTTCTTATATGTGCTTATGTGCTTAAAACATTGCTCTAGTTTTCTAATGCTGTCTTCAAGAAAATATGTAACCCAGCTAAGGGGACTGTGTGTATGAGTATTGGTGGGCTGTGGGGAGCTTCCTCTTTGAGCAATCTGAGTTATAGAGCTAGTGGGTGCTCCTGGTATCTGCGATTTATATATTCCCTACATTTTTCTTTATAGTAATATGTAGCAGAATGATGTTTGAGTCAACAACAGATCACACATATGTTGGTAGTCCTGTAAGATTATATTGTTTTGCGATATTGTGATTATCTTAGTTCGTGAAACTGCACTCTACAAAGTTGGCTCAATAGAAAAATATCCCAAAGATGAAAGGGGATTTATTAGGGGGACTTACATCATCAGAAGATGGATATTTGCCCAGTGGCCATCTGCAGATCAGAGAGCCGCAGGACCAGGAGCTGCTCAGAACAACAGAGACCAACGAAGCACCTGAGTCTGAGACTAAAGTCCTAGAAACTGGAGGAGTAAGGGGTAGATGCCGAGCGCCCCAAAGCCAAGGATCCACTGTCCATCCACCCACGTGCTTAGCTTTCCCTGCTCTGTTTCTGCTTGGCTTTCTTGGGAAGGATCGGCTTGACTCGTTGTTCTTGACTGGTTGCTCTCTCTCTCCCACTTTACAGCCGTGCAGAACTTATTCCAAGATGATTTCCTGAGCTCCTTTTCTTGGAGCAAATATCTAAAAAGCCCTTCACAACTTCCTTTTCATGATGATTACTACTGGCCCAAGATTGAGGACAAAATGAAGGAACTCCGAGATCTCTTTAAATCTCAAATGACAAAATAATGTCTTCTGTATACATTGGAACATAAGTTTAAAAAAAGAACTTACTTTTTTTAAAAATTTAATTTTAAGGCTACCATCTTCATTCTTATGTGCATCCCCTCAATATTTTATGCATATTTTAATCCTGAAAAAAAAGATCTCTTGAATTCTGAGTCAATTTTCTCCCTATGTGGTGTGAGGGCATATATTTGACTTTACAATGGTGCAAAAGTGAAATGCATTCAGTAGAAACCTTTGAATTTAGATCTTTTCCAAGGGTAGCAATATTTGATATTTGCTGTAATATTATCTCACAGGGCTAGCAGTGACAGTGAGTGGCAGCTCCCCATCAGAAACTGATGATCCTTACACTGAAACAGCTCCAGCATCTAGCAATTAATTTTAGTTCAATGCTTCAAATATTCTTCTGGCACAGCATGATTTCAGCTGTGTATAATAGTAAGGAGGACCCCAAAAATTCAAAGATGTGTGCATGTGCACAACTTGGGTAGAGCTTGTCAATACAACCAGGATTCAGCAAATTACATAAACTATTTAATATTTCAATATAAAAAAGGCTTTGCATTAGGTGACTTTGCCCAGCTGTAGGGGGCTGTGAATGTTCTGAGCATGCTTGTGCGATTCTGGGTTTGGTTTGGATGTTCAGTAAGTTAGGTATATTCGATGCACTTTTGACTGACAATATTTTCAATTTATAATGGGTTTATTGGGTTGTAACCCCAATGTAGTTAGATGTATATCTGTATGGGGCTTTTTAATTTTCTGAGCTTATATGAGAGTACATTAGGAACAACTTTTCTCCCAAATACTTCAGCATGTATCTACTTTAAAACACCGGGGATTAAAATATATCTGTCAGTTTAATTCTCCAGGATTAAAATATTTGTAAAATGTTGGAAATAGGCTCATAGGTATGAAAGTCATACTGTTAAAATTAAGTGGGAAAAAATAAGATAATCAAAATAGACACCATTCTTAAGAGATCTAATATCATTTTCATGCATGCAATTAATAGTTAATTTT
Organism: Ictidomys tridecemlineatus; assembly: GCF_052094955.1. Lineage (NCBI taxonomy): Eukaryota > Metazoa > Chordata > Mammalia > Rodentia > Sciuridae > Ictidomys > Ictidomys tridecemlineatus. The sequence goes on along the minus strand of NC_135485.1, from coordinate 76,404,029 downwards.
CCCTCATTTATTACCCACCCCCAAATAGCCTCTACTACCCCCTTTTTAAAAATTTTTGGAAAGAATGCTTTCTAATATATAGTTGATTTTTTTCTTCAAGACATCTGGCCACAACAGCACACTTCCCTTTGGCCCACAGTTGAGAATTGCTCTGCTTCTTGCTCCAACCTGGTGGGTGGAACAATGTGACCCTCATTCTTTATGACAAAAAGTAACATAATTTGATAGATAGAGATCCGTCTTTGGGTCCTACTGACTTTCCTCTCTGGAAGATATAGTTAGACTTCATATTTTTTTTTAATAGAAGTATTTACCTTTTTTTTCCAAGTACCTCAGCACTTCTCTGGGCTTGTATTTTATTCATGAGCCATCAAGTTGTTTTGGTGAACACATCAAGGTGTGTTTTTTTTTTTAAAGGATAACAGACACAAGAGAGCATCCTTAGGGGACCATCCCTGGCTCGCTTCATAGATGCCTGAATATGTCGCTTTTCTCAAACTCTGAAAGGGGACACTGGGAATCAACTCTTCCGCAGAACATGTCAACAGAGGGTTTCTTTGCACTCGTATTTCGACCGTGATTCGTGAAGCAAACAGGAATAATCACTTAAATTGGTAAGGCTCAAAAAAAAGCAATTGAGCTCACCCGGAGTCTGATTTCCTGGGGGAGGCCTTCTGGAGAGCAGAGGTCACCGGTAGAAACAATAATTGAAGGTTCTTGCAGCCCCATCGCCTCTGGCCATTTTCCATCCTGTGTGAGTGATTTGCCAAAGTAAATTCTTCTGGATGCATTGGGGCCTCTCCCCAGTCACTTCCCCTCCCACCCGAGCTGGAAAAGTCATCACATTGCAGAAATGGAGGCTCTGCCCGTCCTCAGTAAGAAGTTACCTCCAAATATAAGTCCAGGATGTATGTGGTATTGTTAAATCTCCCAAGTTGAACTCAAATGGAGAGCAGTCTCCTTGCTCCCTTTTCATTTGGACCCTACAGTTCACACAGCTGACATGGCTCTCAGGAAGCAATTTTGATCTTAACTTTCATTTTACTAAGACTTAAAGGGTATTAGGAAGATCTAACTGTAGGGATTTCCAGCATGGCTGGCTCTGTCTTCTCCCCCATCTTTACCCCGTGACACTATCTCCATCACCCTCCACGAAAAGGATAACACTATCATGACATTATCCAAAACAATTCTGCTTGTCCCAGCTTCCACGTTTAAATTTGTATAGAGTGTCAAAGAAAAAAACTGTTGCAATAAAAGAAAAGAGAACTCTGAGCTCAATTTGGAATATAGGAAGTAAAAATAAGGATTTATAGCCAAGGAATGGGTTAGGTGCATGGAAAAAAAAATACTAGGAGGAAATCTCAGGGTAGGATAGGGGGATTCTATTTAAACAGACTTCCAATTCTTGCTGAAGGCAACTGGGGTGATGATATTATCACCTGAGAGATTCTCTCTAAAATGTTATAGTAGTATTCTTGATGAAACTAGAAGATGGTTAAGGATGAACACCGAAGCCCAAGGTCAAAGTCTCCTTAAAAAGAAGGCTTTATTAAAGGTCACCAAAGACCCACCAGATAAGATCCTTTCATTAGCTTATACTGTCAGGTTTGCTACAAGAGGGAACAAAGACAAGCGTGGTTTCTGATCTTCGGGAGCTTGTGTTCTAACAAGGCAGTATGATCTCCCTTTGCGCGATTAACGGTAATGGGGAGCAAAAAGAAATATGTGGTACATCTCTTATGGCTTTGTTTCCCTCATTAACATTCCTCTTAGTGCTAAACCAAGAATGCAGGCACCTAACATCTTCCATGTAGAGGAGGGCCTTTAAATTCTGAGAGTTGAAAACCCCAACACTAATGCTGTAGTAGAAGCTGAAAGAGGTTTTAATGGCCCTGAACCATGGAAACTCAGGAGGTCAAGTCAGCTTGAAGGATCGCTTATGGCAGGATTCAGGTTGGGTCACCAATTGCACTGCTTACCTTTGGAGCGTGTCTCAGGTTCAACTCTGAGTGACAGTCCCTGCTGCCTCAGGCTCACATAAAGTGGAGGGAGGCAGATTCCATGTACTTCAGAAGAAAGCTTCAGAAGGGAGATTCCTCAGCTTTAACCTGAGTTGTTTTCTGGCTGTCCCTAACCAAGCCCATATCATGGTGGGGGGACAGACCTGCTGACTGCTCTCACCTGACCAGCTGCCATATGGGTATGGGGGCAAAAGACCTGCGGAGTGCTCTCACCCAGGTTGCATGCTAGCCCTGAGGTAGAAGAGGCGTCCACAAGTGGAGAGAAGGATGAAGTGGTTCTTCCAAAAGGAAATTGACATAAGCAGAGTGAACAGGCTCTGGGTGATACGTCGGCAGAAACCTACAGTAAGTAAAATAAAATGAACCAGATACACAGAAATCACAGTACTTCTCCCTTATACATGGTTTTGCTTTCTGTGGTTTCAGGTACTCCTGGTCATGGCTTGATGATCCCCTTCTGACCTATTGTTAGCTGCCTGATTGAGTCCAAATGGAAATATCCTTGAACTTTGCATTGTTTAATTTTGTTTCTGAAAATTGGTGATTTTAAATGTTTCATCTCCTGTCCATGTTGACATCCTGGTTTCCAAGAATCCATTAGTGTTTGATAATGATTTTTTCAGTGTTGCTTCTAATAACCTGCTGTGTGAATGTTTTGTGAACAAAATATTGTCCAGGTTTTGAATCTAGAAAATGGGGGGGCTTTCCCAGGCTGCTATCTCCCCACAAAATCAAACGAAGAACTTGCCCTCTAAATCAAATTTGCCGCATGATTGGCTCTGTTATTTAAATTTTGTGTGGTTTTTGATATATGAGGAAGGGAAATGTAAAGTTATGGTTATTGTATCAAATTTGAAAATCCCTGTGCTGAGCAAATAAGGGGATGTTTTTCATGGATTTCCACCACTGCATTTCAAAGGCATTAAGTGTCATGATCGTGGAGTGAATTTTGGTCGACGCTCCTCCTCAATTCCATATAAAATATAATACAGTCCCAAGACATGTTTTTATGGTATCACATACAGAGTGACTAGAATGTTATTGTTTTACGGGCAACTCATTGAAAAGATGAGGCTGTGTGAATGATAATGGACTTCAGAAACGGTCTACATTCCCGAACATTCCCATGCAGAGCGGTACCCTTTAAACCCTTCTCTTCGCCAGCACCGTTAGCACATTCACCTCGGTGACTGCGATCATCACCAGTCTGGTTTCCTCAGAGCCAATTCCACACTCAAAGCCATAAGGGCTTTCCTTTTCTCTTTGTTTAATTCCTGTCCGCACCAAGTTTGCAGTGGACGTGTCTAGATCAGGTGCTAGCGACAGAAACACAAAGCACATCATGATGTCTCAAAGACTTTATTGCCATACAAGTAAGCCTTGTGGAAATAAGAAGGGACATTGGGACGTTTGTTTCCCCTAAGGAAAAATGAACATAAATACAAGGCTCCCCAGACCTGAAAAGACCCATCCAAATGGAAAGTTGGGGACAGAACCCAAGAGAGGCGCAGGTCAAGACAGTCTGGGTGTAAATTATACTGGAAAGAAAGGAGGGCAGAGGAAATTTCTAAAAAAGGAATCTCAAATTAAACAATTACAAGGGATTGGTGGATAATGCAAATGGGGGTGACAGGTCTAGAGAGAGAGGTGTGGAAGGCATCCCCCCCTAGCACTAGAAAAGTAGTATCTCTGCCACAGTCATCGTAGCTATCAGCAGCCACTGATATTGCTAGATATTTCAAGTTTTGAAAACAAACTCAAATTTCAGATTTCACAGGAACTCTGATTTCACATGTATGATTTTTTAAATTCACCCTTCAAATTTTAAAGGTGTGTGGTTATGGCTATGTATTTGAATATTAGTGAACATAATTGGAGATCATCATTATGTGACCCAGACTTAAATGAAACTCAGACACAGGTTTGGGAAATTAACTTTCTGATGCATGTTATATGAGAAATAAGGATTAGACACTGGTATTGAAAAAGACTGTGTACAACAAATGATTGATTGATTTTGATTTTTTTTTCTTTAAGAAAGTGGGGCTCTGGTCTGAATGTTTGTGTCCAAATACTTTATATGTTGGAATCCTATCCTTCCCGACCAGGTGATGTTATTAGGAGTGTGGGCCCTTGGAAGGGGATTCATTTAGGAGTTCGAAGACCTCATGGTGTGATTAGTGCTTTATAGAAGAGGCCTAAGGATCTTTTTATCTCCTTCTACCAGGTGAGGATACAAGGAAAAAACAGTCTTCCACGAACTAAAAACTGGGCGCTCGACAGACTACAAACCTATCAGAACCTTGAAACTGGACTCCCAACCTCCAGAACTATGAACAATAAGTTTCTGTTATTTGCAAGCCATCCAATCTGGGATATTTTGTTATAGCAGCCTGTTCAGACTAAGGCATTCATTCTTTATATTTTAATGATGTATGTATTCAAGTTTTTATAATTATTTTTAAAGGTGACTTTTCTTTCTCTAAACCACTTTATGGAGGTCTAATTGATGTAGAAAGAGCTGTACATATGTTATGCATACAACTTGATAAATTTCAAGATGAGTTTAGAACTGTGCAATCATTACCAAAACCTCTTTGTAAATATATCCATTCCTCATTTATCTCTTTTTTTCCTTTATTTTCAGTTCTCATTTTTAGGTTGACTTGAACATTTCTCGTATAAGAAGCATCCATTAGATTTGTGTGTGTGTGTGTGTCTTCTGTTTGTGTACCCTGATGTTCTCTGTATTTTATTAGTAATTGAATCTCTTATAATACTTTCGTTTTTGCTTTGTGTTGAACTACTGTATTTTGAAGTCAGAAAATATAATGCCTCCTATTTCATTCTCTTTCTTTGAGATGGCTTTGGCTATTCAAAGCTTTGAGAGTTCCAAAACAAATATTTTCCTATTCTGTGAGGAATGTCATTAGTATTTTGATAGTGATTGTTCTGAATATGCAGACTATTTTGAGCAGTATGAACAATATTGAATCTTTCAGTCCATGAACATAGGATGTCTTTCTCCTTTTTTTGCATCCTCTTTGAATTCTTTCATCAAAGTTTTACAGTTTTTATTATAGAGCTCTTTCACCTCTTTGGTTAAATTTATTCATAAGTATATTTTTGGTAGTTATTTAAATAGGATTCTTTTCCTGTTTCCAGTTCAAATAATTTGTTACTGGTATATAAAATAGCTATAGATTAGCTATAGATATACTGGTATATAAAATAGCTATCCTGTAACTTTGCTAAATTAGTTTGTTATGTCTAATAGTCTTTTTGTCGAATCTCTGAGATATCTATATATCTAAACCCATATCTATGTCTGTAAACATACACATACACAATGTCATCTGCAAACAGTGACAATATGACTTCTTCTTTTCCAATTTGAGTGTTCTTTATTTTTCTATATTGCCTAATTGTTCCAGCGAGGGCTCTCCAATATAATGTTGTCTAAAAGTAGTAAAAGTGGGCATCCTAATTTTATTCCAAATCTTAGAGAAAAAGCTTTCAACTTTTTATCATTCAGTATTATGTTAGCTGTTTGCTTATTATATAGTCCTTTCCTATGTTGAGGTATATTCTTTCTATACTTAATTTGTCAAGCACTTTTATCATGAAGGGATGTTGAATTTTATCCAGTGCTTTTTCTGCATCTACTGAGATGACCATACAGTTTTATCCTTCATTCTATTGTTGTGTTGTATCATGTTTATTGATTTATGTATGTTAAACCATTCTTACATTTCAGGGTAAATCCCACTTTATTATGGTGAATAATCCTTTAATATGTTCTTAGATACCATTTATGAGTTCTTTGGTGATGATATTTGCATCCATTTTTCATTAAGGATATTGGCCTATAGTTTTCTCTTTCTTCTTTCATTCCTTTCTTTCTGCTCCTATTGATATTGTTTTGTTGTCTCCTTGTCTGGTTTCAGTACCTACCTTAGTATTGGCCTCAGAGAATAAGTTTGGAAGAATTCATTTCTCTTCATTTTTTTAAAAGTAATTTAAGAAGAATTAATAGTTCTTCTTTAAATACTTGACAGAACTCAGTAGTGAAGCCACCCATCTCAGACTTGACTTGGATAAAAGGCTTTATTATGATTTAATTACATTATTTGTTATTGGTCTATGCATGTTTTCTATTTCTTTATGATTCAGTCTCGGTAAGGAATATGTACAGGAATTTTTCTATTTCACCTAGGTTATCAAATTTGCTAGGATGTAGTGGTTCATAATAATCTAATTATTCTTTGTATTTCTGTGGTGTCAGTTGTAATGTCTCCATTTACACCTCTGACTTAATTTATGTGAGTCTTTCCTTCGATTTCTTGTCTAGCTAAGTGTCTATTTTGTTTACGTTTTTAAAGAAATCGCTCTTCATTTCATTGATCTTTAGTATTTTTATTTAGTCTATCTTTCATTAATTTCTGTTCAGATCCTTTTTATTTCTTTCTTTCTTTTTTTTTACTCATTTGGGGTTTGTTTTGTTTTTTGTTTTTCTGATTTCTTGAGGTGTGTTATTGTTTATATGAATGTCCAAATTTTTCTTGTGAGGTGTGTTTTAGAATGTCCAAATTTTTCTTTTTAGATTTAAGTGTTGATGCTTATAAAATTTGCTCTTAGTATTGCTTTGCTGTATCCCACAGGTTTGGGTATGTAATATTTCTGTTTTCAATTGTTTTAAGAATTCTTAATTTATTCTTCTTTATTTCTTTCTTGATCCATTCATTGTTGAAAATAAGTTTTTGTTTGTTTGTTTTGTTTTTAAATTTCCAAGCATTTTTAGAATGTCCAAATTTTTCTTGTTATTTCTGATTTTACTGCATTAATATGATTTTAATTTTTTAAAATTAATTGAGAATTCTTTTGTCACCTATTATATAATTTACCCTGGAGAATGTTCCCATGTAGTGTTGAGAATGATGTGCATTCTTTAGTTGTTAAGTTCTGTAAATGTCTCTTATTTCCATTTGGCCCATAGTGTAATTTAATTCTCCTATCTTCTTATCAATGGTTTGTCTACTTAATCTCTCCATAGCTGCAAGTGTTGTGTTAAAGCCCTTCTTATTATTGTATTGGATGTTCTCTTTTCCTTTTGTTCTGGTAATATTTAACTAATATATCTGAGTGATTCAATTTGGGTTCATATGTATTTAGAATTGTTGTTTCCCAGTTGATCCCTTTATAATTATGTAATGATCTTGTCTTTCTTTTCTGATTTTGATTTAAAGTTGATTTGATGGTTTTAAGTATGGCTACTCCAACTTTCTTTTGGATTCCATTTGCACTGAGAATCTAACGTAATCTCTTCATTTTCAGTCTATGTTCATCTCTAGAAGTTAAGTGAGTTTCTTATAATCAACATTAAGTTGGTTTTGTTTTCCTATGCATTCAGTCACTCTATGTTTTCTAATTGGACAATTTAATTTTTATTCATGGAGTTATTAGTACGTAAGGTACAGTTATGTAAATATCAGTAGAATCATTATATCACTTGATTTCTAGTTTCATTGTATTTCTTTTCTATCTTTCTTATAGTTTTTCTTTGTAGTTAAATGAGTTACTATAGTATTATTTTGATTTTTTGCTTATTACATTTGGGGTTTATTGTTACACAGAGGCTTACAGAAATTATAACAAACTATTCTGATATGATAGCAGTGTAGCATGATTATGAGAAAAGAAAGAAGAAATAGAAAGAACACTAGTAAAAATACTTCTACACTTAGAATTCATTCCTCCCCAACTTTTGAATTTTTGATGTTCTATTTTATATCTTTTCATAATGGCTATGTCCCAACAAATTAACACATGTGTTTTTAATTTTTATTGTTCATGCTAAAGATGTAAATGGTTTATCCACCACATTTACAACATTAGCACATTCTAAATTTATCTGTGTTGTTACTCTAACCAGTGAATTTTATGTTTTTCAGTGTTTTCATCTTACATATTAATGTCTCCTTTTTTCAGTTTGAAGACCTTGATTTAGCATTTCTTATAAATGCATCTGGTGGAGAAACAATCTCTCAGCTTTTGTTTGTCAAGGAATTTCTTTAATGCTGCTTTACCAAAAGCAAACTTGCAGTAAACTTACTGTACTGAGACCAAGAAAATAAGCAGTTTGCTTGAATTTTGGAAAGATGGACACAAGCAAAGTTAGATTCCGAGGCCTGGAAAAATACCTAATCTTTCCATACACAATGTCACATGCCAACCAACATTAAGGACTTTCAGAAAACTGACCTCACCTCGTAATCAAAATAAAGTGCCCGAAAACATAAACTGACCAGAGAGTAGTCAGTGTGTCCAAATGTTTAGAAGAAGAATTTAACAGAACTACTTGAAGCAAACTCAACAAACTTCAAAAGAACTACAAAGAAATGATTTGATACTCAGCTGAGAAACTTTAAAGAGAGAGGGAAGCTGTTTTTTTAAAAAATCAAACAGAAATTCGTGATCTGAAAAATATACTAAGTAAAATTAAAGACATGATGTGAAACATATAGAGCAGAGTAGATTAAACAGAAGAGAGAATTATTAAGCTTGAAGAGAGACTATTTAAAAATATACATTTGGAGAAAAAAAAAGATTAATGGACCTTTGGGATAATGTTAAAAGAGCTAATGTTTGGGTTATTGGGGTTCAAGAGGGACTTGAAAATGTCAAAAGGGTAGAGACTGACTTCATTCAAAAAGGTCATAGCATAAAAATTCCCAGACCTAAAGAATACAAATATCCAGGTGCTTGAAGGTCTACAGGCTCCTTCTGCAAACTTTGGCCTGGGTATAGGGGCCTCTGTTTCTTTTGCCTAGCTCTGGGTCTTACCACTTCAGGAGTGGCCCTGGCCTCCAAGGATAAGTCCCATGATAGTTCTTATATGCTAACCCTCAGCACCTGGGGTCTTGCTGCTCCCTCTGCTGCTAGAGTTTAGAAAAAGGGTGGTGGATTTGGTTCCTATTGCTCTGTAGTATAGTTTAAGGTCTGGTATGCTGATGTCACCTGCTTCATTCTTCTTGCTAAGGATTGCTTTAGCTAATCTGGGTCTCTTATTTTTCCAGATAAATTTTATGACTGCCTTTTCTATTTCTATGAGTCATGCCATGAGGATTTTGATTGGAATTGCATTAAGTATGTACAGTGCTTTTGGTAGTAAGGTCATTTTGACATTATGAATTCTGCCTATTCAGGAACAAGGGAGATCTTTCCATATTCTAAGGTCTTCTTTAATTTCTTTCTTTAGTGTTCTGTAGTTTTTACTGTAGAGGTCTTTCACCTCTTTTTTTAGGTCAATTTCAAGTTTTTTTTTTGAGGCTATTATAAATGGGGTTGTTTTCCTTTCAGTTCATTTGTCACTAATATACAGAAATACCTTTGATTTTGGGGTGTTGATTTTGTATCCTGCTACCTTTCTGAATTCATTTACTAGTTCTAGAAGTTTTCTGGTGGAATTTTTTTAGGGGGGTATTCTAGGTATAGAATCATATTATTGGCAAATAGTGCTAATTTGAGTTCTTCTTTTCCTATCGATATCCCTTTAATTTCTCTTATCTCTCTAATTGCTCTGGTCAGTGTTTAGACTGGTAGATCAGTGGTACAGAATGGATGACACAGAGACTAACCCATATAATTAAAGTTATCATATGTTAGACAAAGGTGCCAAAAACATACATTGGAGAAAAGATAGCCCCTTCAACAAATGGTGCTGGGAAAACTGGAAATCTGTGTGCAACAAAATGAAATCAAACCTATCTATCACCATGCTCAAAACTTAACTCAAAGTGGATCAAGGACCTAGGTATTAAACCAGAGACCCTGTGTCTAATAGAAGAAAAAGTAGGCCCAAATCTCTATCATATCAGATTAAGCCCCTAACTCCTTAATAAGACTCCTATAGCGTAAGAATTAAAATCAAGAATTAATAAATGGGATGGATTCAAACTAAAAAGCTTCTTCTCAGCAAAAAACAAACAAACAAAAAAAAAACAGTGAGGTGAATAGAGAGCCTACAGATTGGAAGCAAAGTTTTATCACTTGCACATCAGATAGAGCACTAATCTCCAGGGTATATAAAGAACTCAAAAAGCTAAAAGCCAAAATAACAAGTAACCCAATCAATACATGAGCCAAGGAACTGAACAGACACTTCTCAGAAGGTGATATACAATCAATCAACAAATATATGAGAAATTATTCAACACCTCTAGCTGTTAGAGAAATGCAAATCAAAACTATTCTAAGATTTCATCTCACTCCAGTCAGAATGGCAGCTATTAAGAATACAAACAACAATAAGTGTTGGTGAGAATGTGGGGAAATAGGCACACTCATACACTGCTGGTGGGACTGCAAAATGGTGCAGCCAATATGGAAAGCAGTATGGAGATTCCTTGGAAAACTGGGAGTGGAACCCCCCTTTGACCCAGCTATTCTACTCCTTGGTCTATATCCAAAGGACTTAAAATCAGCATACTACAGGGACACAGCCACATCAATGTTTGTAGCAGCACAATTCACAATAGCTAAACTAGATGCCCTTCAGGAGAAGAATGGATACAGAAAATGTGGTATATATACACAATGGAATATTACTCAGCAATTAAAAAAAGAATGAAATTATGGCATTTGCAGGTAAATGAATGGAATTGGAGAATATAATGCTAAGTGAAGTTAGTCAATCCCCAAAAAACAAATGCCTAATGTTTTCTCTGATATAAGGAGGCTGATTCATAGTGTGGTTGGGAGGGAGAACATGAGAAGATTAGACAAACTCTAGTTAGGGCAAAGAGGAGGGAAGAGAAAGGAGAGGAAAGGGGTGTAAAATAGATGGTGGAATGAGATGGACATCATTACCCTAAGTACATGTATTAAGACACAAGTGGTGTGAATATACTTTGTATACAACCAGATATATGAAAAAATTGTGCTCTATATGTGTAATATGAATTGTAATGCATTTTTTATGTTGTGGATAACAAATTAGAATAAAAATTTTAAAAAAGAAACAAAACAAAAAAAGAAAGAAAGAAAGAAAAGAAAAGGGTGGTGGTATCTTTCCAATGTCATGGGGTGAATACAGTTCCAGAGGCTCAGTCTGCTGGTATAGGCCTGGGGGCAAGCGTCATGGGGGAGTTGCAAGGCACTGCACTTGGCAGGTCTGCAGGCCACTAGGTACCAAATCCAAGGTCTAGATGTAATTCCTTCTTGTTTCCCCAAGTGGGGAGCATCTCTCTTTGAGCTGCTTGGAGTTGGGGAGGGGCAAATGCAGACAGCTCTTTCTTTTCTCTTTTTGTTTGAATGCATTTCACTTGTCTGTTTGTTTGTTGCAAATATGACACACTATGGTCCCTTCTTTAGCTCAGGGATTAATTTGGTGTGTAGGTGGCTGTCCAAGTTGGTGCATTTATGGGGAAAAAAATACCCCAGGATCTTACTCAGTCACTATGTTGCTCTACTTCCTGCTCTTAATGGTCTCATTGAGTTATTTTTATAATGAAAATGTTACAGAGGATCCTGAGTTCAATCAAGAATTGCATCCATTGGCACATGTGGACACATACAAAGGGGTCTTTGTTTTTTTGCAAAAGGAGAAAGGTTGGTTCTTGGGCTCTACAGGAGAGTTGGGAGATGCTGAGGGGGCTCTCTGACCCACAGAGAATAGGATATGGTGAGAAAAGACATTGGTTAACACTTCATGAGTCTGAAACATGCTGCGTACATTGCATCTATCACCTTGCTTGCTCCTCACCTTAACCCTTAGGTTAATAGCACAACCTTCATTGCACCAATGATATCTCATCAGGGGAGGAGCTAGGAGATGGAATCCTGGTCAAGTACCAACCAACCAGCCCTTCCTCCAACCTGCACTGCTGCCTCCTGAACAGGAAATTCAATGTCAATGTGAATATAGAGCATGTGTGAATGGCAGCTATACGGAAAACTTTATTTTAACGTATGAAAAATTTATTTTAGCTTTAATTAGGCGTAGCTTTTGTTTTTAATGAAAAAAAAAATCTTGTGTATGAAAAGCGAGTCCCACACTCAAACACATCTTGAAATATTTAATGAGTTTGGTTAACAACTATTCAGGAATGTTTAAGAATAATTTCTCAAAATGTGGTCCCTGGAACATTAGCAGTAGCATCATTTGCAAACTTTAGGAGACAGTCAGATTCTCAGATCCCTCCCCAGATATACTGAATCAAAAACTCTGGGAGTGGGGCCCAGAAATCTGTGTTTTCACAAGTGTTCCTGGTGAGACTGATTCTTGCTGAATTTAAAAAACCACTATTCAGTGGAATATTTGCATGTCTTTCCTGAAAGCAAATGAAAGAGGATCGTTTGCATGGGGAGAAGCAGGGAACCCCAAATCTCGACCTGGGTTTTGACACCAAAGGAAAGAGATTACAAAAAGAAAAAGAAATGATGACAGAACTCAACAGATCCGCCATGCTTTATTAAAGAGTGGAAAGACCATTTTCAAGAGGAAAATGGCGGCCGGCTACATCAAGGGTCTGAGTTGTAGAGGGTTTATCAGGAACATATCATGGGAGGAGTGTGTGAGATAGTTTTGGCAGGCTTACTTTTGGCAGATAAGGGAAACTGCTAAAGGTCAGAGTCCTCAGTTTCCTTTTTCCCACAAAGGGTTGTAAGATTCCCCCTCCTCCATTTCCTGCTGCCCAGGCATGAATCTCACCTCATCCTGTGTCATCATGTTTATGCAATGATTGGACCATGAGCGACACCCCTTCCTTAAATGTTTGATAAACAAATGAATGACTCATGGAGAAGCACACATTTGGAGATATTGCAAGTATTTCCCTCTTCTTACAATTTTACATATTTCTAGAATAGATGACAAATACATCAACATGGTACAGCCTTCAAATCATTCACCCAGATTTCCTGTTATGATGCAATTATAGTAAGAGGAGTGGTTTTGTTTGTTTACTTATGGTTTGCATATGTTTTCAGAGGTATTATATTCATCCAGGTACACACACACACACACACACACACACACACACACACACACTAAAGTGACCAGGATCTATTGTCCCTTTGTTCCTTGCTTTTTATCTCAATGCTCTCTGGAAGCTACATTTGAAACAAATTTTCCAAGTGGTTGTTTTGCAAAGATATGCTTGAGAGTTATTGTTTTTTCTTTTTTATTTTATGAAAGAATTTGGAAAATGAATTTCTGTAAGTTACATATTCTTCAACAACTTTGCATTCTTTTCTCCATCCAAGACCTCACAAGTTGTGACTCAATAGGATCTGACTTAATAAAATAATATTTAATTTATACTTCTTCTTAGAATCTCATTCAGGGGAGTGTAAGATGTCTCTCTTGAGCATACTAAAACTACTTATGAGAAGAGACCAGGTCTTTTCTTTCTGTTCATACCCAATACTTAGTGGTCCTGGGTTGGTGCTCAGGAAATAACTGCAGAGTGAATGAAAGAGTGTGTCCTGCATCTGGTACGTGGTTGAGTACTAGAGAATTGTTCTGGTCTATTAGTCTAGCAAAGTCATAAGTACTGAAATTGGGGGGACCAAGAAGGGAGCTAGGAATGTTTAAGCTTCTCTGTCCCACCTCATGCACTTCTCTGAGTATGTGGAGCCCAACACAATACAGAGTAGTGGGTCAGCACTGCAGGATAGTAAGTCATGCGGTTCTACAAACTGAAGGGGCTTCATAGCTCCAATGCCTGTGACTTGTAACAAAGTAGGTAAATCAGCCAAATCAATAAACACAAACCATCCTCCATTCAGCCAGTCCCTTGGGAGGTGCCAGCTCCAACTCTCACAGGACTCTGGATGTATTCACAGCTCCCTTTCTCTCAGACCAAGGATCAAAAGTAAGAGAAACATCTTTAATGGATGCGGGTTATCTTTTCTATGAGTTCAACAAAAAGAAGCAAATAAGGTTATGAATAAACAATATTTTTTTTTCTGGTAATTTAACTCCCTAAAGTGTAGAGATGCAGCTTAAAAAAATCCCCTGAGAAGTTTGAGACTAGCAATGACACCCTCCCAAGGCCTTTTAAATAAAAAGGAAAAAAAAAACCCAAAACACTTGGGGTTATTAAAGGACAAAGTTTCAAGCTGTAGCCTAAAGACCAGGGTTTGTTAGGGATAGAATTAAATGGCCATAGAACTATTGAAGTCTAGAGGACAAGAAAGTATAAATAGCTCAAAGAATGAAAGAGTGACTATTCTAAATGTGTCCTCTTTGCAGAACATTCTGGGGACATCTGTGCCTGGGGCAGCCCCGCAAGGTCTTAGAGGAGGAGACCAAGAATTGACCAGGCAGACACCACCTTTTTTCACCCTGGTTTGAAGGCATTCCCCCATGCCGTCCAGGGCCTCAGCCAATGGGAATACACTAGAGATACAATGCAGAACAGAGTGATTCCCTATGGTTAAGATGACCAGGGGACTCAAAAAGGACTGAAAAAATAGAAAACCAATGGAAACACAGTCAAACCAAATTTGTCAGACTGAGTTGAAATGGTATTGTGTTAAAATGCCTTCTTAAAAAAAATCTCCAAATATATTCCACAGATAATTTTTAGGCCTGTACAATGTCTCTGTTGTGGTAGAGAAAAGTTTCTGCTTTCATCAGGGATGAGTTCCCAGAGTTCAATCTCTGGGCCTCAGATTGCTTTCTGACCCTCACTCAGTTCAAATCAGTTTAACAGATGCGTATCAATATCCAGTACAGCCCAGACACCAGGATGAGGGTGTCCAAAGGAAGGGGATATGGAGTCTCGGAAATGGAAAAGGGGCTTCAAGGTCTATCATTAATTCACTCAAATAAACATCAAGTCACTAATATATAGCAAGACTTGCATCACTCTGGACACTGCAGGGAGCTTTGTGGCTAGATTTGCTGGAATATCCACAAAAACTAAAGAATTTATAAGATTCAACACTTAGTACAGCTAGTTGAAGTAGAACTAACTTATATAGATATTTCAAGCCCAAGATGCACAAGAACAAGAGGGAACTGTTGACCCAAATGCGTCTCACTCTTCTACCCACAAAGTTTAAGGGACATTTTGTTGTTGTTGTTGTTGTACTGGTAATTCGTTTCTCATCCTATGGTCAGTTTCTCAACCAGTTGGCTGGAAGATCTGTCTTCTCCCTGGGACCCTCCAAGGATAGTAGTGGACACATATTAATTATCTACCTAATCAATAAGCAAGCAAAGTCCTGAAAGACAGAGACTGCTTGTTCACTATATTTTTGGTGACCAGCCCCGTGTCAGACACAGTATGGTGACTCAATAGCTGGCCATCAATTGAAGCTCAAAATTAGTGAATAATACAAAAAAAGTAAATGAGTGTGGTGTGGGATGAGTAAAATGTGGTTTATAATGGTTTATAATTCAGGGCTTAATAACAACAAAAAAAAGCTCAATTTCTTTCTCCAGTCTTATCCACAACTTAAAGAGTAGAGATCAATGAAAACTGGATGTGCCAAACACAATTCAGTATGAGAAGAAACTACAGAGGAATGCATAGAACACTTTAGCCAATCATATATTCCAAGATTATTCATTGTAGAAAGTTTTCAAGAGTAGAGTAGTAATATCTAAAGTACAAAGTACACTGTGTCTTGATGCAGGAAATGACTGAGGACAAGATTCAACTGCAGTGATGTTGTTGTGAAAGACTTAGTTGTATGGTGCTCTGGAGAAACTGTTGCATGAATGACGTAGAGAAAGAAAGAGAGGAGAGAGAGAGAGAAAGAGAGAGAGAGAGAGAGAGAGAGAGAGAGAGAGAGAGAGAGAGAGAGAGAGTGAGTCAGGCCAGGATGGGGGTGGAGATCCCACAACAGGTATTAGAAATGTCAAAAGAACCAAGACTGAGATTAATAATTTCCATAAATAAGCAGCATTCCTGTGGCCAGGGGATGGAGACACAGAAAGTGTAGTGTTGCCACATGTCAGGATCCAGGGCTGCCTAAACCCCTCTATTTGGGGGGATGTAGGGATCAGAACAACCAAGATTTTCGGATAATGAAGACATGTACTGTCTGACAGAAGCTGGAGCCACATGAGATGTAGTATCTGCTGAAAAGGTCTCAAGAAGTTGGAGAGAACCTGGATTCAGTCCTCTTCCTGCCTGCCAATCTCCAGCCAGGGCCTCCCGCTGGGACCGTGAGATACACACAGCAAAACTCAGCACACCGCAGGGGAAGGAAATGAATATGAGAACCAACGATCTAATGACCAGCAAAACTGATTTTTGTTTTACAAATATAAGCCTTATATGTTAGCACATGAAGTTGTAATTTTTAATTGTAAAAATGAATACAAAAGAGAGAAAAGTGCAGAGATTCATTCCCAATAGATTAATATGTCAGTGGGAGGAATAGGAAGATGGATCACACACACACATACACAGTATTTTTCCTTATCTGTATTTTCAAAATATTCTGCAGCCAGTGTGTAATAAAAAAACATTCTAGTAATTTCAACAGTTTAAAATTCATTTAGCATGATGATTCGAAGAAGTTTGTCCATCCTCCTTTGAAGCACTAAGATAGTCAGAAAAACATATTTATACATATTTTAAAAGAAAGTTTTAGTTTTCTGTTTATTTTCTTCTGGGATGCATATTGACTCTTTGAGGATAGTTTGAATTACGAAGTAGATTTTCTAACTCTAACCATTTTATGCATGTTTGTGGTCAAGCCATATATCAAATATAAATTAGGAAGGCATTTAATTTTTTAGTTAAGGTGAAATTCACATAGCATTAACTATTTTAAAGCAAGAAATTCAGTGGTATTCCTTATATTTGCAATCATTACATCTATGTAGTTCCAAGTCATTTTCATCACTCCTGAAGGAAATCCTCATGTCCTTTAAGCAAGCACTCCACAGGCCCTGTACCTCATGCTCCTGGAAGCTACTAGCATGTTCTCTGTTGCTGTGGATATTTCATATGAATGAAATCATTCTGTAGGTGAGCCTTTGCATCTTGTTTATCTTACTTCCTATGTTTCCTAGGGGTCAGCCACATTGCAGCATATATCAGCACTTTTTATAGATTTCCATAGCTAAATATTCATTGTAATTTGTTTGGTTAATATAGCATTTTGTCCATTTTGTCTATATGGACATTAATTCGGTTGTTTCCACCTTTTGGCTATTGTAATTAGTGTTGCTATAATATGCATGCATATGTATGTACTTGGATACCAGGGCAGGGGGGTTGTTGTTGAGTTTGAGGAGTTATATATTGTGATTATTAAAGGCTACTTGATGTGTCATTTTAACACATTTTCTCTCATTCTGTGGTTTGTCTTTTCACTTTCTTGATAGTGCTCTCCAATGCACAAGCTTTACAATTTCAATGAAGTGCAATTTATCTGTTTTGTGTTTTGTTGCTTGTTGGTATTGTAGATAAGAATCTATTGCCAAATCTAAGGTCATGAAAATATACACCAATGTTTTCTCCTAAGAGTTGTATAACTGTAGCCATCACATCTAGGGCTTGATCTGTTTTCAGTTAATTTTTTAATACATGGTATGAAACAGGGGTCCACCTTCAGTATATATAGGGCTATCCAGTTGTACTAGCAAAATTTGTTGAAGAAATTATTTTTCCCTGGTGAATGATTTTGTGACCCTTTTGAGAGTCAGCTGGAGAGATCGATGAGTTTATTTCTGTACTCTATTCATCTATATGTCTATCCTTAAGCAGTATTACCCTATTTTAATACTATAGCTTTGTAGAAAGTTTTAAAATAAGGGTATGGGAAGGCACAGGCTGTATTCTTGTTCTTCTTGATCATTTTGGCTGTTCAGGGTTCCTTGAACCTCCATATGAATTTAGTATATTTATTTCATATCTGCAAAATAAGATTTTTGGGTAGGAATTGCATGAAATCTATAGATTCCTTTGAGGTGTATTGGCATCTTTTTTGGGGGAAGCAGGGTTACCAATGATTGAACTCAGGGACACCACCACTGAGCCACATCCCCAGCTCTATTTTGTATTTTATTTAGAGACAGGGTCTCACTGAATTTTTTAGCACCTCACTTTTGCTGAGGTTGGCTTTGCACTTCTAAGCCTCCTGCTTCAGCCTCCCAAGCTGCTAGGATTACTATGCCTGGCTAGGTATATTGGCATCTTAAGTATGGAAAGTCTTGCAATCCATGAAAAAGAACCTTTTACAATTATTTACATCTTTCCTTTCTTTCAGCAACGTTTTTATACTTTTGTGTATAATTTTGGCACCTTCTTGGTTAAATTTATTTTTAAGTATTTTATTCGTTTTTATGTGATTGTAAATGTTACTGTCTTAATTTATTTTTTTTTGGATTGCTCATTGATAGGGTATAGAAATGCAATGAGCTTTTTGTATATTATTATGGTATTCTGAAACTTTGGGGGATTCATTTAGCTCTAATGGTTTTTACAAACAGATTCTGTAGAATTTTCTGAACTAAGAGCATTCATCTCCGAAGAGAGACAGTTTTACTTCTTCCTTCCAACTTGGATGCCTTTAATTTCATTTCATGCCTAATTTCCCTGGATAGAATTTCTAGTAGAATGTTGAACAGTAACAGTGAGATTGAACATATTGTTCCTACTTCTGATTTTAAAAAACATTCAGTCTTTCACATTGACTGTACTGTTAAATGTGGATTTTTCAAAAATATTCTCTATCAGGTGGAAGTTTTCTTGGATTTCCCTTTTATTTTTTTTTGAGTTTTTTCTTAAATCATGAAGAGATGTTAAATTTTGTCAATATATATATATATATATATATATATATATATATATATATTTATATTTCTGCTTCAGTGGAGATGATCATTTTTTTCTTGTGTCTTGTGAATGTAGCGTATTATGTTGATTGATTTTCCTATATTGAATCACCATTGCATTCCTGAAATAAATCTCACTTGGTCATGGTATACAATGATTTTAAGATGCTTCTGGATTTGAAGAAATTTATTCCTACATGATTAAATTTTATCTGTCTCATAGTGTGGCTGCCAGACTTCTGGTGGAGAGGAAGATATTCTGAGGATAAAGACTGCTACCTTTGCCTCTTACATAGATGTAGGAGCAGGCAAAAAAAAAAAAAAAAAAAAAACAGGTTAGGAAAGCAAACACACAGTTTCTTTTTATGGTTGGAAGAAATCTCAGAAAAGACTCTGTAAAGTCTTAAGTTGCCACAAAAAGAAAGAAAGAAAGAAAGAAAGAAAGAAAGAAAGAAAGAAAGAAAGAAAGAAAGAAAGAAAGAAAGAAAGAAAGAAAGAAAGAAAGAAGGAAAGAAAGAAAGAAAGAAAGAATTCTTCTGAAAGCCCTGGCACACTGTGAGAGACTGAGTTTGCACACACATGGCCTGGGTATCATGAACATGGTCTGTGCAGCAGATTATAATAAAGTTAAAATAAATTGATGAGTAATGTCTATATCTATAATTCTCTACACTGCTAAGATTAATTTGGGTTCCTGTTCTCTATCACTGTCTCTCCTCTCTCCTCTCTCTTCTCTTTTCTCTTTCTCTTCATCACCCCACATCTCCCCTCGGACTTCTCTATATACCTTTCCTACACACACTACCTTGAGCTTCCCCACAACATGGTGTCCTGAGAGTGGCAGTAATTTGTGCATGGTAACTAGGAACACTAGCCTCGTCGTACCAGAGTCTCAGGTGGTCCCGGTACTGCTTTTTTGATCTAACCTCCTAAATCATACTTCCCATTACTTCCAACAGAGTATGGGCGTTGACTGAGCAATAAGAGCAACTAGTGTCAAGAAGATGGGGCAGAGATCCCACTTCTCTAGGACAGGAAAGTCAAAAGTTGGCATATGTGTTTTCCAACCATCACAGTCTCTAAGCCTAATTATTCAATGATATGCTATTTAGTTGACTAGAAAATTCAGTGCTCTGAGACCTGAAACATGAATTCTGTCACTTGGCCTGGAGAACTTAGAGCAAGGTAAAACTGTTCCCTTTGTAGGAGGTCCAATCCCCAAGAGGAAACGATTAACTTCTTGCATCCTGCCTTTGCACCCAAGTATACAGAGAAAATTTTACAACATATCATCACTCCCCCTTGTAGATCTATAAAGCCCATCTTCCAGAAAACAATGTTCCATTTTTCTTTAGGTGGAGTTTTAAGAAAAACACAAAGTATCATAAAAGCAAGGCCTTTGCTGTTCCTGTGGCTGACACTTATTTGCTATTTTCATTTGCATGAACCATTTCTCCTGTTCCAAGGAGCACTGGAGAAAACAGCTGGTTAGCCCTTCAATGAACACGATGATACAAGAATGATGTTCTATGTGTGTGCTAAAGGAGGTCTCACTGGATAAATAAAAGGTTGCTCATTTATTTATGATGCAAAAGAAAAGTCCATTGTGCCTTTTGCTGAAAGAAACATCAATTATTTATTCAGAACTCTCTGTCTTCAAGTGAAGCTTTTTGTGTGCAGGAGGGCATGTCTGTTTTTATTTAAAACATGTAATTTTCTTTTTGATTGTGGTCAATGTTCTGTCTCAGAGCATGTGACATTGCAGTAACTAGTACTTTTCATAAAAAAAAAGATTTCTTGCTGATTGTGCCACTCTCAACTAAAGCCACTATCATCTTGTTCCCTTTCCTTACTGCCCTCCACAATAGAATTACTACATCACTAAACCATTGATTATATTCTGGGAACAAATATTCTCCTAGGCCATTGACTAACCAGGGTGCAATCAGAATGATATCATTGCTTAATTGTCTACTTTTTATTTGTTCTTTTTTCTTATACTTGGCAGTAGAGTATATTTTGACTTATTTATACAAACATGGAGTTTATCTTATTCTAATTAGAGTCCCTTAACCTTTGACTTTCATTCCCATTGACTCTAGCTCCATCACACCAAATTGCCAGATCGGATATCTGGTTTCCATAGTCTGTATGGAAAATGAAAATGATTGAAATAGAGATGACCAAAGCCCACTGGGTAGGTTCTCCAAGGGGTCCTTCAATGGCCAGCACAGACACAGTACCCCTCTACCACAGTACTCAGATTGTTACCAAGGGAAGGTATGTGCATGAGCCAAGGATTATTGCAGTCAGGTGTTGAAGACTTTCTTGATGCACAGAGTATCAAGCCCTCCCTCATTCAAGGTTTAGGTGGTAGGCTGGCCGAGACTCTAATCCAACATAGCTTTGAGGCAGTTGAGTAGTGCCACTTGCAAAGGACAAACCCCTGGTACCTGACCCAGCACCTCCATAGAGCAATCAACCCCTAAGTATGTCTTCCAGTTTAGGCAATTCAAGTGTGGTACCTGTACAGGTGCATAGCTCAGATTTCCTTTGGGGTGAACCTACACAGGAAATGGCTGATCTTTAGCCTCCACCTGCTTTATCTTTGGATCTACATTGCATTTACTCTGAGGCCACTCTTACCAGGCAGCTCCCCAGCCAATGACTGTGACAGTGAGAGGGACGAGAGCCAAGCCATCATTGCCCCCAGATGGGCAGCTTCCCTTCTGGGGCTTCCCTAAAGTTTGAGGCTTTTCCAACCAAATCTTCCTTCCGTGTCACCTTTCATAGGAATCAGAGCCACATTATGTTCCTTTTCACCTTCTTTTGTTCCATCTCCTTTTTATTGAAAGATAAGTAGTGATTTTCCCTAGGAGCTCCCACCACTTCTAATTTCATTTTTAGTGTCTGCTTTCTGAGGAACCTCAACTGACATCTTGGATTCTCCTTTCTCCTTCTCACACTCCTCTCACTCTCTAGGTCCTGCTTATGTAACTTCTATCTGTCCATTCCAAAGTCCTACTCTCTCTTCGTTTCCTTTTGGGTAGAAGATTGGAAGGAGGTAAAAATCTCATGCAATATCAGCTTATATCATTAACAAGCTCCAAACTATTTTGTGAATAGTCTCTACTCTTTGCAGAGCACTTGGTGGAACATCATCTTGAGGTAGTCTTTTCCTGCCTCTCCTCCTTCTAGAAAGATACATCCTTTAAGTGAAAACAATGAAAAGTATGACAAAATTTGAAAAAAAAAAGAATGGATGAAGCTTTCCTATGCTTTTATATTTGTTTTACATGGTCATCTTTTATGCCTTACACAGAATTAAATATATTGTCATAATTGTTGAATAAAGACCCAATAAAATTTCACTCACTCTTTCCCCATCCACACTTCTCTTAATATATGTCTTCTGGAACCTCCTAAATGGCTTCAAGGTGACCTTGACTACAATGTGCAAACTAGAATTCTCCCTGTCTGTCCAAGCTCATTCTTGCTCCTCATCTAGTATCCTTGTTAGAATAACCTGAGGACATATTATTCCTGCTTCTAGAAATCTGCTAAACACATAGAAGGGGAAAATAATTTCCATGGAAGTCAGGGTGCTGTCTGTACCTTTAGCTATAGATATTGGATAAGTAATTCAATTTTCCTTGGGTTCGGTTTTCTCTCCCATGTTAACTGGTTTATAGTATTTGAAAGTATTTTCTGAGGAAAGGATTCACATAACAATAGGAATGGGTTGCTCAATTTTTACATTTTTTTGATCGTATCATTTTTTAAAAAGATATTTGCTGCATCAAATAAATCACTGGCATTCAGAATGTGTGATGATGAATGTTGAGCAAGGATGAAAACAGGGTGGGAGGGTCGGAAAGTGCAGTTTTCCTGGTATCCTGGTGTATTTGCCCCTGCCCACAATGTGCACACACACACACACACACAGACACAGACACAGACACACACACACACACACACACTTAAACCCTCACACACAGCTCTCAAGAATCACCATCCTCACTTGTTCTGGACTAAAAGGCAATAGATTAGGGGACACCTTTAGGCATTTTTGCTAACTCCCATATCCGACTATAAGTCTTGTGGTTGTTCATCCAAACACACACACAGAAAGACCTGATAAGGAAAGATCATAACACTATGAAATTATCTGTAAGAGGTTTGAAATACAGCAAATAGCCTTGGTTTTTATGCTTAACCATTCCAGAGTTCTTAAAGAAGAGATTATCAGAGATAAGCATCCATATTTCCGTTCCCTGTCACTGGGAAGGGTCCCTGAAATGCACACAACTTGAAAAAATGCAAGACACCTCTTGAGTCTAAATCCATTCCCCATCAACTTTAAGTACTATCATATACTGAGAAGACAGACATTCTGGACTCACTTTGTAAATGCTGAAGGAAAGTAAAATCTACCATGGTGGGAAGCATCTCCCATCTGCAAGACCAGAGGAAAGAGCAAGATATAATTTCTTACAGGTCCAAAGTGTTTGGCAGCCCTCTCCCTTTTGGAGTCTTCTTTAGTTTCAGAATGTATCTACTGTAGGTCAGAATGCTTCCCCCGAATATTCCCAAGAGACTCTTGGGGTCCTAGTCTCAGCTCAGAGGGCAACTTGTAGGAATCTTCCTGCATCCCTCTGACCGAAAGCAGCAGGTAAGCAGAATAATATTTTGAAGTGTGAGTCTAAGGCCTTCTCTCACTCTTCATTCACCTTATGACACTTCTCTCAACCCAGCCAGCTAAAATATTCCACTCTCAACATCTTGAAACAGGAAAATATTTCATCAGCTATGCCAAGTGGAAGAAGCATTAAGTCATTTTTTTTTTTTGGATCAAAACTGATTTTGGAAACCCTTGGCAGGAGAAATGGTTTTGCAAGAATAAGATTTAGAAGTGACATGGCCCTAGGTCATGTGGCTTTAAGGGCATACATGACCTGGCAATGTTTTTATAAACACTGGAGAATTGAGTTACCCCATCCAAATAATAGACTCCTGGTTCTGGGATGCTGGTTGGAGAAGTAGGATGATGAGGACTGGGTATTTCTTCCCTGTGGAGCTTGGGGAAGTAAACGGCTCTTTTCCTAGTGCCTGCCCAACAAGGGAGCTGTAGAGTAGGAATGGACGAGATGAGTCCAGTACTGAAGCTCTCAGAACTTGTGATGTAGAAAGGAACCAAATATTGGCCGGGTGCTTACCTTGCATCCACACTGCCCCCGCCTCCAATATAGAAAATTCCAGGCTCGGAGAAGCCTTTTAACTAAGATGAGATGGATGAATCAACAAGATAATCAAGAAAAAATGATGTGAACAAAAATAACTCCATTCATGCCAGTATTGATGGCCCCAACCTAGGACCAGACACCCTGTGCCCAACACACCACACACACACACACACACACACACTCACACACAAAGGTATGCACACATACATACAATAACTTGCTTATTGAGTTCTATAGATGGTTATCTTAAGCTTCTGGGGACACAGAAGTATACAAAAGTCAATATGTCCCACCCAGGGGCATAGGATCTTAACAGAGAAAAATAAGACCAGCCATAATAAATAAAGTCACCTTTCTTGCAAAGGTGAGTCTGTGTCCTGAGACTAGTATTTTTTTAATGAGGAACGAAGAGGTGTGGCATGAATCCAGAGGAAGAGAGAAGAGCCAAACTTCCATGTTTTGCTTGTTCCTGTCTTGTGGGCAAAATTTATCCAATCTGATACATAATTTGTCCAGCCTTTTTCATTGAGTATCTTCAATCAAACTTTAACTAAACCTCAGAGCAAGCAGGAAAGTCATAGAAATTTTAAAAGGTGACAAAATACAGGCAAAACCGTGGGGTAAAATAAGATTTGTTGTTGTTGTTGTTGTTGTTATTGTTGCTTCTAGATTCTTCCCTGGCTATATACCCAATGCCCCCAGTGTAGTTTGTATTGACTCTTCTAGAAAGACTTGTCCCCAGCCCAGACGTTTTCTTTCCATGTTACCAGCCTCTAGCAACTAAGCTACTGGCTACCCTAGTTACTAAGCCTGTAGTTTCCTGAGGCTGATGGAATACCACCAACTCTGTTTTGATGGAAAACACATGTTTGTGACTTCACATTCGAGTCAGATGGCCAGAAATGGAGTCAAAGCCATGGCTTCTTATTCCAGGGTGTTTGCTTGCTTCCAACTCATAAAGACCAAGCAAACATTAATAATTCCATTAATGCCAGTATTGATGGACCCAACCTAGGACCCAAGGCTATCAGGATTACCCACTCCCGAACCCTGTACAAACGCTCAGGACCCCTTTTGCTGAAACTTGCCATCGCTCTTGGTTCTTCCAGACAAAGTGTCAGAGTTGTCATCGGAAGACTGAAGCAGCTCATGGCATCCTGTTGCCCACCCTAACATCATACCACAGGGAAATGGGTCACCTCGAAGGCACTGAGGATAAATCTGGGCTTTGTTCCCTTTTGGTATGTAAAATACTAGTCATGAAACCCCAAAGTCACCCATCCCCCCCCAATGCCTGTGGCTGATTAGAAACAAAGAGGAGGGCCTGAGACGGACAGAGTCTAAGGCCCAGGACCACCATCTCGAGCCCGAGCCTCGGAGGGGCATAAAGACCCCCATTGTTTACAGTGAACCTCTTTGATGCCCAATCAGGAAGCTTCCTCTACAAAACAGAGTCGCTTCTGCCAGCCCTTGGGGACCTGGGGAATACATTGGCCTGGCCTTTGGTCTGTGTGTTTAGACTCATGCCACACTGAATTTCATCTGGGAGGAAAAGCTGTTTCAGATGACCATGAATAGCAGCTTTCATCTACTGTCACTTCCCATTATGGCCAGCATGACATGGAAATGTACTAGAGGTTTGTCGGAGCCCGGGAGTGGCAGCCGCTCTTTCTATTCTCTACAGTTATTGACTTAATTTGTCCTTTTAAAAAGTTAATCTGATCATGGACTCCTCCCCCCCCCTTTCTCCCGTCTTGTCTAGGTTCTCTGACTCTTGGAGTCATACAGATGCACAGTTTCTTCTGCCAGCACTGCGTGGAAATAAGATGCCTGAGTTATATCGGAAGCTTCACCTCCGTGGTATTAGATAGAGCAAGGGTCTGAGTACCTCAGCTTCTTCATGTGAACTTGGCCTCAGAGAAACAGGATACCTTTTCTGCATTAGGAGAGGTGGAATAAGGCTCCTGTGAACTGATGTTCTGGATTATGTTTGCTATGAGGAGTAGTGGAGGGCTGACTTCAGTAGCATCTGCTAAATATCCTCTCTAAACAGCCAAAAATTCTCCCCCAAACAAGGCCACGTTGATAGTGTTTGCCAATTTCCAGGGTGTAAATATTCTCACCAGGGTAGAGTTCAGGCTCTATGCATGTCATCACTGATTCAGACTCTGTGGAATCAAGAAAAGATGCAAACAATAGATGTACTGATCCAGTAGGAGTTAGAACCAACACACTCCACCCTCACAAGCTTGTTTTCTGATTACACTAAGCCCCCCCCCCATGATGGGCACAGTCTTGGGAGCTTCTGGTTGACCTGTATTCTTTAAGCTACCATGATAGTAAAAGGGGTCCTGACCCAAATGGTGGAGAGAACAGATATAGGAGTAATGTATTGTCACGAGGGGGCAAAATTGTGACATATGCAGTCGAGGGGAGAAATAAACAATGTCCACGCGCTTCTGCCCCTTTCAATGCTTCATTCACTCAAATTACTCAATACAGTTTCACTCTATAGGTTCTTAATCAAGAAAACGACAATCCTTAATGCTAGGCACTGCCATAGACATCATCAATTCACAGCAAACAATTCTAGATTAATTGATTCAGAGCAAACAATTCTAGATTAATTGATTCAGAGCAAACAATTCTAGATTAATTCTAAGCACTGCAAAGCACACTTAGTCATGACAGGCTCATGACAGACACTCCCTCTGCATGCTAAGTTCAAATATCTTACGCCTTAGGCTTTGAGTCCAGCAGATGTGCACTCACTCAGACCGCGGTGATCAGGTCAGGAACCAAGGCAGGCTTTTCCTGGCATGGAATGGACGACCAGTTGCAGAGGGAGAAGTCGCAGCTCTCACCCAGGTCCAGACAGGTGTTAGAGTTTGAGAGTGGTGAGGATCACACAGAGGTTCGGGAACAATGACAAGTGATGGGATGTCAGGTCCTCATCAGGCTCTCCAGCTCGAGTGCATCCTTGTTTTGGCTGGCTGAATCCCTGTTCATTTGCTCTATCATTTATACTAAATTTGGGGTTTTTTTTTCACCCCCCCCCCAATCCTTATCAGCTACCACTGGATTTCTCAGTGACATCATTTACCCTGGGGTCAGAAATGCCTGGTGGTCTCCACCCTGATCTTCTCTCCTTTCCCTCTTATCAGGGGAGGACAGCCTGACAGGGGCTTCACTCTGTTTATCAGGGTGAGGGGAAGTAACTTGTCTGAGGCCATATTGGAGGGCTCTGTGGGTGTGCCTGGTGAGACTATAGGTTTCAGACTGGAGTTTTTAAAATAGAGTTGCTTAGGCTCAGGCCTAAGGCCATCCTAACATGTATGATGGGCTGTGGCCAAGGGTAGGTGGAATAATACACTTTATTATTTATATGCTGCAGCCTAAAACCAGAACAAGAAGAACTACTCATTGCCCACTGGAGATACTGAAGCAGGCCATGAGGACAAGCCCAGCCCTGTTCTCTCAACCCTCAAAATCTTACCTAGGTAGAGCCATAAGATGGGAGAAAAGCAGAATTTATAACCAAACTTTATTCATCTAGTTTTTCTAGAACTCACCACAGTCTACTATGCTGGACAGCCAATGGAAGGCTTCCAAATACCTTTGAAGAAAAATGATACAACCAGTTATTCTCTATATAAGCTACAGTGGCTGAACTAAATTTTTATGAACTCATTGTATGCCCCTGATTAGTTCTAGCCAGGTTTGTTGTTGTTTATTTGTTTATTTTTTGTGATACTGATGATTGAACCCAAGGCTTGCCTACCACTAAGCCACATCCCCAGCCCTTTTTATTTTGTATTTTGAGGCCGAGTCTTGCTAAGTTGCTGAGGCTGATCTTAAAACCTGCTGTCCTGCATCAGTTTATAAGCCTAGCATCCTCTCAAGTTGCTGGGCTTATAAAAAAAAAAAAAAGTGCCACCACACGTGGCTTCTAGGCAAGGTTTGTTGAAGAGTCGGTTTAATAATTCGTGCTTGATTGCAAATGTGATTGTATATGGGCTGGGGATGGTAATGATCAATCACCCTTGGGGTGATCCGGGGAGGAAGCTTCCCAGTAAGATTATATATACTGCGTGGTAACAAAATGAACCAATTGGGTCTCATTTTAGAAAAACATAGGGAAACACAGAGGAGCTGTCCATTTCCCTCAGTGGGTGCTCTGTCAAGTGTGAGAAATGAGAGATACGTTTAGCACGGATACGGCATTTCTATCCCAGAGTGAAACCGGTGCTGCATTCAAGGAAGCAGCCGCTTAAGGATATAAAGCTTGTTTGTAAATTATGACAGAATTTGAAATGCCATCAAAGCTCTGAGATGAAGGGCTATGGGAAGGAGAGACAGAAGTGATGGAGCAATTGGATTAGGAGTGGATGACAGACACATCATTGCCAATGGGCCCTGTAAGGTTGACAGTATGAAGAATTGTGCAGGAATGAGGAGGGGGAGCGTGAGAAAGCATCCAGAAAAGCATCCCTTGGTGCTTAAAAGTCAGAAGACGTGGACATGGATGGGGTCCATCCTAACCCAGGAGTCATGGAAAAACTCAGGAAAAAATAATAATTCAGATCAGATTATGAGAAGATTTTAAATGATGGATTGAACAGATGGACTTCACTCTATCAATGATGAGTTAATAAAAGTTTCTGACCAAGAGAAGCCCTCAGGAACTTATGCAAGATTGCTCTGGTCACACACCGTCTGGAGCCAGGAACACAAAAGAAATAAGATTCTACTTCACCGTTCCATCCAGATAAATAATCCAACACTGACATGTTTTCTGATCAGGATGCTGTTGGTATTAAACAGCCACAATGAATACGACATCTGGCACTGGTGCAAAGGTTATGTGAGATCTGCAAGGCTAGCTCGAAACATAGGTGACATCTTGCCCAGGCTTGGGTCACTGCCATTCTGGAAAGGTGATCCCTGCTTAAGTGGACTGCATGCATTGATAAGAAGGAGGTATGAATAATCCAAAGAAGCAGAAATAATAGGATTCATTCACTAAAATTTTCTTTGGGTTTTTCCTCTATAAAAGCGCAGCCTCTATAGTGCTGGTTGCACTTCTATTACAGACCTCTTCTCCCAAGAATAAGCTCAGAAAGAAGGAGAATAGTCTCATCAGGATTATTGAAAAAAAAAAGCAAGAATAAAGCCATCTAGCACAGCACCTAACATGTCATAACCGCTCAGAACCCTTTCCCTGATGGGACTTGCTTGACTTTGAAAATGTCAAGTGCCAAAGTCCCCTGTGGTCACGTGCCTGTAATATACCAGAGGTGGTGGAGCCGCGATTGAGCATGAAGGCTCTGGAGCCAGATGGTCTAACTTGGAGCCAGACTCCATCCCCTGCCTCCTTTGTAACTTGTACCCGCACATGGCTACCTCGGGTCTCGGTTTCCTCTTCCAGAAACCAATGTTCCTAAGGGACTGACCACGGAATGTTGTCGGGAACACGAAGCGAATCAACACGTTCACTTAGACCAGCATCGAACACGTGGGAAGCACTCCACAAACATCAGAGCCCCTAGAAGCTTCTCTTTACTGAGCATTTATTTACCTTTGCCTTCATCAGATGGAGGTTGAATGTCCCCTGATATTCAGAAGGAGGCCAGAACATGTCCATGCCTCTGAAATTTACCTGTAACCATTGGTCTTCTGCTGCTCGCTGGAGATCTGGTCTTGATTAAGCTCCTCTGACTGTGTGAACTCTCACTCAGTCATCCTTGGGTGGCTTTCTGGAAGTTGTAAGCACTTCTTAATTGCTTCAGACCTCCCCAGCCTGCCCTTTCTTCCTCCGTCTCTGGTCAGGCCAAATCGCCTTCCCCAGGGGGGGATGAGAAGATGGAGTGGGGATGCATTTGGCAGCCCATTATTTAACAGAAGCATAAAGAAAGAAGTCTTTCCTCCTGGGCCCTATTTCTTTCATCCTCCTGATCCATTTTCTGCTGTTGTAACAAAACAATATATTAGCTCATTTCCCGTCACCACTCCATTCTGCCCATGCAGTGTCCTAGAACAACCGTCAGCCCAGAGAAGAGAGGACACTGGGAGCAGGAAGGGCACTGGAAGTGGGGAAGCCTCTCACATGGGTGCTTTGATGAGAAAGGGCATTGAGGTAAAGCTTCTCCCTAAAACCATTATGGTTGGTTTAATTGAGTAGTTTATAGTTTAAAATTAAAAGTAGGGATTTTTTTTTCTGTTTTGGTACCAGGGACTGACCTGGGGTCACTCTAAAACTGACCTACATCCTCAGCCCTTTTTTATGTTTTATTTTGAGACAAGGTCTCACTAAGTTGCTTCTGGTCTCCCTAAACTGCTGGGGCTATCCTCAAACTTTCGATCCTCTCACCTCAGCAGCCTCCTGAGTCACTAGAATTATAGGTAGGCACCACCCCACCCAGCCAGAAGTAGGAATGCATCTTTAAGGTAGGAGAACAGTCGGAAGGCAGATCAAGTTATCGCCCTCGAGTAAAAATGTTCATATATAGGAAAGTCAATGTAGAAATTTGAATATTATATTTTTCCCCCTTAAGACTGGCTGATGGTTGATGCTGGGTTTCTCTTACATGCTAGTTTGACATTAAAGGTTTGTAGAGGTCAGCATAGGCAAAATATGCAAGACGCATTTCCTTAAAGTGGGATGTAGCTTCTTGGAATTATGCCTGAAATTACAGCAGCCACCTCCAAAGAGGGATATCATTTTAAATAAGCATCCTTTAGAATTTCATGAGCACAGAGGATACAACAGAGCCAGAAAATTACCATGGAATACGGAAGAAATCGCCATGCATCCACCAGGGACCAGAATTTAGAATATTAATGAAAAGTAGAGTTTGGTAAACAATGTCAAAAAAAGAAAACCAGTCATCCAACTGCCATGCCGTACTAATATTTCCCTCATTGTATGAATAGAAAGAGGGAACAAATGGAATTCTATCATTTAATGAAGTGGTGGATAAAATTGAGCATAACCCGGGAGGGTCAAGAAGTCAAGAATGGGACCAATGGAAGTGATTGCTTTGGGTTCCAAGTTCTAAGAAAGTTAGAGCAGTTAAGTCCAAAAGTTTCTTTGAATTATCAGATCAAATTAAATCAAAATGTAGAAAATAACAAATATTTTCCTCATTGCATTTGACATTTCATTGACAGTCCTGAGCTTTTGTTTAGGCCCCAGGCCACTCCTAATGAATTCTTGGATTTTGGTCAGAGGATTGAGAAGGATTGAATTGCTTTGCTCTCTTTTAAACCCCAAGTTGTTAGAAAACTTAAAAAAAATAATAATGCATGTTCTTTTTTTTTGCATGTGAAAAAGTTAGTGTGAGTTGTGAATATAATTGAAATTAAAATTAGACATTTTTAGCCACCCTGAATAGCATCACTGCTTTCATTTTGGGGTATATTTTCTCTCTTTTTTTCCAAATATTTTTTGCTTGGAAGAAAGAAAGAGGGGGAGAAAGAAAAAGAGATAGATGGGGGAGGAAGAGAGGGAGGGAAGAAGGGAGAAAGGAGGAAGAAAGGGAGAGAGAAAGGGAGGGAGAAAGAAAGAAAAAGAAAGAAAGAGCAAAGTTCTAAAGATTTTGCCAAATTCTTTAATATCAGCCCCTTTCCCTTTGACAGTTCTTTGGAATGCTGCAGAACATGCCCTGAAGGTTCAAGGAAACCTAAATGATGTGCCTGCCAGGTCTGGAATGGACATTGAACTCTCAGAACAGTCCATCCATCTGGGCGGGCTTTTGGCAAACCCCTGGCCTCTGGTCCATGGGTTAGGGTGAATAGCAACCTTTCCTCTGAGCATCTCAGACAGAAAGCCTTACCCATCATGCAAAAAAGAAGGCCCCTTCAGGCCAGCTGGCTCCAACTTTCATTGCTCTGTTGAAAGGAGGTCAGAGCATCCATTCTCTCTTTTATTTTGAGACTGTAAAATAAAGAGGCCAAGAGACAAAAAGGTTGCGACAATGACCATCTCTAGCTTCAACCTCAAAAATGGGATAGAAACCTATGACCCTTTTTTGTTGCACCCGGGCAACAGCTCAGCCCTAATGAAACTGCATTTATTGACAAGAGCATGATGAAAAAAAAAAATAATCACTTTTCTTAATTGCTCTTGAATGTCATGGGGAGAGAAGGCAGATCTTCAGAGTCTTAGCCCCACCGGAAGTGAATGAATCAAACACGGTGTCCCTGGGTACCAGGGGTTTTAACTAGCAATAGGTGCAGGATTTATCGAGGCAGATGGCTGTGATATAGGACGCTGGTGAACGGACGTTTCCCTGGAGCTGGAGGGGCTGTGTACCCAGGGCTGTGGAACAGATGTATTTCCTGCCTGCTTACTTCACTTGAATTGTGTAACTAAAGAGGTCCCAGATGACACATTCCTCCAACACTTTTAAAACCACATTTCCCATGAAGGTCTTTCGGAGGTGAAGTCAAAGTTAAAGGGAAGCACAGTGAGGGGCCCTGGTCAGGTTGTACGGAGGGGAAGCTTATTATGATTCACACAAAGAGGCAGACCCTGCAGACAGATCCATTCTGCCTGGACACGATGAAGCATGGAGCTAAGTGAGTTTGCCAGTTCCTTCATGTGGCTTTGTCCCTGGGGCAGAGGCAGGATGAAACCCAGCCCCCACAAGAAAGACTGTGTCCGTGGTAAAAGATGTCCCTCATCCAAGGGGTAGATGCTTAGAAGCCCTAACCGACATTCATCATCTGTGATCAATGATCACTCGGATTGACAGAGCACCCACCATGCACCAAGCACTGCTTAAAAGCCTCACATTGTCCATAACTTCAGGGAATCTTTACAGTTCCATAAATCCAATGCCTTTATTATCCTCAGTTTACAAATGAAAACCAAGCAAGTTAAAAATGCGGCAATCCGCTTTAGAATCCTTAGAGAACTCAGACTAACTCCTGGGTATCCATATGTCCATTATGGGATGGGAACATTGAAATATGGTAAAGTTAAATGGACCTTAAAAAGGGAAAGGAGAAAGTTTTCTCTTTTTACTGTACCCAGCGATCTTGTCCATTTTCTTTTCTAGATTCATTTCATTTTTTTTTCTTTTTATAGTCCTCAGGGTCTAAAACAGGGTTAGTGAATGGCTTTCATGACAGGTACCAGTTTCAGTCCATTGGCCGTAACTTCCTGAAGCAAGGACTTGGGAGGATTCTCAGGGAAAACTGGGGAACAATATGCCTGCAAACTCTTATTTTTAAAAAAAATATCTTGGATGGACATGGACAAAGGCAGTGAGCCAGGTAATGTCCACCCTATGGGGTTCCACTCATACCTTTGGTGGTACTGTATAATTTGCATATGATTTGTCTCCATTCCAAACCTAAAATTGAAGCTTGGTCCCATGCAGTGGTATTGGGAGGTTGTTCCTTTAAGAGGTAATTAGGTTAATAAAGAAGGCTTAATGCTTTTCTCAAGAGAGTGAGTTCTTGCTTTCACAGGACTGGGTTGGTTAGAGCCTGAGTGAGTTCTCATAAAGCAAATTGGGTTTCCCAAGGTTGTTCTCTCTCACCACGGGATCTCTTCCACACATGCTGCTCACGGATCTTGCATACACTGACAAGTGACACCATCACCATGTTGAGATGCAACCCGATGGCCCTTTGCAGAAGTCAAACAAATGCTGGTCTTGGACTCAGCCTCTAAAACAGTGAGCTAAATGAATCTCATTTCTTTATAGAGTACTCAGCCTCCAGTATTTGTTACAGCCACAGAAAACAAAGATAGTGCTTCAGTATTGACCTGCCACGATGATGAACTAATCCATCAATTTGTGCATCGTGGGAAGCTTTTCAGAGGTAGCATGGTGCCTTCTCCTACTCTCATGGCCATAGCAGTTACCCTATCTTGTCAGGGGTGGGTTGGTGGTCGCCAGAGCAGGCAGGAGCAAAG
The DNA here is from genome assembly GCF_052094955.1 of Ictidomys tridecemlineatus. Taxonomy (NCBI): domain Eukaryota; kingdom Metazoa; phylum Chordata; class Mammalia; order Rodentia; family Sciuridae; genus Ictidomys; species Ictidomys tridecemlineatus. The sequence goes on along the minus strand of NC_135485.1, from coordinate 76,370,030 downwards.
AGAAGGAAGGGAGAAACAAATAAAAAAGTTTGAGGAAATCCAGGGAGTAGCCTGTGAAAGAAGTAATTTGAAATAAAACTCTCCCCCAGTGAGAGTAAAGTGAAGATCTGATTTGAGCAAAGCAGTCCAGGGGGAAAAAAAAAAACAACATGTGATGATAAGCTTTCTTTAAAATTAATAAGTTGAATTTAAAAAATTGTCGTTCTATAATTCACTCTTTCAGAAGCAAATAACTTCCTGATAACTTCAGATTAAAAAAATATATATTCTTATTTTTTAAAAGTATACACCAAAGCAAGTACTAAGAGAAACCAGATGAAGAATATTAGAAATTCAAGCCATTCTACCCAGGAGCAAAAGACAAAATATTGTTTCACACGGGAATTAAAAGTCACCTTGGATTAGCTGAAAAAACTTATCTGTGAATGGTGACCCATCTAAGCAAGGGCAGTTATAATGGGAGGTTTTATTGACAAAAACTTACATGATGTTATGGAGTGACACTGTTCTTGCATGACAGGAGTGGGACAGAAGGGGAGAAGGGTTTCCTTAGACTCATAGATACCAGAGCTCAAGTTAGCACCCATACTCTCATGCACTTAAGCTAAATGAGTACCTATTTCAGTCCCTCATCCCCCAAGTGAAAATGCATAAGGCAGAGAGACTCAAAGAGAGCTCTTACTCATCCCACCTCTTGGTATATATGCATCTGTGTAATCTCCTCTTCTCGAGTGTGGGTAAGACTGCCTTCTAGCCAACAGAATATGCAAAGGTCCTGTTACATAATGATCAAGAGTCAACTGCATAATGTAAGTCTCCACCTCGCTGACAGACTCACTCTAAAGAGTCTCCTTGCTCTCTTGAGGAAACAAGCAGATGTATTGAGGAAATCCACTTGGTGAAGAGCTGTAGGTGGCTTCTAGGGACTGCATGTAGCATCTAGTTGCTGAGAGCAGCGTCTAAAAGCTGAGGTGGACTCCAGAGGATGTTCAGCAAAAACTTGGTCCTCAGTCCCAAAACCTCAAGGAAATGAATTTTGCAATGAACTTGAATGAACTCAAAGGTAGATTCCTCCCCCGTTGAGCCTCCAATGAGAAAGCAGCCTGATTGAGTGCAAGATTTTTTGAGAACCCCAGGCAGAAGACCCAGCAAAGTGGTGCCTGGACGGGTAGAAACTGCAAAGCTATAAATTTGTGGGAATTTGTTCCCTGGTAATAGAAAACACAAACATGAAATGCCAGTCAGAGAAATAATTGACCTATGACCAATCCAGTGTGCCTTAGTAGATAGTTATTTCATGTCTTGCTGCTTTGGACTGAACTGCAACCTCTATGAAGATGTTCTGAAATCCTAACCCCATGTACATGTGAAGGTAAATTTATTTAGAAATAAATTTCTTGCAGACAAAGTCAAGATGAGGCCATCCTAGATAGACAGGGGTTGCTAAATTCAATGACTGGTGTATTTATAAGGAAAGTAAAATAGCACATAGTCACCCAGAGGTAAGACAGCCAGCGACCATAGAGGCAGAAACTGGAGGGATACAGCTTTAAGCCAAGGATTGTGGTGACCCCCAGAAGCTACCAGAGGCGGGGTGTGGATCAGGTTCCCTCTCCCTTGGAACTTCCAGAAAGATCCAATCCTGCCCAACATCTTGGTTTCTGACATCCATCCTCATGAACTAGAAGAGAATGAATTTTTGTTGTTTGAAGTCACACACAATTTGTAGCAGTTTATTAGAACAGCCCTATAAAATAATGAGGATGCCTTAGAAAATATGCTTAGTTACTCAAGTTCTCGAGAACCTTAAATCTGTGTGCTTCACAAGGACAGAGTTCGAGATGTGCAGGAACAGATGAGCGCAGTGGAGAAACAAGGAGAGTGTGGGTGTGCATGCATGCTAGTCTAAACCACTATGAAGTAGACTGTAGGTGAAGTTTACTGTTAAGCAGAAGCCAAGTCCTGTTTTTGTTGTGGTATTAGTAGGCGGCACTGTGAGAATCCCGCTTGTCTTCAAACATCCCCTGCACAAGAACAAAACATATCGACCTTCTTACATCATTAACGCCCCATAAATCATTTGCATTCCTGTACTCCAACAATGAATCAGCTGAAAGAGGAATGAGGAAAACTGTCCCATTCACAATAGCCTCGAAGAAGATGAAATATTTAGGAATCAACCTAACCAAAGAGGTGAAAGATCTCTACAATGAAAACTATAGAACACTCAAGAAAGAAATGAGAAAGACCTTGGAAGATGGAAAGATCTCTGCTGTTCTTGGATAGGCAGAATTAATATTGTCAAAAAAAATAGCCATACTATCCCAAAGTGCTATACAGATTCAACGAACAGACCTTTCTCAAAAGAAGAAATATGAGTGGTCAACAAATACGTGAAAAAATGTTCAACATCTCTAGCAATACAGAAATGCAAATTAAAACTGTATTGAGATTTCGTCTGACTCCAGTCAGAATGGCAATTATCAAGAATACAAGTAATGATAAATGTTGGTGAGGATGTGGGGAGAAATGTACTCTCATACATTGCTGATGGGACTGCAAATTGTAGATGTCTTTAGCAGATGAATGAATAAAGAAATTGTGGCATGTGTACCACAATGGCATTTTACTGAGTCATAAAGAAGAATGACTTTATGACAGTTCTGGTAAATTGAATGATATGGAGACTATCATGTTATGTGAAATAAGCCAATCCCCAAAAGTCAAAGGTCCAATGTCTTCATTGATATGTGGAATCTAATCCACAGAAAAGGGGTGATGGGGAGAAGAAATGTTCAGTAGATTAGACAAAGGTGAATGAAAGGAAAATAGGGGATAGTAATAGGAAAGACCGTGGAATGAATCTGACATAATTTTCCTATGTACAAATAATAAAATACGTAAGTGAATCCTCCTATTGTGTATATCCACAAGAATGAAGTCCTAATCAGAATAAGAGATAATCTATGCATGTAAATTTTATCAGAATGGATTCAACTGTCATGTCTCACCTTTCAAAAACACTCTTGAATAACCGCCAAAGAAAAAAAATAATAAGGAATCATAGGAAATAACCCATTAATCTAAAGTAAGGAGAAAATAAGAAAGAAAATAAAGAATGGATGGGTCAAGTAGAAAACAAGCATCAAAAAAAGTAAGAAAAGGGCCTGGGGATGTGGCTCAAGCAGTAGTGCGCTCGTTTGGCATGCGTGCGGCCAGGGTTCAATCCTCAGCACCACAGACAAACAAAGATGTTGTGTCTGCTGAAAACTAAAAAATAAATATTAAAAAATTCCCTCTCTCTCTCTCTCTCTCTCTCTCTCTCTCTCTCTTTAAAAAAATTAAGAAAAAAAGAGAAAAGGATCAAGATGAAAAACGTAATTCTGATTATATTACTTAATCATATTAAATGTAAATGGTCTAAATATCTCAATTTAAATGGAAAGATTACAATAATGGATGAAACAATACCCAAATATATAAAGCCTACAAGAAATGTACTTTAAATGGAATTATGGATTAAAAGTAAAAAGTCAAAAGGCTGAATATTTTCTCTACTATGCAGATGCTAATTCACAATAATTTGGGGGGAACTAGAGAAGAATAACGTTACCTTAGATTAGGTAGAGGAAAGTGAAGGGAGGGGAAGGGAGGGGATGTGGGGATAGGAAAGATAGTAGAATGAAACAGACATTATTACTTTATGTATATACGTGGCTGCATGACCAATATGATTCTACAACATGTACATTCTGAAAAATGAGAAATTATATCCCACCTATGTATGATATATCAAAGTGCATAAATTCATTCTACTGTCATGTATAACTAATTAAAACAAATAAAAAAGTAAAAAGATAAAAGACATCATATTAATACTAATCAAAACATAGCTTAAACTAATTCCATTAATGTCAAAATAGACATTTTAGCAAATATTACCAAGGATAAAGAAAGTTACTTTACAATGATAAAGTTTAATTCATTGAGGGAATGTAGCAATAGTAAACACACCTAGTGTACCTCATAACAGAATTTTAAAATACATGAAATAAAATGTGATAGAATTATAAGAAATAGAAAATTTTTTGTTCTAATTGGTTATACAGGAGAGTAGAATGCACTGTGATACATCATGCATAGATGGAGTATAATTTCTCATTCTTCTGGTTGTACATGATATAGAATCCCACCAGTCATATAGTTATATATGTACTTAAGGTATTAATGTCTGATTCATTCTACTATCATTCCTACCTCTATATCCATTCCCTTTTTCTACTCCTTTCTACCTAAAGTAACTCTATTCTTCCTTACCCACTCCCCAATTACACAACAATTTGACCCAGATATCTCACTCTTTGGTTTATACCTAAAGAATTTAAAATCATGATATTACGGTGATGCAGCCACATCAATGTTTTAGCAGTTCAATTCACAATAGCTAAGCTATGAATCCAACCTAGGTGCCCTTTAACAGATGAATAAAGAAAATGTGATATATGCTGGAATATTACTCAGCCTTAAAGAAGAATGGAATTGGGGCTGGAGTTGTGGCTCAGTGGTAGAGTGCTCACCTAGCACATGCGAGGCCCTGAGTTCAGTCCTCAGCACCACATTAAAAAAAAAGGTAAATAAATAAAACAAAGGTATTGTGTCCATGTACAACTAAAAAAATTTTTTTAAAAAGAAGAAGAATGACATTATCACATTTGCCAGTAAATGGTTGAAGATGGAGAATCTCATGCTGAGCGACATAAGCCAATCCCCAAAAAACAAAAGATGAATGCTTTTTCTGATATGTGGATACTTATCCCTAATAAGAAATAGGAAACTTTTTGAAGTGTTGAAAGTATGTCCATTATCTTGATTATGGTGATGGTTTCATGGATACTTACATATCTTCAAAACAAAAAGCCACATGTTTTAAATATGTACTATTGAATATGTCCAACTATATATTTATCAATCTGTTAAAAATATAAAGGAGGGGGCTAGGGTTGTGGCTCAGTGGTAGAGTGCTTGCCTAGCATGTGTAAGGCACTGGGTTTGATTCTCAGGACCACATACAAATAAGCAAATAAAATAAAGCTCCATCAACATCTAAAATTTTTTTTCAAAACTATAAAGAAAACTCAAACAAAAAAAGATATACAAATGGTTTAATAAGTAAACTAGAATCAATTTTTGTTTATCAGAAAACCAATATGCTCTCTGCATTTTACTTTTGAACCAGGAAAAAGTGAGTTGTTGAGTTAACGTTTTTGAAAAGTCTTTATTTTAAAGAACCTAGAACTGACCTTAATATTGAAGTAATACATCATCAGTAGTATTGGGACCCTCTGCATTGTATCCTGCTAAGGAGCATCAGTGAATCATAGCACGTGCATTGCTGGTGAGACTGCAAATTGGTGCAACCACTCTAAAAACCAGAATGATGATTCCTTAGAACACTTGGAATGGAACCACTTATCCCACTCTCCTACATATCACCAAAGGACTTAAAATCAGCATACTATAGTGATGCAGCCACATCAGTTGTTTACAGCAGCTCAATTGACAATGGATAAGCTAAGTAAGTGCCCTCTAGCAGGTGAATGGATAAAGAAACTGTGGTATATATACACACAACGAAATCATACTCAGCCTTAAAGAAGAAAAAAATTAAGGCATTTTCCCTTCAATGGGTGGAACTGTAAATGATCATGCTAAGTGAAATAAGCCAATCCCCCAAAAAACAAAGGCCAGATGTTCTTTCTGTGTTCTCTCTGATATCAGATGCTGACTCACAATTGCCAGTGGTGTGTTGCTGGATTTGACAGAGAGGAGCACGTGGAAGGGAATGAAAATGGGAATGGGAAAGACAGTAGAATGAATCAGATAAACCTTTTATAAGTTCACATGTGAATACACCATCCCTTTAACTCCATATCACAACCACAAAAATGGGAAGTCATACTCCATGTATATATGATATGACAAAATACATTCTACTGTCATATATAACTAAAGATAAGAAGTAAAAAAATTAAAAAAAAAAGAATTACAGTATGTCTCCCTATATTATATTAAATGGGTTCCTTATATTAAATCAAATATAAACCACAAGCCAAAATGTATATTTTAATAGCAATGATACTGAGCGGGAAAATAAATGTCCAATAAAAACTATTGTGAGAATATACTCTTTTAACTTTTATCAAAGAAAATAAACATTCAAAGAAGGAAAACCTGGTGTAGTATGCAATTTAATAAAGTACTTTTAAAGTGAGATTTTTCCATTTTAAGTTTCCAATTTTTATTTATTGTTATGGTAGTTTTATTAAAATAAATACACATTTAATACACTAAACAGTTTTCAACATAAAGCGTCAGAATGTTAAAGAAAAGACTACCAAATTGAGAAAATGCTCAGAGAAATGTTTTGAATGGAAGAGCAATTCACGGCTTTCCTAGGAAACAGTCAAGAGCCGTAGACATAAAGCAGAAGAAGAAACCGTATTTCTGCTGAGAAACAAACTGGTCATTTCTCTCAAGTGGGGAAAATTTGGATGCTAAAATTATTTCCACAACTTGAAGTACATAAAAGCTCCCTTTTGGATGACTCAGACATCTGAAAAATGTTTTAGAGGAACACTGAGACTTTTAAAAAAATATTAATGATTATTAAGTAGAGACCCTAAACTTGGAACTTCAAATAGCATACATAAAAACGATTTCTGCTTCAACACATATAAGAAAACAAACTGCATCAAATTAACAGCCACCACCACAAATGGTCTTTCTTCAGGTCCCTTTCCGCTACCGTGGGAAGAAAATAAACAAAAATGCTCAATTGAATGAATTAAACCAAACCCATTAAGGGAAGCTATTAATTTCCTTGTTTATTATGAATCTTAATATATTTACAAAAGGCCCTTGGAAGCCCAGATGAATCTTTGAAAAATTACAGCCTTTAATTGAAGAAAATTCAGGGAAGGTAAAACTTTTTAAACGATTTGATTGATATATAAAAAGACTCGGGGTCCTAGTCTATAAAATCAGGAGACTTGTAAAGTTTTATTTCAGAGCCTGTCACTCCTATTTCATGGTCAATATCTTCATCTCGTGCCACTGCTGCTAAAGACCAGTTTCTTTACGTGAAAACTTGGCAACTGTGCACAGAAATGTATCCCATGAACTCAAAACGTTCTGATCAGCAGAGCAACCCAGTTGGAGGAAGCTAGTTTTGATAGTTGTTAAGTTGAACAACCTTCCTGCTAGGATACGAATCAGCTCTTATTGTTCATTTTTCCCTAAAGCTTATCCATTGAAAAATCAGTGCATGCTCAAGAGCCCTATCATCATCCTTCTTCTAAGAAGAAGATAAAATGTGGATGAAAATTGTTTCTTCACGAGAAGATTATAGAAGTGGAATATGGCATACCCTCTGTCCAGAAGGGCACTCTTTCTGGAATAGTGATTTTCCAGATAAAGAAAATAATCGGTTCATTTTTACAAAGGTATGACCGAGGAAGTGTCCCTGAAAGTAGGTGCAATTAGTAGTGTTCAGGGATGAAGGTGGAAAAATATCCCTGTTCACGGGGCTCGTCTGTGCCTACAAGACACTGGTGCAAACCCCGAAGTGTTCTCTACAATTGAAATGTGTCATTACTGGTGTTCCAGGTAATTCCAAGAAATTTGCGTTTATATTTCTTTACAGATAGTAGGAAAATCATTTCAACCACTTCCTCATGAGTAAAGTGAGACTCCAAAAAAACCCCAAGAACTTATGTCAATTATGAGCAAAGTCCTCATTTGGAGGCTTTCAGGGGTGTCTTCTTATAGATTCCCACACCCCTGCAATGTGGAGACGGTGGCCACTCCACCAAGAAATCCTCTGTGTACTTTCTGCTGAATGACTTACCATAGGGAAGCCCTTGCTGAGACTAGTCAGTGCAGATAAGAGGGACACAAACTACACAATGATGACATCAGACTCCATCAATGGATATTATAGATGGGGTACTTGTGCCCTGCCCCAAGTTCATGTGCTGAAACCTAATCCCCAGGATGATCTTATTTGGAAATAGCACTTTGCAGAGGTGATAGATAACAGGAGCAGAGCCCTTATGAAGGAGATTGCTGTCCTTGGAAAAGAGAACCCACAGAGCCCACTGGTCTGTAATATGCAGATGCCTAATGAGGGGCCTTCACCAGGCAACAGATCTGCCCATGCCTTGATCTTGGACTTCCAGACTCCAAAACCAAAGAGAATAAATATCTGTTATGGTTAATTCCCCCAGTCTGTGGTATTCTGTTGGAGCAGCCCAAACTGACGGAAACAATAGGTATAAATTACTCCTCTCTCCTTTAATTTCTACTTAGCTGTTAGAGAGTTTGAGGATTTGGAAACTTCCACTGTGTCTTTGAAGATTCTTCTAATTTCAAAGTAAGATAATCTTAAAATGTTATGGAATGATCCTGAATTGCACAGTGCTAAGAGGTCTGCGAGTGCATAGAAAAATAAAAATATATGAATAAATAAATATGTATGCAAACAGATTCACTTCCTAGAACCAAGAAACTGAGCTAATACAAACACCCATATAACAGCTAATATAAAAGGTAAAGCATATTCTGTTTACTGTGTGCAAGACATTGTTATTAGTGCTTCATATCATTTTTTATTCTTCATAATGACCTTATGGATATCTGCAATTATCATCATTCTTTTCCCCACAGGTTAGAAATGGAGGCACAGAGAAATTAAGTATTATTCCCAGAGCCACACAGTTAAAAATGGGTAAATCCAGAATTCAACCCAAAAGTCCATCCTGTTTACTAATAATCTTCACTATCAGTAATAAAAATTTATATTAAACATAGGGTGCTAAGTGATTTGTGAGTTTTATGGCCATATCTAGCTTCCCAAATCACCAGGGGTTTAGGCCTATGCTCATCAGTTTTATCTGGCACTACCAGCTAAAATTAAAGGGTATCATTACCGTTCCTTCTAATGGAGCAGACAGAAATGGTGTCCCATTGCAGTGGTTTATCATTCACTTCTCACCCAATCCATAAGCCTCCCTTTGTCAAGTTACAGTGATCAGCCAGGTGCAAATGATAAGCATGAGAACCAGGAGCCGGAGATACAGCTGTAGTGTTAGGGGAGGGTGGAGTTTGGATGTACTAACTGATAGGGGGCAAATGGGGGAAGAAATCACATCTTGGTGGTGTGGCAAATGTGTCCCCAAACAAGCAGAAGGGGGTAAAGGATTCCATGAAGACGGATGCTCTGACAGTCTTAGGAGTTAAAGAATTACAAAAATACAAATGTAACATGCTAAAGGGGTCTGGAAGGGACTATGGGCCAAGGATATGAAGCGTGAGCTTTATTCCATGATAGTGAAGAATGAATCCCCTCCTGCATGTGTAGAAGTCAGGAGACAGGAGGACCCCTGCTACCTATGTGCCCCAGGTGAACCTGAGACTTCTCCAAGAGAATCCTTCAGGGAAAGCAGCAACCACTCAGCTACCAATTAAATTGGGAGGAACCAAAGTTGCTAGGGCTATTCTTCGATTCCTACAAGCAATATGTTCAGTTTAGAAGGAAAAAAAATGAATTTTCCTTAAATATATATGAAGAAAAAAAAATGGACCAGTTTCTTTATAGCTAAGCTTTTCTTTTAGAATGGACCACCGAGAAGATCACTAAGAGAATAAAATTAGCAGAGAGGGCTCAGGGACCGTGCAGGTGGTTAGGTGAATCGAACTAGAAGACTACTGTCCAATCTTCTAATCGGCCTTGGTAGATAATAGGTATCAGGAGTATGGCCAAAGAGAGGAATGTGGGCACACATGCTGATCCTGATCCTGGAGGAGGGGGGCGGGTAGAAGAGCTAAAACTCAGCTACTGAGCACAATAGCAGGGTTGGGAGCTTGGACACAGAATCACAATATGAATTGAGTTACAGAATTAATTCCTGAGGTTTCAGTTACCATGGTCAGCTCAAGCCTGAAAATATTAAATGGGGAGTTCCCAAACTAAACAAGTTATAAGTTTTAAACTCTCATGCTGCTCTGGAGAGTACCATGAAATCTTGCACGATCCTGCTGTGTCCCACCTGGGATACGCGTCCCCCCCCCCCCGCCTTGTCCCCTACATCCACCGTATCCACTCTCCTGCTGTTGGTCACTCAGTAACCATCACAACTTTTGTTACATGGCAGGTGTTAAAGTCACACTTATTTTACTTAATGATCTCTCCAAGGTAGTGTGCTGGTGATTCAAATATAATAAAAGGAAGACATAAAATGATTTCTTTAAATAAAAATTATATATAATAATATGTTTGAAGAGACATTGAGAGATACAGATTCACTTAAATTTTATTACAGCATGTTGTTATAATTATTCTATTTTATTATCAGTTATTGATGTTGGTGTCTTACTTGGTGAATTGATAGACTCCACTTTATCATAGGTGTGCACATATAGGAAAACACATAGCATACTGTTTGGTACTGTCCGCAGTTCAGGGTATTCACTGGGGGTCTTTGAACATGGATGACAAGGGATGATTGTATCACAATTTGTGCCGAATGTCAAGGCTGCAGGGGCCACAGTGAATGCAGCTGCCTACTTAAGGTTAAGCCTTTTATGTCCCATCAAAGGGCAGAATTGACCTCTGACCCCTGGGTGGTTCTGAATTCACTCTGATTGCATTTGTGTGACCTCCAAAGCAGCCCACATTCAGGAAGATCCTTTTGTTCAGGGTGATATTTTTGTTTTATGAACTGAAAATAATGAACCAGATTTGCTTTTATGTACAGTGATCTTCCTAAGTAGGCTCAAGTTCATTGTTGCTTATCTCTTCAAGGCAAGGGAGAAATCATCACTGAGTAAACTGGCACCTCACTGCAGACGTGATCAAGCTGAGATTGGCAAACAGCCTAGGGTTTATGGTGATCGCTATGTTGTGCCAAAGTGGTATGGAAATGGTGTCTTAGGGAAACTTGTGGGGTTAGGTCTGGGATTTAGAGACCTCGACCATTCAGCCATAGCCTGGAGCAGATTGCAAGGTCACTCAAGTGTTCCATAGGAGAGTGCCCTTAAGTTGCAAAACAAGGATCTGGCAATACCTCAAAATGACATGTGATTTAGCATTGTCTCTCCAGTAGGTGGGAAAAAAGTGCATGAGGGCTAGTAAGTGTTGTCACCTTGGACTTGTGTTTTCAGTTTCAAGAATCCAGAAGGGAAAGGGCAGATGAGCTTAGAAAGCAGAATGCATTCAGGTGGAATGGGTAAATGTCCAGGAGGATTACCAAGACATGCAAAGTCTGAAAGAAGAATGTAACTGAAATTAAAGAAGGTAGAGGAGTCAATGGTTCCTGTTGGGAAAATAAAAGGGTGGGGGGGTTCTGACTTTATCTAAGGGTCAAAGAAAGAATGAGGACAGGAAAGGACCAAAAGATTGAGAATCAAAATCACCTTCCATTAAAAAAATAGAAGTTATAAAGTCCCTAAGTAGAATTACAAGAGGAAAGGGGAATTCAGGAACACAGAGTTAGAACTAGGAACAGATAAAAAGGATCCTTTTCTTTCATGACCCATTAGGATACAGTAGCTATTACAAAATCAGAACCAAACACCAACAGAAAATAAAAAGTGTTGGTGATGATGCAAAGAAATTGGAATCCTTGGATGTTGTGGAGGTGGGATATATAAATTGGCCTGGCTACTGTGGAAAATTATTTGGTAACTTCTCAAAAACTTAAGCATTGAATTACTATGATCTACCAAATTCTAGTCCTTGGTATTCATGTACCCAGAAGAATTAAAAGCAAACACTTGGGAAGATAAGTCTACAGCATGCTCATATTGTCATGAACACAGCCCAAGTACTCACTCATGGCAGAATGGATTTTTTAAATGTGGCCTATGCACATAATGGAATATTTTTCAGCCTTAAAAAGGAAGGAAAGACCAACACATACCATAACATGATTAATTTAAAAACCTCATGCTTAATGAAACGAATCATATACATAAGGCAAAAGTTACATGATCCCACTCATGTGAGGTACCTAGAGTAGTTAATTCTCAGAGACAGAGGGAGAATGGTGGTTGCCAGGTCCAGGAGAGGAGCAAATGGGGAGTGAACGATTATTTAGTATGAAGTTTCTGTCTGGGCCCATAAAGTCAATCAAGAAATGGATAGAAGTGATGGATCTAGAACAACATCCTGAATGACCTTAGTGCTTTGGATTTTACACTGAAAGTTTACAATGGTAAATCTTACATGTATTTTTTTAAAAAGGAGAAAGGATTTTTTTTTAATGGAGTTCAGAAGACTGCATGAATCTTAAGAAATTTCAGCAACAAAGCTGTCTGAGTCTAATTTAAGGACCACAGAGGTCAAGTCATGAAGCAGTGGATATTCACTTTTCCAGTCACTCGTTGATGATCTTCTGGCAAATTCTAAACTCGGGGAGCATTTGTGTGGTTGATCAGAGACAACAATCACAGTCCTCATTTCCAGATGATCATAAGTGGTGTACACTCTGTAGGATGGATTCACAAGGTAAGATTCCTTTCTCTTTCTTCTGCATAACCAGGAAATGGTGCAAATAGCAGAAAAAAACAGAGCATAAGAATTCACAGAAAATAGCATATGCCTAAGGAAAAAACAAAACAAAACACAGTCTGTCTTGACCAGATCAAAGCCATGAGAGAAGTAATGGTTAACACAGAATGAGTGAGTCTCTTTATAGCTATACTTTACTATTCAAGGTGGGGGGTAGTCTGTAAATTAAAGGGCCAAAATGAATGGATTAAAATAACCCTGATTTAGAAACTGTTATTATGGATTTAAATATATATATATATATATATATATATATATATATATATATATATATATATATATATATATGTATATGTATATAACTGTTTCAGAAACCAGAAAAGATAGGACATTAGTGTTCAGGAAGGGGAATAATGTTAAGACTTCAGAAAAAATAAGAAGAAACACCATTCAATGGTGGTAACCACTCCTACAACATTGACAGATATGGTCACATTCTAGAGAAAAGAAAGGTTTGTGGTCAGGTAGCACTGATTATTAGTAATAAAAGCAAAATTTTTGGTCACAGTTTCCAGTAGCCTATGGGAAAGAGTGACTGATTTAATAATAATAATTAAAAAAAACAGGCGGAAAGTAATTATTCCTGACAGCCCCTCTCATAAACGTTTCCAGACCTGTTGCAGTTGGAAAGAACTTAACAGCACAACCAAAACTCTTCTTTATTGTTTCTAATTAATGTAAAAAAATTTAAGGGTCAGTAGTGTTGAGTGAATCAATTTAAGATTTGGCTCTCTGTGGTTAAATCAGAGCTACTCACAAGACTATCCACATGCCACAGACTTTTATCATGAGGGCACAGAAAGAGCTGGTGAATCTAAGAAAATTAAAAGGGAGGTGGGACCTAGAAAGTGATATAGGTAAACCATGGTTTCATCTTTCAAGATAAATTCAGAGTAGAGTGCCACATAAGCTTAATAAACATATGAAGATATTTTATTCACTACTATGTATGATAAGTGGAGAAGAATTCATGTAGAGGGTGAGTATCAGGGACAGGTAAATAGTCCAATTTTAGATTCCTGGAAAACATCATCATGGCAATAGCATAAATAAGGGCCATAACATAATGTTGAAGTCAGGATGCAGAAATTTTAACAGGGGGCCATTAAACAGTAAAAACATCACAGGAAGGAATGGACATGCACAAGCAGAGACCCAAATGGTAAGATATCTGGGAGCAAGCATTGAAAGAATGATGAAGGAAACAGATGAGAGGCATTGCTACCACGTGGGAGATTTGCAACCTAAGTCAGAAGACAGAGGCTGGTCAAAACAGATCTGTTTCCAATTTCTCTGTGTATTAATTATATATGGCTTGGGATAATAGAATTTATCATCCTGTTGATGCATAACTTTTTATTAATGGCCTCATCAGATAGCCGGGGCCAAAAAGTCTGAAAAAGAGCTCATTATTTATGTCTAGATGGAAGAATAGCTGGACCTTTTCACTGTGGAATCTACAATCAGAAGCCAGTGCTGTTCGGTGATTTTCCAATTCAGCACATCAGAGAGGATAAGAAAGCTACAGTCACAAGCAACTTTGAAATCCCATAGAGTTGAAGGATAGTGGGAAGCAGGAGAGATTTTCTCTAAAGAGAACTATTCCTGAAACGCAAAATTATGATAGGAGAAAAGGGAAACAACAACAACAAGAAAGTTGGATAAAAACAAAGCAGTTTAAAGTGAAAAGTAAAGTATCATTTTGGACCAGATTCTTACAAAAAGTAACCATTTCACGTCTTATTGAGAAGCAAGGTAGAATGCAAAAAAATATGTAAGAAGACTTTTGCTATATGGATTTGGATATGGGAAAATATTGAAAGGTAAAAGTTTATTTGGAAGAGAAATTGAAGCAAGAAAGATGGAGAGAAAGATGCTTTTATTAAGTAACTTAGTTAGGTTTATTTGAAATGGGAAAGAGCTACAAAAGATCATATCATTTTTTTTTAATCTAGAAGGAAAGTAAAAAGGAAACAGTTTTGAGTGTAAAGTACAATGAAAACATGCTTTGAATCATCCTATATAAAGGTCAGGTAATACCATTATAGATTATTTACTTGGACTTTTTATAACAAAGAAAAACTGATCTGGGATTTAGGAGTAAAGATCAAGTTGACAGAAACAAGAATTAGGTTCGACTGTAAAGGTATCAGTGGATGGTCCTTAATCAAATGCCCTTGTTCCTTCTGAGAAGTTCCAGTGAAATGCCTATAACGTTTCTTTGCTTCCTACTCTTCTCTGGTTCACCAGCTGTTGCAGGCTTAAAATAAAGAAATCTGAGCTTAGATAAGGCTTTCTGGGGAAACAGGTGGAAGAAAAGTGTCACTGCCAAAATCACAGGCGGACAACCTTTCAGAAGTGGAATGACGCATTTCTGCCACTGGTTCCCAGGTCCAGAGGGGAGAGGTAGGTACTAGAAGGCAGGTAAGTGCCCTTCCAACAACATTCTCATCTCCTATCTCAAAAGTGCCTCATACATTCATATTCTGTTTCATCCTTCTTCCTTTAGATCCTGTTCCCCTCAAGATGGACTGCAGAGATATCCCCAGGAATCTGAATAGGAAAGGCACATCGCCAAATATGGCGCACTTGAAGAGAGGGAAGAATGGAGGCCAGTAGAGGCTGGGATGCCAATCATCACTGGAGGCCAGCAGGGCATGGGGGTGGGAGAAGGACCAGAACGTGAAGAAAGTATGAATGTAGGGGTGGCGGGAAAATGTCACTGCATTTGCAATGAAGCAAGATCCCAGTGGGGAGGGGGGGTTAATAGTCCAGGTTTACTGTAAAGTGGCTTTGAGAGAGGTCTGGAGTACATGGACCATAGTTTACCAGTCTGGGGACCTTAAGCATGATCAAGTTAGCACCAAGCACCAAACATTGCCTCCTCATGCACCACCCAGCAAAGGTAACAAAGGACCATATCTTATCCTATCTGTTCCTTCAAATCTACCTAAAACATCATCCCCAGATATTTTGGGATAAAAAGAATTCACAATAGAACATATGCTCCCCATTTATCATCACATTTTTTTCCCCTTGACAGTAAGACTAGCAGAAAGTGAGTAGTTGAGCATATAGCTGTTAAAAGAACATCACGAACAGCTGGAAATTGAACTAAACAAATCCAGGTTATAGCCTGAAACATCCAAATGTTTCCTAATATCCCACAATAGATCCATATATAAGGAGCAAATTCTATTTACAGTTTTATTTCCTCCTGGCGTAACTAAACTCCATCATTTTATTACTTTGCGTATAACGTTGCACTGCTTCATAATTTCCCCAAATTCATCCTTTTTCAAGCCTTAAAGGGAAGACCTGCCATTTCCACTTTCCATTATGTAACAAACAGATTTATAATTTCCCTATTCGTGTTCTTCTCCCGTCTAATGAAGAAGCTGAATGCAAATCTATTTTGCATATGGCAGATATTTCAAGGGCCACAGATTCTACAATAACACCAACGCTTTTCCAACAGAGCTTAAGGTCTGGGATTTTAAAATCCCACTCTTCTTCAATGATTACAGGTTTCAATTTTATTTCTACATTGAGGTTTGCATTGCACCGAATTTCAGAAACACTCTTCCTGTTTGGGAAGCATAACTTTCTTCTCTCCCCGATTCTATAGAAATTATGTGCCAAGTTCCGTGTTTCTAGGATATGTGCACTAGGAATTTGCTTTCCTCTGTTATTACTTAGCAACCCGAGGATATCTGTAACCATAGCACACCCATCTGAATTTAGTCGTTTAACAAAAGTGGAGATATTTAATGCTCTCTCTCTCTCTCCACACTTTGGTTTTTTTTTCAGATGACAAGAAATATTGTCACCGCACTGTCATGGAAACAAATGGAAACTGCAAGACATGAACTTGAAGAGCCTTTAGAAATGCTTTGTTGGAGTGTTGTTGTTGTTTTCTTTTTTGTTTTGTTTTGTTTCACCTCAAGCTGATTCCACTCCGCAGAAAGGCAGTTATCCATTTGTTATGAGCTACTCCTATATATCCAATGTAAAAATCCATTTCAGTTTCCTTTAACATTCCCGAAGGCAAAGCACAACATTTAATGTTCTTATTGTGACTTCTGAAAGAAACATTAAAATGGCAATTGCAAGAATCACCATTAATTAGAAAGTGCCTTTTAGATCTAGTTCTCATACACACTAGTTGTGTGACTTACCTTGTTTTAAACCAGGAAAACCTCAGCATGACTAGCATTTTGATTGAGATGATTCTTTGTCATGGGGCTTGGTGTGTGCATTAAAGCAGGTTTAGGAGCACTCCTGGCCTCTCTTCCCATGAGATGTCAGTAACATCCTACATCCCACTTTTGACACAACCAAAATGTCCCCAGACCTCGTCCTGGGATGCAAAGCTCCTTTTGTTAACCACAGTCTTCAACCTGACTTTCCCCTCTTCTGTAAAGTGACCCTAATGAAAGTAGAGAGAGGCTGGTTTTTTTTAAAGGTGAAATGATGCATCTGTTACATAAATATTAGGTGTTACGGTTTTAGAGTCACATTTGTTTATTCACATTGCCTTTAAGAAATCTTCACTGGTAACAGGTCTCAGATGGCAGAACATGATGAGGGTGTTCAGGAGAAATGTATCCCCTTTTTAACTGCAAAATCAATAGTTAAGAATTTACAGACACATCTATGATTTGAGTGTGAAATGGATATTTGATCCAAATTACCACTGAGGTTTATTCTAGCTTTGAAGATTCTGTGGGAGGGAAATAAAAATAGTGTGGGATTAATCTTTCCAGAATAGTAAATACCCATTCTCTAGAAGCTTATTGATTCCCGGTTGTTAGAACAAAATTGACTTGCTTTAAAACTATGTGCTGTCCTTGTCTATATGTGGTCTCACAAGCAAACTGTTCAGCTTGAAACTGTAGATCTTTTCTGGATATGCTCCTGCAAAGATATTCTACCTCTAAGAAAACTGAAGGAAGTTGGTAGTCATGACTTTGGAGAAGATGACTTGGAGAAAGTATGGCTAAAGTGATCCATTCAAGACCAAACACTTTATTATTTGGTGCAGCTAAATAGACAAAATAAATGGGAGGCCGACTCCATGCACAGCAGGAGTAACAACCATATTGAAGGCAGAAAATGAAATAGTCCTATTGTGGGTGAATCTTAAAGGATAGTGAGTCTGGATCATTTTACATTTTTCTGAGACCTATAACTTCAAACACTCCTCCTGGAAATCTTAGAAGTTTGACAGTTTTCCTGCAGTGTTATTTTTAAAAATAAAAGGAACAAAAACATCTATGGGTAAGAAGAGATCTTCGGCACTCAATTTTTGTTCTTTTATTATTTCTTCCACAGAAAAAGAGGAAGGTTACTGAACGCAATTGTTAGATGCAATTGTCTCTTTGTGCAAGTCATTTTTTTGCATAATGTCAAGCAAACAAACACAAAAGATTCAGAAGCACAGACAAAATGAGTTAAAAGATGAGGAGAGTTTAAAATAAATATCTTCTTGTTGCTAGCGACATTCAAGTAGTACACAAACAGGCTGTAAATGTTGGAAAACTGAGGGCACACAAGTGAAGGACATCAAATGAGAAAAGGTGACCTGGCTTTGGGGTTTATTTAACTCCCTTAAATGGAATATTAACAAATAAACCCACAGATTTGGAGCAATGACAAAATATCTGGAAAATTAAAACATTTTTTTTCCTTCATTTTAATCCTGTGTTAGGCTGCTCAAGAAATATTTACATCCCCAGATGTAGCATTTATGATAAATGCACAATTGCACAGCATATTTAAAAAGAAAAAAAATTTAATTTTGTTTGTTTTTGACAGACAACATTGGAGAAGAAACAATATTTTTTCATACTAGAGTATCTGGTCCTTTAAATCTTGGCAGATAAAGGAAACTTCCATGAAAAAGAAACATTTTTCCTCTTGGGTTTAAACATATAATAAAACGTTGCTGACAGGCTAATTATAAATGTTTTATATATTTTGTACATATGTGCTCCTCTCTAGACCAATTTAATTCCCATTAATGCTAATCTTGTTAATACCACTCAGAGAGCAAAGGAATACTCTTAATAAACTCTTGATTTATTTGAGTGATTTAAATGCGGGAAGGCGAAGAACAGACGGGAGAAGAGGAAAAGTCACCATTTTACCCAGAACTGCATGTCTTAGAATATTTTCCAAATGTGAATGAGCAGTAGGTGATAATTGGTAGAAAGAGGAAATGGAGAAATAAAGAATAAAGGGACCAAGTATCAGTCCTCCACCCATGAAAAATAAGAGCATTGCCAATGAGCTGTTAATTGAGCATTTCTTTAGTACTAGCTCCAATGTTAACAGTGAGATATTACAAAGAAAGGTAGATTTTCTTTCTTCAAAGTGAGAGAAGGAAAAATGAGATTGGTACTGGAGGTCCTAATTGAAGTGGGTCTCTCTTAAGAAAAAAAAAAAGATAGCCCAAAATATAAGAATCCAGTGATTTCTGGCAAACTCAAGTCAAGTATTGGTCAGTTAAATTTTTGTGTCTCAAGGTATTTTGATCAGCCAATAGCTAAGACTGGCTCTCCAAAGAGGTTGTGTCCAGGTCTTAGTGGTTTTCTGGAGTACAACTATGTAGTGATACTGGATGCCATAAGGCTAGCCTTGAGCTTAGAAAGCAATAAGAAATCTCTGTCTGTCCCTTTTCAGATCATCCTAAAACTAACTTCTAAACTGGAAAGTTTAGTTCTCATTCTCCCTAGAAAAAAGTGGCACAGAATAGAAAACAAATGGAAAATGGGATTTTGTCCAGGATTCATCATCTGACGGAAGAGCTTTCCCTTTACTTACAGAAGTGGTTTCCAAAGACAGGCAGCTCCATCATTTAACCTCCCTGAGACTCGGTTTCCCTTATCTGTAAAATCTGAGATTATGATCCCCATGTTCTATGTTCTTATACCAACCTCTTAGTCCTATAAGGATCAAAACATGTATCTGAAAGCACTATAAAAACCTTGAAGTGATGTGCAAATATATAGTGTTATTAAATGATAAATGATTTATGAAAAAAAATGTGGCAGAAGAAGGGAGAAAAACATAAAGATAGATATTAATTTTACCAGGGTCTTGTATTAAAAAGAGAGAGAAAAGGGATGGGGGGGGGCAGAGATTACCCTCATGATTTTCTTCAAATTTTTTTAATGGAAATTAAAATGCATATACTTGATGACTGGGTATGTAGAACATAAAATAAAATTGAACGTATTTATATGAGAGAAGGAAGGTTTCCTTTTCTGTTTATCCAAATGCATGACGTCGATTGTACATTAAGATGGGGAGGAGGAGTGAACAATCATTCATTGCAAAAAAAAAAAAAAAAACTGAAACAAATATTGTCAGCACAAATATTAAACTGCCTTTTCTCTACCGATTGGTAAAAAAATATATTATATTTCCATACTTTTTTTTTCTTTTTAAATTATATTTGTTATCCATCCCAGCCGAAGTTGTGCCCGGTCATCTGGTAGGGCCGGTAGAACTCACGCAGCCTCTGCACCACCTCCTGGGCGATCTCGGGGTGGGTCCTGCCCTTGGTCTTGCCCAGGCAGTGGGGTTTGCTGCTGCCCTCGGCCTTCTTGAGGCAGGGGAAGCCCTTGGTCTTGTTGAAGTAGAAGTGCTTGTCGGTGATGATGCGCTTGAGGCCCAGGAAGTCCTGCACGCGGCCCAGCTCGCCGGCCGGGTCGCTGATGAGCCGCTCGCCGCTCGCGAAGAGCATCTGGCCGATGGGGAAGTGGCGCAGCCAGTGCTCCAGGTGCTTGGCGTAGATCTGGATGGCGCTCCACGACGTGTCGATGAGGCCCGTGCTCCTGTTTTTGAACGTCAAGCTCTCTAAGGTGGGGATGTCGGGCCGCTTGGAGAGCGTCTGCGTGTAGTCCGAGATGGCCCTGGTCACCGGGTCGCGCACCCCCACGATGAGCTTGGTGTCCTTGGACATGGCCGAGATGCGCGCGGGCGCCTCCCGCGTGACAAAGTAGCTGGGCATCTTCTCCATGGTTATCTGCCCGTCCAGGGTCCTGGGCATCAGATCCCTGAGGAAAGCAGAGAAGTATCTAAGTTAGTGACGGAAGAGCTTTCCCTTTACTTACAGAGGTGGTTTCCAAAGACAGGCAGCTCCACGTGGGATCTAATCCAGACTTCCTGGGTTTTCCAACTGCACCTCCCCATTTACTAACTGCGGAGAAGTCACATAATCACTCTGACCTCTAGGTGCCCCATGCATAGAGTGGAGAATAATGTCGCCTTTTTCATGCAGTTGTTGAGATGATTAGTTGAGTAAATGTACCTCAACAGCTTAGAAATGTGCTAGGCACAGAATAAGTACTCTGTTTTTAATTTTATTTATTTTAATTTTCTGTTAAGGTTTTTATTTTATTTATCTTAATATTTATTGTTTTAGTTATGGATGGACACATATCTTTATTTTATTTTTATGTGGTGCTGAGGATGGAACCCAGTGCCTCACAGCATGCTAGGTGAGCCCTCTACTTCTGAGCCACAGCCTCAGCCCAAGTTTTTATTTTTTTATGATGGATCTACAATGCTGGGAGAAAATAACCTTGGTCAAATTCTTTAGGTAAATCAGAATACTCTGCTAATTAACATGATCGTGACGATTTCTGTCTTGTGGATTCTTCCTCATGAGTAATAGAACCATTTTGTCATGTTTGAATAGAAATCTCACCAGAGTCTGGAGAGAGCAGTAATAAACCCAATTACACTGCTATGAGATTGTATTAACATATTCATGCTCTTCCTATCCATATTTTATTCTATTTCTCGTGACTGTCCATTTTGTCCCTGACACAATAATCCAGTAATTTCTCTCAGGGTATTCCTATGGACAAAGCAATGATATTTAACATGATATCATAACATAGAGTTGTCCTCCCTTATCCACCATTTTTCTTTCTTTGGTTTCAGTTACCTGCCCTTGACTGTGGTCCAAAAATATTAAATGGAAAATTCCAGAACTAAGCAATTCATAAATTGTAAATCATATGCCATTCAGAGTAGCATGATGAAATCTCACCATGTCCTACTCTGACTTGCCCAGGATGTGAATTGTTCCTTGGCCCAGTGTAGCCATGATGTTTGCATTTCTATCCATTAGTTCACTTGGTAGCAAATTTAGTTAACAACTTGACTGTCACATTTAGCAGTGTTTTTGTTCAAGTAACACCTGTTTTATTTAATAAGAGCCCCAAAGTGCAAGAGAATCAGGTCACAGAAATGAATGTACAGATTAACTCTGGTACCAGGTAACAGAGCTGCAGGGCATATAGGGAAAAAAACATGAGCAGGAGAGAGAAAACCTATTGGCTCTTCCAATTTAAGTATGGTTCCATTAAAAGCGTTATTTATTTGAAATATGTGCTGTGTATTTTTTCCTAACATTAAAGCATTGTCTTTCTAATTCCAAGTTTTCTAAGAAGTAGATGTTGCTCCAATCAGTATTAGGTAAAATGATTTTGGGAAATTTATTGCAATGACTCAATGTGTTTTGTCCTTTGATCTATTGATAAAAAGAATCCCACTTATAAATATCCTTATATTGCATTTACATTTATTCCTGGAATAAACTCTGTTGTTGATGGTGTGCTGTTAGTTGCATATAGTTTTGGATTTGACTAGTCATTATTTTGTTTTGAAGTTTTCATCCACATTCATTAATGAAACGTTCCTGACATTTTTCTTCTGTTAATAGCTTAATCAATTGTTAGACTATACATTATTCTATACTATTCTACATATAAAATGGGTTGAAACCATTCCATATTTTTCTATTTTTAAAAAAATTAACAAAATAATTTTCTATAAATGTTTCTTGACAGTCATCTACAAAGACATTTCATATTCCTATTCTGCAGAATGAAAGTAGCAAAGATAATATGATCTTTAAATATTTTTCTCACTTTCTTGTATACGTATTAGCCTTTTTGCAATGCTTTGCCTTGTGTTTTGTTGATTTGGAAAATCATTATTTTTCTAAAAGTCATTCACTAAGTAGCTAGAGTTATATCCCCATTTTCAACCATGCTTTTGTATTTTTTTTCTTTCCTTCTATCTTCTTGGTTCAATTATCTTTTCTAATTCACTGATCTTCATTTTTATTTTTTCTAATGTCTCTATTTTTTAAAGTTATATTTTTTATGGTTCTTCAAACTTATTTTATGGATACTTACCTCATTGATTCCAATTTATCTTTTAAGTAATAAAAGCATTCGCAGGCTATATTTTTCTCTTCAGGTACAGTCTTGGTCAAAAATCCCCAAAGCTTTGACATGCATTCTTGTTATTATGGTAAGTAAGTCAATATTTAGTGATTACATTTTACAGTTTGATTTCCCTCCTGATTCAGGCAAGCATTATCCAGGGGTGTGCTTATTTTTAAATCTGTTAATTCATCATCTTATTAATTTTGTAATCAGCGTCTGCTATGCATTTGCAATGAAAGGACATATATTGTGTTGTGAGTTTGGCTTTGTAACTGCCTCAAATTTTGTCCCACTTATACCCTTATGTCCTGCTTACACCCTTTAATGAACATCCATTGTAGAAAATGTCAAACACAGAAGTAGAGAAAATTGCAAACTGAATTACAGGTACCTTACATTCAGCTTCAAAAATTAAAAACTATGACATTTTTCATTTATCAATCCCCTCATTTCCATAGCCCCACCATGTCAACTGGATTATATTGACAACACAGGTTAGCATATCACTTGGTTTGTAAATACTCCATCTGCATGATTATCTGACACAAATCCTGCAACTTTTATGATGACCTGTCACTGATAATCCTTTCCTCTTAATGACACAGTTTTTCTGCTACTTTCATTTTCTTCGGTAATTTCAATGAGGTTAATTTTATCTTTTGGGGGAGAGGGTAAAAAGATCATTAGATATTTGATTTCTCTTGCTTTTATAATGGTTAAAAGAAATTTGCAATTTCTTCTTTTTTTAACATAACTGTGATGTTCCTCACTAGCCACTATGAAATATACCTTAAAGTTTGAGTATATTAAACAAAGAACAGGGAGTTTGAGAGGGGACACACATTGTCCTTTGTCACCTATGCATGCCTATTGCATTGTATGACTCTGGTCCTAGAACTGAGAAGTTGGTCAGAATAATCTTCTTTGCATTGTAATATCCTTTTTGTAATTTTTAGATTATTTTCTTATTGCAGTTTGGATTTTAGTATCCAATTTTGTCTTTCACAAAAAGACAAAATGCAATTTCAGCCATTCAGAGATGGCTGAAATTCTCTGAAATTTGTCCAAATGCATGGAAAAATCTCAGGCTATAAAAAAAAGCAAACAAGGAATACATGAAATGATAAGAAAGAAAATTGTTGAATAAAAAAAATATAATAAGTCAGCATTCCTTCTTTTTTCCTATAATCTTTGATTTTGACTACTTTATTTCAAGTCTTGGCCAAAATCTAAAGTCCTGATAGCTGATTTTACTCCAGATCTCCTGGATGCCTTCTCTTGGGGGGTGGGAGGGATAAGTACACTTACCCCTCCTCTCAGAGATTGAAGCTATAGATTATGCTGCCTCCCCCCAAAAAATACTAAGATCTCTGAAAAAAAAGAAGCCATACTTTAAATTATTTTAATAGAGTAGGGAAAAGAGCTATCCCAAATAGGAGTTTGAAGAGGAAGCAGCTAAAATAGGATTTTAAAAGGAAAACATATGAAATATATACTCTCATCTGCAGGAGAAGGAGAACCAACTGGTTAGCATGGGGTCGGGGGAGAGTTGGGCTGAACTACAAGCTGCCTGCAGGTTACTCTTTTCAAAAAGGATAAAGTAATAGTCTAAATAAATCCTAAACAAAATTTAGATTGTAAAAAAAGTTGCTTTTCTTTTTAAATGGTCACACTGCAGGATTCTTTACATTGTAATATCTTTTTTTCAATTTTTAGATCATTTTCTTATTGCAATTTGGATTTTAGTATCCCCCAAAAGTACTCATCTTTCACAAAAAGACAAAATGCACTTGTAAATTGCAATACCGCATTTCAGGTATTTAGGAAAACTTGGAAATTGTCCTTTTTTTTTTTTTAATCTGAGTAAGGCCCATGTTTTGACTTGACTCTGTGTAAGCACATGGCCCAGGATGGGCAATGAAGAGTCTGTTTCAGTAGAGGGAGAGGTTTTTAGAAATACCAGACAGGCTCTGGGAGAACAAGATGTGTGAGAAGACACATGGTGTTTCCCTGAAGGCAAAGCAGGTGAGAATTGAAAGTTGGGAAGATGAGGCCCGAGGAGGACTTTATTTCCAGACTATGTAGTATATAGATTATTCCAACATCAACTCTAAATTATGAATAGGGTTTGAAGAATTCTATAATAGGTATGGGGGTGGAGAATGGAGTAGAGACCAAAATTACCAGAAGAAATTAGAAAGCAATAGTTGATTTTCTTAAAGAAGTCAAACATAAGCAGAGCTTTCACATGCAAATTAAGGATTATTACAAGATGAGTTATATACATTTGTTCTTTGCCTCCAAAGAACTCAATGACAATTCACCATAGCCCCAATTGGAAAGCAGGCTAAGGCTCCACCAACAGATGAATCGTAGGCAGAAGGTGGTAAATCCATACAAAATGGAATATTATTCAGCCACAAAGAGAACGAAAATTCTATCATATGCTACAAAATGGATGAACCTTGAGGATATCACACTAAGAGAAATAAGCCAGTCACAAAAGGGCAAATACTGCCTGGTTCCACTTATATGAGGTAGCTAGTCAAAATCATGGAGTCAGAAAGAATGATGGCAACTAGGGGCTGGGAATGGGGAATTATTTAATGAGTATACAGTTTTAGTTTGCTACGACTAAAAGTTTCAGAGATTGACTGAGTAACAAAGTGCACATATTTAACGCTGCTGAACCTAAAAATAAATTTAGCATAGTGAATTTTATGTTAGATATAAATATATAATATAAAATATATATAAATATATAATATTATATATAAATATATTAAATATAAAAATATATATAAATATATAATATATATATATGTATATATATATATATATATATATATATATATATATATATATTATCTAAAGGTTTGTTAAATAACAAAAAAGAACTCAAGAAAAGAAAAAGGCTTTAATGGCATTATAAGATTTAGTTACACAAAGGGTCATTTGGCCTTCCAGGTAATTAAACATGAGAACAAGTACTAGAGGAAGCTGTGGTTTTTTTCTTTCCTCTTCCTAGACCAAAGAAAAATAAAATAATTCATGACATTTTATGAAGTTGATCTGAAATCAGAAAATGCGGCCTGGGGCCTATCTCTTCCCACTGTTTCTTGGGTGACCACGAGCTAGTAATTTAATGTCACTAAATTCCGTTTATTCTTATCCGAGAAAGAAATCAAGCCAAACGTCCAGGAAATCAGGATCTTAATGGAAAGCCATGCCTGCATGACTGTTGCTACAGAGAATACACCAAGCATTGTTCTTAAGAAAGTGAAGTCCAGTGCTGTGATCTCCCCACTGCAAAGGAGAACCCCATTCAGCACAGATAAGAAGGGTCCAGAGGAAGTCAGAGATAGACCTGGGGCATTCACACATCTGCCCATTTGATGTTTAGAAGGGAGGCCATGAGCTGGCCGCTTTCTCTGGAAGGACAGAGACTAGCTTGTTATGGTGTGAGAGACAGGAGCTTAGTTTCTAAGGGGATACTATTTCCTTCCATACACATCCATCAGATGCAAACGCCGTGCCACCCTGCTATGCTGCAGATTTCATTTTTGATCTGATCAACCACCCTGAGTAATCTCTGTGGGCCTAGAGTTGTTTGTGCAGCTGTCCATCTCTGTTGTGGGAAATGTTAGGACCAAGGAGGAACCATGATAGACAGGCTAAATTGTCCATTCTTTTCTATTCAAGCCCTGGACCAAGTAAGTAGTTTAAGGTTGGAGTACTAAAATGAGGGTTTTCCTCTGACATGCTGCTCACAGGACGGACCTGCCTCATTGACGGTCTAAGAGTCACATCCTTCCTTTGGATACAATAGCCAATATATTCCTGCTGGCCATACCATGACACCTCTATGATTAGGAGCACCATCCAAAGGGGGCTTCAGTAGCATGCAACAACATGTATTGTTATTTATCTAATATGTACAATAAGTATTAAAAAAAGAACCCACCATTGCTTTACCCTTCTTGAAATCCATTTGGGCCATTTCCATTAAATTCTCACTACCCCCATGTTGTCTTCTCCCTTCTCTACCCTCTCTCTAGAATTGCTATTGGACCTTTCTGTAAGTAGCTCCTCCTAAATAAATAAACAAATAAATACTTCTTCCCCTATTGCATTTTTTAATAAATAGTGTATTGTTGATGGGTCCTTCCAAAGTAAGAATAAAGATTGACCTCTGCCTCTTACTATTCATAAAAATCATTTTATATTGTTTGCATCTGTAAATATGAATGATAAATCGATGAAATGTTTGGAAGGAAATCTAGAATAACACGATGATTTTGGAAAACAGCAGATTTTTTTAAGTTTTATTAAAGGAATGACCATAATAAAAATGACAAATTAGACTAAATTAAAAATAAGGACTTTTGTTTCATCAAATGGTACCACTAACTGACCAATAGGCAAAATTCAGAATGGGTAAAACTATTTAAAATTCATTTATCTGATAAAAGTCATCCATAGTGCGCAGAGATCCTATAAATTAGTCATAGAAATTTAGTCACAGGAAAAACTAAATGAGCATAAGAAAAAAAAATTGAACAAGAACCTTGAATAACGACTTCATAGAAGGGACAATATTCAAGAGTTCAATGAGCTCATGAAAATGTGGTGAGTGACATAGCTGTCCTAGAGATCAGGTAAGTAGTATGATCCCCCAATTTTTCTTCCTAGCTGAGATTCAGAGCAGCTCAGAGCATGTTGAATTTCTCATAGTCAAAACATGGAAGGTGACAGGGATCTTCCCAATGCTGCTACAACATTATTTCTGCTACATCAGATAAGAGGTAGTCATCAGTCAAAGGAGCTCAGACAAAGAGTAAACATACAATGGTTCAGGTGGAATAAATTCAACAGATGGAGAACAGGAGAGCCTGAGTTATCCAGAACATAGCTGAGAAGATCCTGAAAGACCAAAATTCTTAACACAATAAAAATGAGGTGAAGGAGTTTACGTGTTTGGACTGGGGAGTCGTATGAAATAAGACTGAAGAAATGATGTATGGTTACCGTCAGGGATGCATCAAATCTGAGGCAGGGTTCCAGTTAGAGTGGAGCAGGAAAAGAAGGCAGGTGGCCTTGCTAAATTGCTGAGGCTGGCTTTGAACTCTCGATCCTCCTGTCTCAAGCCTCCCCAGCCACTGGGATTCCAGGTGTGCACCAATGTGCCTGGCCTAAACCACATAATCTTGAAGAAGTTACTTTCAGTTTCTTCATAAGCAAACATGATCCAAGTTTGAGGATCTGAAGAGCTGGGTTAGAGGTGATCATGGGAAAGTCAGGAATGGGTAAGAATAAGAGACATGCTTATTCTTACCCATTCCTGAACTGATTAAGCTGGGGAGCTGATTTCTGAACAGAACCCCAGAGATGTTTATAAAGAAGATCTCAAAGTTTGAAAGGTAGAAAAATGATAGAAGATTTTTCTAGAAGGTCCAGTGATTTTGTAATCCTTTCTTCACTCCAAAATAGAAACAAGCTTGTAATTTTCTTTTTTAATAATAGAGTGAAACCTACTTTCAAACAGTAGTCAGGATTTCTTGTTTCAGGAGTTTAATGGAGACAAAACACCATTGGTTCTATTCTAAAAACATGGCTCAGTTAAGTCGCATATCCCCATGAAGACAATGTGGTTTTGGAGAAAAGGGATAAGAATTTCAGTCTTTTTCTGCTATTATTAAACTGTGTAATCTTTTTCCTTGCAGGGAGTGGGTTACCAGGGATCAAACTCAGGGACACTCGACCACTGAGCCACCTCCCCAGCCCTATTTTGTATTCTATTTAGAGACAGGGTCTCACCAAATTGCTTAGAGCCTTGCTAAGTTGCTGAGGCTGGCTTTGGACTCTCGATCCTCCTGCCTCAGCCTCCCCAGCCACTAGGATCACAGGTGTGCGCCAATGTACCCTGCCTAACCCTTGTAATCTTGAAGAAGTCACTTTCAGTTTCTTCATAAGCAAAATAAAGCTATTGTCCTCAATGTCTCTAGAAGTGTTCACTTCTAAGATCCCACATGGGGCTTGGGACTTTAATCCATTGTTAATTTCTCAAACTTAAAGTTCTGCACAGCTTTGTATGGTTGTGTTCTCAAGTGCAATTCCACCACTCAAATCAAGAGATTTGTATAAATAATTATGCAGGGCAATTCCACATCGACAGAATTGATTTCAAAAATCAATGAAGCCAGAAAGAATATAGTTCAGATAATTGATGCCAAGAGAAAAAGCGCTGAGGTTAGTTCAAGTAAAGTCTAACTCTGCACTTCCCTTGTGCTTGGGGGCAGGAGAAAGACCAGGAAGTCCATCAGCTTCACGGTCTTAGTGTATCTGATAAGGCAAGTTTGTGACAAAGGAGACCTGTGTCTGTATCATGCTTCCCCTGTGCCTGGAATATCAAATAAGATGTCACCCTAGAAGATGAAGTTCATAGATTGGGCTACAATAAAAATAACAGATGCAAGGCAGCCAGGAATTCAAGTTCAAAGGCTTTAGGAAGACTGTGATAAAGACAAAAGCAAACACATATTTATTAAGCTTTTACCTTGGACCAAAGACCTGGTGTCATATTCCTCCAGTCTCCCAGCCACAGTGGAAAACTGGAATTATTTTCCTAATTTCACAGATGAGGACCTAGTTTCGGGAGATAAAATGGCTTGTCCAAAGATAAATGGTCATGAATAAGAGGGAGAGAGTGAAAATGTAGGTCTGTTTAGTCTTAAAGTGCATGTTCTTTCAATCTCCCCCCAAAGCCAGGCAGATGTCACTAACCGACTTTGACACTCTGAAAGAACATATCTGAAGACGAAGTACATGGCTTCCCTATTCGTTGTAGAATGCAAATCACCCTTCTCTGAATCTCACAAGCAACTAATACACATACCACATTTTTCAAAAGCTGTCTTCTGTCTGGGAAGAATGTACTGCCAGAGGAACTCCCGAGTTGTAATGCAAAAGCAATTTACCTTGAGGAATAAATAAATCTGGCCCCATATACACATACTTTTTTTTTCTTTTTTAGTCTGCACAGTTCAACAGGACCTTGTGTCTGTTTTTGTAAGCCTCCAACAGCAGCAAATGCTAGAGAGAGCATGCTCTTTTCATGGCCACCACATGAAGGCAGTTCCAGGGGGTCCCTGATGGCATGTGTCTGGGAGGGGAGGAAACTGTTGCAAACACAGGGCTGTCAGCCCACTGTCCCTGGGGCCAAGCCCCACTCACATTCATATTTCTTTTCCTGCTGTTGCTATGTGAGACCTCACTCAAAACGTGACTTGTGAGGCTGGAAAGAAAACTCCCTTTAGATGATGTTTGAGTTGGCTTCTGTAGGAGAGGAAGATTGAGGTTTCTGACCGGCTCCCACACTGGCCAGCCTGGATGTGAAAGTCCAAGAATCAAACTGTCATCAAGCTAAACATCCGATTTAGAGGCTAGACTCTTTGCAGTGCTACGAATAGTAGATTCCTCCCAGAACTCTGAAGGATTGAGTAACAAAAAGAGGAAAAAAAATGGTTCTGACTCTCACCAGGATTTATGATATGATATGCACAAAACCAGAGCTAATTTTAGGAAAGCAATACAACGTTCCTTGAACTCCAGAGGAGGAGAGACAAGCTGAGAATTCTTGATTGCTAATTTTGGGAGATTGCAAAAAAAAAAAAAAAAAAGGACAGAGAATGAATACATCTGTGGTCAGCTCAGGTCTAAAATCTATCTTGAAAGGGAAGAGGTAAGAGTTATCTTGATGATCAGTTCAAGGGAAAAATCGTTCATGTTGATCCTTGAAGTTTCCCAAGTGAGTCCACTCATTATCTCATTCATTGCGGAAGAAATTTTATAAATAGAACCATATCTTACAAAGCTTATTGCTTCACCAGCATCATCCCTTCTATGATTACTTCATTGGAAAATTCATGTATCCCTAAGATTTAAATTATTGTTTATAACATTGTATGCACTGTCCCAAACTTTGTTTCAAGTGAGCTTAGGAACCAATGTGCTCCTTTTAGTCTACAGAGCCTAAGAAGCCCCTTGGAGAGCATGGATACATGTCATACCTCCCCATAGTGGGGGCCTGTCTGTCTTAAGACACTAGTTGTATTTGGAGCAAAAAGTAATGATTATTCTTCAACCCACTTGCATTTCTCTAAGCAAAGTACCTTCTTAATTTTTTTTTTTTAAATCTGGGTGTAATCTTGTCTTATCCTTGTCCTGCACCTGGTACTTTAAAAAATACTAGAATTATTTTTTTCAGAGTTTGTGATTAAAGAATTTCATAAGCACTCATAGACAAATGGAAACAAAGAAACCACAACCCAGATACTGACAAATGAAGAGCTTGGGGAGTGCACCTTGAACTTCAGTGGGAGTGCCCAAAGATAGTAAAACTTAAAAGGAGAAAAAGATCTTTATACTCAGCTGAGTTTCATTCATTGGAAATAATATCAAAACAACATTTTTGGATATGCAAAGATCTAAAGAATTAACACCTGTGTAAATTTTGGAAAAACCAAATTTACAAGTTCATTTTAACTGAACAGCAGAGGGGTGGGGATGTAGCTCAGGGGCAATGAACTTGCCTAGTATGTATACAGTCCTCGTTTTAAAAGCAAACAACAAAACGAACAACAAAAAGAGCAAAATTAAAAACCCCAGAATGAGGAAGTTGGAAGTCTGTGTACAAAAAAAAAAACCCAAACATCTAAAAATCATGTAGAATAAAAATAGGCCCTTAGGAATTATTATTAATGCAGCTATAAAAATGAGTACAAATAGCAGGAACGAAATAGAACTGTACTAGTTAGATCTAGAATCTAAAGTCTGGTATTAATAAGCCCTTAGAAGAGCCTGTGTGTAAGAGAGAGAGAGAGAGAGAGAGAGAGAGAGAGAGAGAGAGAGAGAGAGAGACAGAGAGAGAGAGACAGAGAGAGAGAGAGACAGAGACAGAGAGACACAGAGAGAGAGAGACAGAGACAGAGACAGAGAGACAGGGAGAAATGGGGAGAGGATAAAGAGGGAGAGGGAGAAATGGAGACATTACAAGCAGAAAGAGAAGAAGAAATCAAGGAGGTTTGTGTGTGGGAGAAAGAGAGAGAGAGAGAGAGAGAGAGAGAGAGAGAGAGAGAGAGAGAGGCGAAATCATCCAGAGACAGAAAAGTTCAGTCTGCTGTTTCCTAAGACTCCAATGAACATTAGAACTAGGAGGAGCCTCAGAAATTCCCTAAAATTCAGCTCCTTAATTTTACAGATTTGAAAATTCTGAGAACTGTCTCTTTCTGTAGACAAATGTACTTGAAGCTGGCCTTAGATTCTGTCTCCTGACACTTAGGTCACTGTTCTATCTACATGTTGTCATTCTGCCTTAATTCTGGAAATATAATGTTCCCAGAGCTCCACCACCCTGAAGTTTCAAGTCCCTGAAATATAAAATATTAAATTCACCCATGGAGGTAAAATTCCCTGTCATGTTTTGAACCAGGAAAGTCATATTAAATGTGTGTCCTCACTTTAAAGGGAGAGCCGGTTTTCTTCCGCTTATCTCGTACTTTTGACCACAATATAGGGTCAACAACTAACTGAGTGTGGAAACCAGTGGTGTGAAGTAGAAGAAATAGTGAGGGCATAAAGAAGAGAAGTAAATTGAGCATCTACATAAAGTGATCCTGGACATTTCATTTTTAACCTTCATAGTTACATCCTTGCCAGATAATTATCATTTCCTGATTTTACAAATAAGAGAACTGGACGTCAAGAAGATCTGTTAATTCTTGTGGAGCTCCAACAAGCAAATTCAGGCCCCACAGACCTCAAGGTCTATGAAATTGAGATGTGCCTTTCCCCCCAAATTCTTGACAACACTTATTGTTTTTGTTCTTAATAGCTGCTTTTCTGACTGGAGTGAGATGAAATCTTAGTTTTGATTTTCATTTCTTTAATTGCTACAGATGTTGAACTTTTTTTTTATAAATTTGTTGATTGATTGTATATCACCTACTGAGAAGTGTCTGTTCAGTTCCTTGGCCCATTTACTGATCGGGTTATTTTCTGTATTGATGTTTAGTTTTGGGGGTTCTTTATATACTCTAGAGATTAGTGACCTATCTGATGTGCAAGTGATAAAAATTTGCTCCCAAGCTGTAGGCTCTCTATTCACCTCACTGATTGTTTCTTTTGCTGAGAAGAAACTTTTTAGTCTGAATCCATCCCACTAATTAATTCTTGATTTTAATTCTTACGCTATAGGATTCTTAATAAGGAAGTTGGGGCCTAATCCGATGTGATGGAGATTTTGGCCTACTTTTTTTTCTCTTAGACTAAGCAGGGTCTCTTATTTAATTCCTAGGTCCTGATCCACTTTGAGTTTTGTTCATAATGAGAGATAAGGGTTTAATTTCATTTTGTTTCATGTAGATTTCCAGTTTCCCCAGCACCATTTGTTGAAGAAGCTGTTTATTCTCTAATGTATATTTTTAGCAACTTTATCTAATATAAGATAACTGTAATTATGTGGATTAGTCTGTATCCTCTATTCTGTACCATTGGTCTACCTGTCTATTTTGGTGCCAATACCAGGCTTTTTTTTTTTTTTACTATTACTCTGTAGTATAGTTTAAGGTCTGGTATAGTAATGCCACCTGCTTCACTCTTCTTGCTAAGAATTGCTTTAGCTATTTGGGGTCTCTTATTTTTCCGGATTAATTTTATGAAACTGCCTTTTCTATTTGTATGAGGAATGCCATTGGTGTTTTTATTGGAATTGCATTAAATCTGTATAGTACTTTTGGTAGTATGGTCATATTGATAATATTAATTCTTCCTAACCAAGAACAAGGGAGATCTTTCCATCTTCTAAGACCTTTTTAAATTTCTTTCTTTAGCATTCTGTAGTTTTTGTTGTAGAGGTCTTTCACCTCTTTTTTTTTAGGTTGATTGCCAAGTTTTTGTTTTGTTTGTTTGTTTGCTTGTTTTGAAGATGTTGTAAATGGGGTAATTTTCCTCATTTCCCTTTCAGAGGATTTGTTGCTGATATACAGAAACGCCTTTGACTTATGAGTGTTGATTTTGTTTCCTGCTATTTTGGTGGATTTATTTAATAGTTCTAGAAGGTTTCTGGTGGAATTTTGGGGGGCTTCTAGGTATAGAATCATATTGTCAGCAAATAGTGCTAATTTGAGTTCTTCTTTTCCTATCCATATCCCTTTAATTTCTTTCCTCTAATTGCCCTGTTCAGTGTTTCAAGAACTATGTTAAATAGAATTGGTGAAAGAAGGCATCCCTGTCTTGTTCTAGATTTTGAAGGGAATGCTTTCAATTTTTCTCCATTTAGAATGATGTTGGCTTGGAATTTAGCATATATAGCTTTTATGATGATGAGATATGTTTCTGTTATCTCTAGTTTTTCTAGTGTTTTGAACATGAAGGGGTGCTGTATTTTGTCAAATGCTTTTTCTGTGTCTATTGAGATGATCATATGTTTCTTATCTTTAAGTCTATTGATGTGATGAATCATATTTATTGATTTCTGTATGTTGAATCAAACTTGCATCCCTGGGATGAATTTTGGGTAGACAAGTAAGTGGGAAGACAGTAGAGTACATAAAACAAACACACATTAAGAAAAAAATTTTAAATGTTAAAATAGTAGAAATTGGTAGGGGGAAAAGAAAAAATAAAAGGAATATACAACACTACTATTATATACTTTTCAGACATCCCAGTCCTCAAAATCCTAATTCATGCCAAATACTTGGTTTCACATATTTTGAGGAAGTGAGGGTGGGAGAATAGAGTGGGAGAGGAAAATGAAAAATCTTGAAGGAAGATACAGGTATTATTTTGGTTGGAGGTCAGTATCTTTCCTACTTCCCCTCTCATCCAATAGGTAGGGTAGTCTATTGTTAGCTGGTATCTCCACCCTCAGGATGGTGAAGGTAACCAGGGTGTCACTGTGCCGGGGTCATGGCTTCTGGGGAGAGGGGGAGTTAAAAACTGGGTACCTGGCCAGCTAGAGTTCCAAACTGGGAGTTGCTCCTACTGAAGATGGTGATGAAGGTGGACCAAGATTGATGCATGTGCTTTTAGCAATGGGATATCCGGTCAGGTAAGCGGAGCCCAGCAATGGCATTGGATGACGAGTTCAGAAACAAGCATTGGTACATGGGGGTCCACATGGAAGTGGCTGCCAGAGTTCCTGTGCATGAGAAACTGCCAGGTGTCCTTCATGGGAATGGCATCCATGATTTCTGCTCAACTGGGTGGCCAGAAATTCTGCGCTGGTGCTGATGATCCCACCTGGGTCATGATAGTCCTGCATGGGCAAGTAGTTGGGAGACCTACTCTGACGCTGAGGCCTGGAACCCTGGACCAGCATAGGTGCCCGTGATTCCCACGTGGGAGCAAGAATTTTGCTTGCAGAGAAGCAGTATTCTCACAACTTGAGTCCTAGGTCATGGAGCAACACAGAATGCTGCCTCCCTCTGGCCTGCCATTTTGGATTCCAAATTACCATGTATATTTCTAAAATTCTGTTTTAAGTTTTTATTTTGAGGCAGGGTCTCACTAAATTGCTCAGGGCTTTGGTAAATTGCTGAGGCTGGCTTTGAACTCATGATGCTCCCACCTCAGCTTCCCAAGCCACTGGATTACAGATGTGTGCCTTCCCATCAGGTGGCAATCATGTTCTTAATGAACAAATTTTGAGGCAGAGAGTCCCCCAAGCCTTTGGGATTTTCAACATCAGTACTTACTTAGCTATCTTAAAAGTCAACAGGCAGGACAGACTAGGCAGAATACGAGTTGGGGGCTGGAGAAGATGGGTAATGGAGAAGGGATCCTACCAATATCACACTACTTCTTGGGATAAATGGTCTCTCAGTGTAAAGCATGATATTTTCAAGAAAATGTAGCCCTAATGAACTGAGTTTGAAGAATAGAAATTTCCAGTTGTTTATATTTTGTTTTAATGTATTTTAAGTACTTCGGATGGAAATTTTTTATTTTAAAATAGAATATTTTTCAGAAAACAAATATAAGGCTGACAGCTGAACACATCTACCTAAACTTTAGCTGTTGGCCTAGGGAGACTGTGAGCGAGCACTAAGGAAACAGAAGGTGAAGAAAGTGCTTTGCAACTCCTCACCACTCCTTCCCACAAAACTAAGTCTTGTGGAAACTCATCTAACTCGAGAATGAGTAAGGGAAGAAAAGATGCCTCATGATTGACAAACAGTACAATAAAATGGGGTAAGATCATGCAATTATCCTAAGGATTTATGGAAAGGAAGCAACTTTGAAAATATTTTGCTGTAACCAGAAAAAAAATTTCAGAAAATCATTTGCCATTCTAACAATGCAAGAAGATATGGCACGTATGAAATTAGAATTAAAACTCATGAGTCAGTACTAAGTTGAAATAAAATGAAAGTTAATATGAAAGGAATTGCAAATAACTTAAAAATCATAATTTTCTCCAATTACATTGTATTTGGAGAAAATTATATATTGTATATTAAAATTATATATTGTATATTTAACATGATAATTTTCTACAAGATGGAATTGTTAGTAAGTATATCTTGGGTGACTCCATACACAGAGATAATACAAATAGCCATCTAATGGGAAATTATATTAAAGGGCAATTTTAGTTAAGAATGATATGTGCTTTGTTTTACTTCGTTTATCTTCTAGGAATGCTTTAATGTTTTTTCAAGTAGTAAGATCAGTTTTTAGAATAGCAATGCGTAGTTTTAAATTTTCCTTCCTTCAGTGTTAAGTAGGAACATTTCTTTCACATGAATCTCAGTACCTTAATAGCAGCAGAAATTGTTTCATTATTTGATATATTTTGTTAAATTATATCTTGCTTTAACTTGTATTCCCCTGATGTTTAAGATGTTATTTCTTAAATACATGTCAATGTTGAATTTTTTTCTTCTTGGTACCTGTCATACTTTTTCTCCATTTTCTTGATGATTTGTATGATCTCTTTTGGTGTGGCACTCTTATTTGCCATATACATTAAATATTTTTCTATACTTTTAATATTATTTATGCTGTGAGCTCCACATAGAGACGTTAATATGGATTTAATCCTCTCAATATCCTTTCCAAATTTTAGCACTGTTTTTACCCTTACAAAGAATATTTTTCTTAACCCAACATAAATATTTGGTATAGAGAGTACTGCTTTATGATAAAGATACAATGCCAAAGTGGTAAGAGAAACTGCTGTTCAATAAAATTTGATTAAAAAAAATGACCTGAAATGTACAATTAAGAATTTGGAGAAAAATAATATATACCTAAATAATTTCAAATGTATTTCACTATATAAGCTTAAAATTTAACTCAAAAAGAGGCAATTAAAATTTTATTTCAAAAGTCTAAATTAGGAACTACCTACATTTTGACAACAGTAGACAAATATTTGCCTACAAAAGATAAATAAATTTTGGTTAAGTAAAAAACAAATCTTAATTTGAGTTTTATGAACATTAGTTATATCAAAAATAGCAATGACAGGACTGGGGTTGTACCTCAGGGGTAGAGCACCTGCCTAGCATGTGTGAGGCACTGGGTTTAATCCTCAGCACCACATAAAAATAAACAAAATAAAGGTAAAAAAAAAGAATTCAAAATCATTTGGAACATTTGGGATATTTCCAGTTATATACCATTTCAAATAAAGCCACTATAAGCATTTTTGTTGTATCTTTTGTGTGAACATATAACTTTTTAAAAATAAATTGTTGCCTGATACTAGGTCACAAAGATATTCTTCTATGATTCCTTTTAGAACTTTTATACTTTCATGTTTATGATTCATTTTTTAGTTACATTTTAACATACGAAAGTCCATTTTTGGCATATTAATATCCAATTTATTCCATTACCATCTCTTGAAAAGCCCATCTTTTCCCCAGTAGAATACTTTTATACTTTTATTGAAAAATCAGATATATCTATATAGATATATAGATATGTAAATATATATGTATATATTTATATACACATTACTTTTAAAAAATAGCAATGATGAATTATAAAATTACTGAGAAACATTTGATTAAATATTACTTAAATTTAAAAAGATTATAAATGAAATGCGACAACAAAGTTCTAAGGAATGCATTTAGTGAAATAATATAATATAATAATGTGATTATATGACATGCAGAAATATAAAATTTTTGTTTGAAACTTTGTGTTAATATCAAATTTAATGTCAATCGATATCATTTCTAGAACAAGGAAAGAGAAGAACATTTCATCTTCATGTTATAAATTTAGTGTCACAAATTGCAACACCTTTGAGTTTTTACAATTTTTAAAATCTGAAATCAATTGGAGTTTTGATAAACTATCAAATTGAAAAACGTAGTGAATTTTTAACATCTTCAAATACAACTGCCATAAAATAAACTGAAGGTGTTCAAAACATTCAGTTTTATAACTTTTGATATTCGTACACACCCATGATTACAATCAAGATAGTAAATGTGTCTATTTCTCTCTAAAGTCTCCTTATTCCCCTTATAATATCTCTGTATTCTCAACCCTGTCCTTAGGATACTGCTGATTTTTGCTGTTGCTATAGATTTATTTGTATTTACTGTAATTGTATACACAAATGGAATTATACAATATGTACTAGTTTGCCTTCCTTCAATTAGTATATTCATTTTGAAAATCATCCATGTTGTTATACGTATATATCAACATGGGTTATATATATATATATTTTTCTTTGTATGGGTGAATAGTATTACATTATTTGGATAAACCACAATTTGTCCATACATTCATGTGATAATAGACATTTGGGATATTTTCAGTTTATATATTTCAAGTAAAGCTGCTATAAACATTGGTGCTGTATCTTTTGTGTGAACATATAGCATTTTTTAAAATTGTTGCCTGACCCTAGGTCACAAAGATAGTTTTCTATGATTCTTTTTAGAATTTTTATATTTTCAGGTTTATGATCCATTTTTTAGTTACATTTTAAATATGGTGGGACGATATATGTAAGTCCACTTTTTCTTATTACTGTCCAAATATGTGTTCTATTACCATTTCATGAAAAGCCCATTCTTTCCCCAGTAGATTGCTTTTATACTTTGGTTGACATCAGACACACACATATGTGTATGTTTCTGGACATTCTCTTCTGTTTCATTGATCCATTTGTCCCATACTAAACTGAATACAGCTTTGTAAGTTTTGTAATCAAGGACACTTATTTCTCCAAGTGGTTTCTTTTTTTCTTTTTCTGAGTTATTTTAGTAGATTCTTTGTATTTCTATTTGAAACTTAGGTTTGGCTTTCCAATTTCTACAAAAAGACTGCTTTATTTTAATTTACGATTGCACTAGATTTTTGAATCATTTTGGGGGGAATTAACATCTTAACATTAGTCTTTCAGAGATCATCAGAACTCACTCATCCATTTACATGGCCCATTTATCATCCATTCAAGGTTATTTAATAAGCATGGGTTATATACTTGGCATTATTCAAGGAACTGAAGAGAAGTGACAGTGTTAAGAACAAGTGGTAAACATTATAAATAATAAAGTTGCTTAGTGCATTAGGAAAAAAAGTGATAGATTTTGTGGGAAAGGGGAATGGACAATTGAATTGTATGCAGTCAAGACAATGGATGCAGATTGCAAAGGTACTGGAAAGACTTCTGAAGAAACTGACATTTGAAGGAGATGATGCAATTAATCATGGAAATACCTGGGAGAAGAGCTTTCCAGGTGGAGGTGAAAGCCTGTGCTTAGTCAGAACACAGAGGAGTATTTGGAAAAAAAAAAAAAAGCAAGGAAAACTCTGTGACCAAAGTGGTAGGTCAAGAGAGAAAAGGGGAGGTCCCTCTCAGTCCACATGAGTATTTAAGGACTTTAGATTTTTAATTGACTAGAAATGAGAGTCAGTCATTCAAGAGGTAAAATGCAGCAACACAACAGAAAAAGAGAGTTGAGGAACAAAAGAAGTGATCTCAAGACCTACTAAGTGACAAAGGTAGAGATGTTCAATTGAAAATAAAAAAAGAAAATATGGCTGCCAGTTCTCACACCTCGGTGACTAGCAGCAATAACTCCAGAAAGTTTCAGATGAAGTGATCATACATATATGGTCTCTCTCTCTCTCTTTCTCTCTCTCTCTCTCTCTCTCTGAGAGACAGCATAGATACCTGCAACCATATACAAGACAGATCAGCAAGAGATAAAGTTTCAAATGAAGCTAATCTTTACAGAGCAAAGGTACGAATCCCAGGAAGAGCAGTATGTCTGACGTTGTATTCAGATTCTGGCTAATTTTTCCTGTGCCAATTACATGCTGTTATCACCATGAATTGTTCGGGATTCAAACAAGAATAGCAGAAGTGCCCCGGGAGAGCTGGCTCATCAGCACCAACGTCCTCCTCATTTGGATTCAGATGTGCTAGACTGGTTGTGTGAAAAGAATCCACGGGGAAGGAGGATGAGCCGCCCAAGGAACTGATGAAGGCAAATACACTTAAAGATATGTTAGGGACGTATTAGGGCCAGACCTGGAGCAATGTCCTGTGCTTGGGAAAAGACAGGAGCTTCAGCTGAGAGGATAGGGAGTCAGGAGGCAATCAACCAAAGAGTTAATTCATTTTAGCAAAAATCTTTGTGTTTTGCTAAGAGACAAAAAATTGAAATTATGCTCAAAAATAGGCCATGTAAATGAAAGCCCAAGACTGTAATCACAGAAAATAATCTCTCAGCAAAGCATTCTGGAAGCAACTTTGGGTGAATGACAGTGGTTGTACCATTAGCCCATCTGCATACATAAGCAGAAGTGTTTCACAGAATAAATTTAAATTAGGAAAGATCTCAAAGTCTCATGTTTTACCCTTGCACTTGGTTTACCACACTATTAACAAACATGTCATTCCAACAGGCAAATGAGTAACATTTTTTTTAATGTGAGAAACTTTTAAGTTCAATAATAAAAAAAGGTACAGATATAGTTTTTCCTGCTGCTCATAAAATGTAAAATTGAGGTGATTTTCATGTGAAATGTAATCACTACAATTTTGAACCATTTTGGCATTTACACTTAAGACATTCCAATTTACTACCAGTATTTCCTGATTGACACTGAGCTATCATACTTTCTTCAGCTAAAAAATTTACTGCTGTGTGTGAGAAGTCTCCAAATCAGGTAATGTATTTCTCAAAATCAAACACAGGATACCATTCTTTGGATACTTGTGTATGTCATATGCATTTTAAAATATGTTTCCTAGTTATGCAGGAAGGAGAAAACCCAAAATTCATATATGGAGAATAGCTTAGATATCAGTTTTATTGCTAGTCTGCCTACAAATGAAACTACAGTGCTAAAAGCATATAAACATTTAGTTTCACATACTATTCAGAGTGGATCTCATTCAAAGCCTGCATCACAACAAAAAATAAAACAATAAATTTTTATTATGATCCCTACTTTAAAAAACATTTTTTGAAGCTGAGAGCTTATTTTCTGCCCCTAATACCAGCAAAATTTACTATCTGTACAACCTGTTTGTACTTCAACAAAGCAGAATTTAAAAGCTTTTAGTTTTCTGGACAATTTTTATGTTAGGCAAGTATGAGACCAAAAACCAATAAAATGGTCACATCTAAAGTGTGACATGTGGATCATTTTTAATTTATGAAAACTTATTCCATCATTGGCGAAAGTGAGATGGACTAAAATAAAAAGCAAAGGAAAGCTAAACTAACAACAATAAACACTGAAATTTTCGGAAAGTATTTTCAGTCATCTTCAGACATACATAAATGACATATGTCTTCAGACAATTTGTAAATGAAAGGAAAAGACTGTTAAATGGATGATGGTATTTGAGGTAAACTTTTCTAGTAAACTTTTCATTGTATTAAAAAGCACAAAACTTATTTTGTCTCAGATTAATCATTTTAGGAAGTTTAATAGTATATATCCATGGGTTTTAAAAGAGAATACTTCTTTTTCTGCAGGAGTACCAGGGATGGAACTCAGGGGCACTCAACCACTGAGCTACATCCCCATCCCTATTTTGTATTTTATTTAGAGACAAGAGATCACTGAGTTGCTTAGCAGCTCCCTTTTGATGAGACTGGCTTTGATCCTCCTGCCTCTGTCTCCCGAGCTTCTGGGATTACAGGTGTGTGCCACCAGGCTCAGCAAAAGCTAGTATTTCTGGTCCCCCCAAATGCTAAAGAATACAAGTGGAATTATTGAGTCCTAATTCTTAGAAGGATCATGAGAATCATCATTATGAGGCTTACAAGGGGTAAACAATGCTCTTCACAGACCAGTGCTGATACAAACACAGCACCACAATTAAACTCATATACAAGCAAAATTCAGAAATTGAGAGACCATATTTCAACCATTTGACAATCTCGTGACACCAAAGTGTGTGATAAGAGTCAGTAAATGTGTTTTGGAGTTTAAGTTTTAGACACAAATAACTTCCAATGACAGGGAACATTTATGAGCAGATGCTACTTATTAAGAAGATTGCACCAGATCAAAATCAACCAATTCTTCCTTTTCCAAGAAGTCTGATTAATGTCAGCTGAACTAAATAGTATTCTTTGTAGTATAATAAAAATTTTAATTTTTAAAAGGCTAAGCCAGGCATGATGGCATATACCTGTAATCCCAGGGGCTCAGGAGGCTGAGGCAGGAGGATCTTGAGTTTGAAGCCAGCCTCAGCATGGAGAGGCACTAAGCAATTCAAATACAAAATAGGGCTGGGGCTGTGACTCCATGGTAGAATGCCTGAGCTCAATCCCTGGTAAGTAAATAAATAAAGGCTAAAGCATTAAAGATTATGCTCCTTATGATGTGATAATATCAAAACCAAGTATAGATAGCTGCTACTATGAAACCAGAAGGAAAGTGTGGCCAAGAGTGTCATTCACCACCCTCTCCACATCGGAAAGTGACAGCTGTCAGAGGGAGCCCGTGCCATGCATTCTGATAATGAGTGGTGAGAGGGGCATGTGGACTGGTGACACATGGCCCCCCAGGGAATGTCACAGTATGGTGGGGTCTTTATCAACCTGGGTTCCTCACTGTGAAGAGAAACAGCCCCACTCACCCTCATCTGGCATGTGTTATAAGTGAAAAATATTTTTATATATTTCCAGTTAATTTATCATCTCATCATAATCTGCCTGTTTTGGCTAGCACAAAAAGCTCAAGACCAAAAAGCTGATGAGCAAAGATATTATTAAAAATGTTGAGAAATCTAAAAAATAAATAAATAGATAGATAGCTGCTCCTGCACATGAATGTTTGATGATTATCAAAGACAGTTTTGTAGAGAATGTTTGAATCCTAGCATGAGAGCTTAGCACATTTGAAAATAAGTCTCAGTTTTACCGAAATTAAAGATATGAATTTCTCAGTCACATTCATTTATTTCTATGCCATCTTAGGAATTTTAAAAATCATCTTAATTCAAAAAAATTGATTATTTCTAATAATGGATAATATTTACAAACTTCTAAAAAGTAAGATTTATAGACAAACAGAGTTCCACATAATTATCAGTGAAATAGGTGATGGACATGGACTAGTTGATACTAGTCAAAGGCAGCACCAAAAAACTTATCCATAAAGTGAACATTTGTCATTGAATAAAAGACCCAAATATACGAACTAATGTATTTATAGTTCATCTCATTTAACTAAAGGTAATTTAAATTTAAATAAAGTTTTAAAGGATAAATAATAAATGGAAATAATAAAGGATTTAAGGTGAATTTGGAAAATACACATCACTTGTCTCATTTGGTAAAAACAAAATATGC
The DNA here is from genome assembly GCF_052094955.1 of Ictidomys tridecemlineatus. NCBI lineage: Eukaryota > Metazoa > Chordata > Mammalia > Rodentia > Sciuridae > Ictidomys > Ictidomys tridecemlineatus. The sequence goes on along the minus strand of NC_135485.1, from coordinate 76,326,294 downwards.
ATCCTACATGCTGCAGATGCTTTAAAATCTCATTTATCCTCATCAACATACCATTGCAACATGTTTTCTCTATCATGAATGCTTTAAAAGAACATGTTGGAAAGGTTTTGATTATCTCAGTTAATAAGCAATAAGAGAACACTTGGTCACATTTAAAATTGTATACATTGATGAACATGATGTTCAGTAAAAGTGTTTATAATGGTATTTAATAGGGGAAATATCTTTTATATAATATACACATATGGCTATATATGCATATAAGTGCAGTGATAGAACAACAGTTAAAAATGTGATCATATCTATGTTAGTCTTCTCTAAGAACACTTTCTATTAAAAATATGTACAATTTCTGTAATCCTCATCTTTTCTCTGTATTATGTTATTATGTGCATACAGCATGTTATTTTTATGAGTTAGATCTAGTAGTAAATTTACAGGAACAAGATAGTAATTAAAGGAATGCAGGAGGGATTCTTGTAATGGAACATTACTGTATCTTAAGCATGGTGGTGAATCTGTGCATGTGATAAATCTGCTTAGAACTAGACACACAATCTCTCTCTCTCTCTCTCTCTCTCTCTCTCTCTCTCTCTCTCTCACACACACACACACACACACACACACACACACACACACACACACACACACAATGTGTGAGTGGTGAAATCTGAATGAATTTTCCAGAGAGTATCAATGCCAGTATCCTGGTTGTTATATCACATTATATTATTATAAGGTGTTAATATTGGGGGAAATTGGGTGAAGAATACTTTGATTTATTTCTTACACTTGCATGTGAGTCTACAATCATCTCAAGAGAAAAGGTTCTTTCGAAAAGTACTTTAAAGATGAAAACACTTCAGGAAAGGGAAGGAGGAGATTCAGGAGATGATAGGATTAGTAAAGACTCACAGAGTCCACATAATTATCAGTGAAATAGGTGATGGACACATCCGTACCTCCTACTTCTACCCAATACTCCTTGCAATTCAGCAAGAATGTGAGAATCCAGTCTTAAGCTGATGGAAATTATTGGAAGACATTCTTCTCCTGAAAAAACTCTTCTGGTTAAAAATGATGTACAGATTAAAGAGAATCTGATCCCCACAAATCAGAGCATTAGCATAAAAGATGTTTTTGTCATTTTATTCTTCATAAGTGTCTGCCTTGTCTTCTAGGTTGTAGAACCCTTGATTTGGCATTGTTATTTGTCTGATTTGATGTACCTTATGTCCAAGTACGCTTTCTGCTTTCTCAATGAGAGACGTGCTTTGATAAATTCTATTTCTAACATCTGTAATAAGGCCCTTAAGGTTTTATTGATCAATTAAAGAACACCTTATTTCTTAGTAGTAAGAAAATATTCTGTTAAAATAATACCATGAAATAAAAATGCTCTTAAATGAAAAGGCATTTTAAGAGTAAATCAAGATGAATTTACTATCTTTCATTGCAAATAATAGCTTACTGCTTAAAGTAGATATATCAATTTAACTGTGGTGCACAGAATTATCTAATAAATTTGATGAATATAACAGTTCACACACATATAACTTGTCTTTAATGTTGGCTAAAATATAAAATCTTACATAAAAATATAATAATTTTAGGATTGAATAAATCATAACTGTAGAGTCAACTTAACTTAAGTGACTTTTGTTTGTCAAGGACAATATAGGAATATTTTACATGGCAATTTCCTTAGCAACAATTTCTCTAATTTAGAAATTATAATTATGTTTTCCTTTTTAATCTGTCTGAATTTGGAATATTTTGACCAATAGCACATAGAAGAAAGTGAAATTAGATTATAGAAGATATGCAACTTACTTCTTATCCAGTGAATCACTCACACTGACCCTCTGAACCAACATATGAGAAATTAAATTTTTACAATTCTGTGAGCCATAATGAGAAAAAAAAGTGGGTAGTCTATCTGGTTGATTACCCAAGCTTAAGTTCCAACCAAGAACCAACCTCACCTGCCAATCACGTGATTGAGTTGTGTTTGACTTTCAGCCTAATAGAGTCTGAAAATGCCTTCAGTTTTCAACAAACAACTGAATGAACCCTTCCCAATTCCTAACTTAAAACCTGGGGGCAGGGGTGGGGAATAAGGTTATAGTCACCAACTAGCTACGTCAGTAATGTTCTAAGTAATTTTCCTATAAGATTGGTGAATTAGTCCAATAAGTATAAAGTGGTAATCAATTAAACAGATAAGAAAATAAAATATAAAAATCAATCATTTTTTTACTTGGACAACAAAAGGTTCTGTTACCAGGATCTGGAGTATAAAGTTAACTAATTGCAATTAGTTATATGGTATAGAACTCCGTCTTCTAAATAAGATGAAAATGTTAAGAGTTTAACCTCTATTAGGAGGAGGATAAATCATTAAAGTTACTCAGGGAACACTTTATGAAGTGAATTGAAAAACTTGACAATGAAATCTAAGTTGAAAAGCATCTACACGTCATAATCTTGGGCCATAACCCAAATCTGTAATTGTGTCTTGGAACCAAGTCTTGAGACCAAGAAACATTAGCCAGTCTGGTATCTTAATTACAATTCCTTTATTTGTATTAATTGATTTGTAATCAATGGAAGGCACAGAAACAAATACAAAAATATAAAGCAAATCAGAACAATCATATTAACGTTTTTATATTGAGATTAGTAATAAATTTTCCAACCTCAATTATTATTCCTTTGTAATTGACATTTAAATATTAGAAATGCTTTAAAATATCTGATATATTTGAAGACCTAGCATATTAGGCTTCTGATTAAACTATAAATGTATAAGAAAATTAGCTTAGGTTTTTAAATTATACTTAGTTTAGTATATAATGTGAACTATTATATCTAAAAATTTAAACTTTATGATTTGTAAGTGGGGTTTAATTGAATGAGTAGATTTAGATTAGCCTCATAAAAATCTGGGGTTTTGCTATTTAAAATCCTAAAAAATTCAGATAACTAAATCTGTCACCATAGTTTGAAATGTATTTACAAATTTAATACATTATACAATTGATGTTATACATTTCAGAAGATTTTAACCTGTCAAAACAATTGTGTTAATTTAACAGTGATCAAGGAATAAATGAAATAAATTTTTAATATTTTTATGAAAGTTGCCAGATTTATCAATTAAAAATGAAACTTACATGTTAAACTTAATAGTTTTTTAAACCTGAAGCTTTAGTGAATTAACTACTAATTCAATCACAGGTAATGCAAAAAAATAGTCATTTTATATACAGAATTTCTTCTCAGACACTAAATATAAATTAAAGGATTTCCTTGGCTTTAGTATGTATCAATAAACACACAAAAGGGAACATTAATTTTATATATAATTTGAAGTCAAATTATTAATTATATTTTGAGGTCTAAACTTATTTGAGATACAAAGTAATTTGTTGACTGAAGGTTTCCAGGAAATACAATATGAAGAAACCCAAACCTAGAGATATATGAATTGAATACTTAAAATATGTACATCAGAGAGCATTTACAAACAAACACTGGGCTGAGAGTATTTTAGTCAACTACAAAAGTATATTTCTACTAACCTAGAAATTGGAAGTAGATAATATCAGTCACTGAACCAGCAAATATAAATAACATATATTCCATGGATTCCACAAAAATTATCTTTCAGAATCTGAAATTGTAAAATTGACAATTTTTTCATGTTACTTTATTTTCTTCCTTCATCAGAGAATTTGATGCAAAAACATGATCAAAATGACAGCTTGCCTAGGTCAAACCAGAAGGGGAGAAAAGCAGAAGAAATACTAATTTCAAAAATGAATAGGATTTGGATATTTGTGAAATTTTTACTAAAAAAAAAGGACAGACATTACTTTGTTGGGTTAAGTATTTTTTCTAGTATAATCAATAAAAAAATAATAATGCTTTATTTTATTCATAATATTTTTCAGAAAACCATGACTCAGCATCTACATAGATATTACTATTATAGTTTATCTCAATTATTCAGCCCAAACCTATACTTATAAAGCAATTGATAATGTCTCTAACTCAAACAAATGTTTTATTCTCTTCTGAAATTATAAAAGCGGTATATTAAAATAGAAAAACTTTAGCAGGAAGAAGTGCCTGATATTTGTCATGACTCTCCAGTGTCTTAGCTATGAGATGTTGACAAATCATTCAAACTTTTTGGAACTCAGTAATCCCATCCAACATATAGGACTAACTTATTGCCACCTTGAGGCCAGAAAGCAAGAGAGAGGTTTGATGGAAGTCTCGTAAAAATTATAAACAAATCACCTGTCATATCCCATTCTTTTCTCATATATATATATATTTTTTTTTCTCTGTCTTCTTTCAAATTTCTTTTCATTCCCTTTCCCACCTGCTACCCATTTCACATCTTCCCAACCACACATTAGTGTCTTAATCTGCATGGACTGTCTTCTGGGACACGTTTTAGTTGTATAAAGAAATAGTCATGCACGTACAGATGCTGATTTTTCTGAGTTGGAATCCTATGTCAAGATGAAGTCAAAGTGGATTTCAGTCACTTAAGTTGATGTCAACCATCATTTAATAAAGAAAAATGAACCAACAGTTATAGTAGACTTCAAAGATCAAGAAAAATTCTACCCAAAAGTTCTGAGAGCCTTCTTAATTTGCAGAGGTAAATAAAAACAAAATGTAACTAGAAGACTGGATCAAGATATTTGAGGAAGAGATAAATCAGCCATATCATTCTGTTCTAAGAAGATACTTTATACTAAATTGTTCTTCAATACGGAGTCATATTCTTGGACTGCTTACAGCTAGACATTCCAACCAGAAAGCCCTGGATATCATTAGCTTGCTTGAGTAGATGAGTTTATATTTCATTGCCTTCTCAATTCATTACACAGAGCAATGTTGCTTGGCCAAAAATGATTTTTATAGTGTTTTTGTAAAAATCCTAATTATAAGGGAATATGCAATGACTGCTTAAAGTTATAGTCCTGGCTCATGATTTATTTTACAAGTCTTTCCTCACAGTTCTCTGCTAAATAGACATTCTTTGTGTTTTATTACATATTTTCTCCATTGCATCATGCTCTCAGTGGGTTGGTGTGCCTATATTTTATTTTACTCCTGCCATTAATTACCTGTGGGCCTGTATCATGTATCCCTCAGACCCATTTATTATAATGGTGCCTGCTGGTGTCCCTGAGGCTAGCAGTCTGTCAACATTTCCATTAGAAACCCCATTTCACAGGGGCTTAAAATTCAGCTGTAAAATTGTGCTTTGAGCTATACATGTTTAGAGTACATGGTATGAGCTATGAACTATTTTCTTTTTAGCTCCAAAAAGACACATTTGGAAAAAAGCAATGTCAAAATTGATGTGCATGTAGGTGCTAATTTCTGTGATAAAAAGAATATTTTTTGTTTTTTTCTCCTAAAAACAATGTAATCTTATAAAGTATCTATATGTCTTGGTTTATTTTCAAAATGGAAAGGTATTTGTCTGTAGTTTATGGAAAGAAGTACGAGCTAGGTGGGAGGTATGTCTTCATGTTTTCTTTGATTCTTTATTTTAATTTCAATGCTACATGACTGCTAACATTTTTTAGGAATTTTGAAATATGCATTTAGTTATATAGAAAACTCAAGAAATGATCTATTGACAATAGAAGACAGGCCTTCTAAAGTGTTAGACCCTGTCTCAAAATAAAAAATAAAAAAGGCTGGGGATATGGCTCAGTGGTTAAACACCCCTGGATTCAATCCCTGGTACTAAAATGTAAAATAAAATTTTAAAAAAGAACACAAATACAATTGTAGCTACAAGACATGAAATAATTTGAACTCCTATATCACCCTGTATTTTATGTCACAAGATGCTTGGTTTTTCAAATGCTTTACAGAAAGCTTTCTTCATGTACTATTATGTTTCTGCAACTGTTATTGAATACTGGCACTTGTAATAGTTCTTCACCTTTAAAAGGTAGATTTGATATTCTTATTGTGATAAAGTATGCAAAACACAAAATGTAACCATCTCAGCTGTTTTTAAATGTTGCAATTTAGTTTCATCAAGCATATTCACAGAACTGTTCAACCATTAAAACTATCCATTTGCAGAACTTCATCATCCCAAACAGAAGCTCTATCCATTAAACAATAATTTCCCATTCTCTTCTCCCTTCAGTCCCTGCTAACCTTTATTCCACTTTCTGTCTGTACAAATCTCCTTATTGCAGGCACCTTGTTTAAACGGAATCATATGAAATGTGTCCTTTCACATCTGACTTGTTGCACTTAGCATAACTTTTCCAAGGTTCACCCATTCCATAGTATATATCAAAATTCCACTGCTTTTTACTGTTGAGTAATATTACAAATTGTCAACATTTCATTTTTTGTTTATTCTTTCACATACTGATGGGAACTGGGACATTTTCATCTTTTGGCTATTGTGAATAGTGCTGCTATGACCATCGGTGTGCAAATACCTGTTCAACCTTCTGCTTTCAATTTTTGAATGTATATCTAGGACGAACTTACTAGAACATTTGAAAAATCTATGTTGATCAAAATTCTTCATCTGTTCTTAATTGGATTGTCTTTTAATTACTGAGTAGTAAAATTTCTTTCTATAATCTAGATACAAATTCCTTAGCACACCTGTAACTTGAAAATATTTTTTTAATTACTTGAGCTATCTTTTTACTTTCTCGATGGCATTGTTTGAAGCACAAATGATATAACTTTATGAAGTCAACTTTTATTTTATAGTTGTCTGTGTTTTTGATTTCATATAAAAAGATCACTGAATTCAGTCACAAATATTTATGCCCATGTTCTCTTCTAATAATTTTGTGGTTTTGTCCAATTTATTTAAATACACAACCCATTTTGGTACCTGTTTGTACTGGATGTAAAGAATGAGTCCAACTTGACTCTTGTGCACATGGCTATGCAGTCATCTTAGTTCGTTTTGAGAGACTGTTGCCCCCACTGGTGCAGATGCCAAAACTGAGCGGTCATGGAATGCATGCCCTCAGCATGGTGCTACATCTGGAATGAGCAAGAGGGCTCCTGAGAAGGTACAAACTGGCTTGAGAGCCAGAAAAGGAGACAGGTTTGGGATTTTTGTAGCAATTATGATATGAGGCGAGGTAAAAGGTCACAGTACCAAAGATGGGAGAATCTAGACTTAACCAGCATGTTCGGCTGTGAGGAGGAGACATAAGGATGGGGCTTACAACCTGCAAGGAATCCAACAGCACAAGTGGGGTCAAACTCCACTTCAATAATCCACAGAATAGAAAAAAATTTGCAAATCATATGGTTGATAGGGTCTTGGCAGATAGATTCTTCAATAGGAAAAAGAGAGATAGCCCAACTTTAAAATAGGAAAAGAGATCTTTAGGAAATATTTTTCCATAGATGATATGCAAATGGCTCTGAAATGTGAAAATATGCTTGGCATCTTTATTCACAAGAGAAATGCAAATATAAACCATAATGAGATGCTACTTCCTATCCACTAGGATACCTGAAATTTAAAAAAAAAAAAAAACAGATACTAACAAGTATAGGTGGGGTTTTGGAGAAAATAAAATTCTCATTTATTGCTATGAGATTATACAGTGGTGCAGCTATGTTGGAAAGCAGATTGGTCATTCTCAAAATGTCGCCAGCAATTTACATTTTTAGGTATACACCCAAGAGAAATCCACACAGAAAAACTTGCACTTGAATGTTCATGAAGCATTATTCACGAGAGACAAGAAAGAGAGATAATATAACTGCAAATTCACTGATGAGACAGTAGATAAACAAAAAGTAATATATCTATACAATTAAATATTATTCAGCCATGAAAAAGAATGTCATACCAACACATGTTATACATGAATAAACTTCAAAAATCATTATGCTGTAGAAGAATCCATGGACAAAAGACCACAAATTTTATAATTCCATTTACATGAAATTGTTCTGAAGAGGCAAATAGAGAGAGACAGCAAATTAACGGTTGCCTGAGAGTGGGAAGAAGGGGAAAATGTAAGTGATTATTAAATGATATAAGACATGTGTTTAGAGTGTTAAAATTAAATTAGATGGGGCTGGGGTTGTGGCTCAGAGGTAGAGTGCTCGCCTAGCACGTGTGAGGCACTGAGTTCGATCCTCAGCACTACATAAAAATAAATAAAATAAGGGAATTGTGTCCAACTACAACTAAAATTTTTTCTTTAAAGATAGATAATGGTGATGGTGACACAACTCTAAGAATGTTCAAAAATCTGTTCAACTATGTATTTTAAGTAAATGAATTATATGCTATGTGAATTATATAGCACAATAACACACACACACACCACCCATACACACATCCTATAGGCCCAAAACCTCTTAAAAGTAATCATGATCCTCTTTAAATTCATATTCAAATTTTGGAAACCACTTATTTTAGTATGTTGTTAATGTATTGAACATCGTTACTATATGGTGTGGTAATGAAAATTATTTAAAGAACATAACTTTTTACATCTCACCTTGGATACTGCTATATTCTGCAGTTTTTCATCTCTAATGCATTGAGTGGTGTCTATATTATTTCGCCTTTGGTGATGCCCTGTTTTTAATTGTACTGCTGTTTTTTCATGTGTAACTATTAATTGGAAAAGTAATCTGATTGTGTGGGGCTATAAGGGCAGTACTCGCTCACAGTGCTCAGAGCAGTGTGGTCATGCAGGCTTCTCTGGGTCAATCATATCTAAGGCCCGAAGCTTCATTGAGATGATAGATCTGCGTACACTCTACTTACCCAGGCTATATTTGGGGCCTATGATCAGGTCTATTTAATAGGTTGAATTATTTTCTAAAGAATTCTTTTCAAACAAAACTACATGATAGTGTTAAATTATGCATGATTACCCAGTTAAAGAATAAACAAAAGAAAAATTATAGCCATAAAACATCATGGGAGTGCAGAGACACACTCAGGGGTGATTTTACCACCTGGGGGATATTTGGAGACATTTTGGCTTCTCACAACTTGGAGTGGAAGGATATAGGAGAGCAGGGGTGCCCTACTAGCATCAACTGGGGAGAGACCAGAGATACTGCTAAACACCCTATGGTGCTCAGGAAGGGTCTACAGAAATGATCTGCTAGGGTTACACACACACACACACACACACACACACAACATCTATACATAGGCACATATATGGTAATTAATCAAGCTGTTAGTGCTTTGTGTAGCTTTTGTATGCATGTTGTACTTTGTATAGAAGCAAAAAGAAAGAAATATTCTAACTAAATGGCAATTTCTGTTTTAAAAAAATCTCTAACAAGAATCCCTTTTCTGACCCTCATATTCCCAAATGCCTGGTGCATATCATGTATTCGGTAAAGATATTCACAATTAGATAATTAATATTTTGGGTAGAAGGACCTATGATAAACTCCTATGTTATGGTTTTGATATAAAGTATTCCCCAAAAGCTCCTGTGTTTCTGGAGAAAAGTTCAAAGATGAAATGATTGGATTAAGAGAGCTGAAACCTAATGAATGGATGAATCCACTTGATCGATTAATTTATTGGATGGGTTAATAATTTGAACAGACCAACAGGGTGGTAACTGTAGGCAGGTGGGGGCACGGCTGGAGGAGGTTGCTCACTGTGAGCATGTCCTGGAAGGGTTAACTTCTCTGATCTGTCCCTTGCCCCTTTCTTCAGAGCAGCCCTGAGCTGAGCAGCTTTCTTCTGCCTCACCTCAGGCCCTGGCGGATGAAGCTGGCCAGCTATGAACTGAACCTCTGAAACTCTGAGTTCAAAATAAACTTTTCCTCCTTTAAGTTGCTCTTGTTCGGTATTTTGGTTACAGCAAGAAAAGCTGACTAACACTCCAGATGACCATAATTTGAAAACAAGTAGCAGGAAGTATCAGTTTGTCCAAATGTTCTGATACCATGGCAGGTCTGATCCAGCTTGACCTGGTCATGGCAGAACATTAAATTTCCTGGAGAGAAGTGAACAGAATGAGAAGTCAGGGAGATTTGAATTCACTGAAATTACAATGATTCTTCCTGGAAGGAGACTTGTTCCTTCCTAAATGAGCCCTAGGGCTCAGGAACTCTATAGGTCTTTCCTGTTTGGAGATGGGTGTTTAAATAAAAATGTGCAAGGTTTAACCTGTAAATATTAGGACAGTGACACAAGGAGAGTTAATTCTTGTGCTTAGAACAGAAATCTGCAACCATGCTATTAATTTTTGTCAAATGACATTTTTTAATCTTGTCTCCTTTCATTTTAAAGTAAAGAGGATCAAGATGCTCATTGTATTTGGTGAGAGTGGTAGGGAAAATGAGAAGATACTTTGCACTTTCAGGAAACAGAATAATTTATGGCATAATGTCATATTTGTGTGTTGTCTGAACACTCTGCTATACTAACAGTACGGCATAGCATAGGTCTGTGTGAAAGCAAAGAGTAGAACATAAGCATTTTGGAATAAGAGAATCAAAGTCTAGTTTAAACATGTAAAGTTACTATCATTATGTTGGTAAACCATAGATTTTTTTTTCCTCTTATTGGTTTATGTTGCCCATAGTAAGTTCTATTTCTTTATTTATTTCCAGCACAAAAACAAAGGTGTTCTCACAAGAATCATACATTCCTGTACTGAAAAATTAAATAGATTGTCAAATTTTTAGCACAGTATCAGTACTCACAATATTAACCAAAACATTTTGCTATACTAAAAACAAATCACAAAATAGAAATACTAAGTTAAAATTTAGTATTGCAGTAGAATCTACCCGAATAAACCCATTTCATTCTACTTAATCTCTTTTTCTACTGAAATAAAAATATAGATTCAATTCTTCCCCATTTTGCCAGCTTTTATGTATTTATCATGTCTTCCTTCACAGCCATAACCACTATGTTATCTGAGAAATTTATACTTTACAGCTATTTAGTAGGTTGTTTCTAAACATAGTCACCTGGCAACACCTGCTTATCAGCAATTGTCTAATATGTGCTCATAACACAGAATGAAAATGTCAGATCACCATTTAACAATGAGAATCATTCTCCTTTTTCTAAAATACCAATCTGTCAGCAGGTAGATAATATCAGAACACATAACAAATTATGTTTGTTTTCCTCAAAGATACCTTCAGTGTCTTTTAGACAAAGAAGGACTAAAGATCCTTCATTATTTGTCATGCCTAGAGAGTTATAGATAGTCTTTTACTAGGTAGCCAAAGAATAGGATCATCAAGTTCTTTAAGGCAAGGTGGATAAATTCTGATAAGGAAACTATTGTTAAACCAGAATTTGTAAGTATTGGTTACATCATCAGTACAAGCCCCATAACTAATTATAGTCCATCAATGTAGCTACATTAATCATTTATTGTAAATCTACAGGGATAAATTATACACAGCTTAACAGCAAAAATTATTGCTTTCCTTGGTATTTATTGTTTTGTGTATAGTTACTATGGCTAGCATGAATTTTACTTATGGCTAATTATATTGTTACTATTGTAGACATATAAGAAACAGCCATAGATGAAGAAAACTATACCTCACAGCAGGATGTATGGCCTTTCATGGAGACCTTCTTGATGACGACTTCTTTTCTGTTGATAGGAATAAATAATCGGTGAGTATCAAAGCTGGTCTGTATAGTAATATAGTAACATCTGATAAATAAGTACCAGTTGACACCAATTCTCTTCCTCTGAACTTTTCCCTAAAATTAGAAATACTGCCACCTCATGTGGGAGGTACTTACTTCCTGGGGCCTAATCTTCTGACCAGCATGGGTGCCTAATTCATGCCATAAAAGCAATTCTTATTCTCCCACATGAGGTAGAGAGCCCTGGTCTGCAGAGGACAGCCACCACTGGAGGTGTCTGGGATGCTTTCTTGTTTCGTCTACTGGCCCCATGGAACACAATCGTAGGGTGAGCTTCTGGCTCACCTCCTACATGCATTTCCGCATGCCTGCTTCTAACCTCTCTCATGGCTTTCTTCACCATCTTCCGGGTCAGTGCAGACATTTTCACATCTTTCCCTTGGGGTTTTCACCTTCTCTGGGTTTCTGAGAGCTGGCCTGGCAGCAAGATTGCCACGTCCTCAAGTCCTTGCCAGGGTGTTATGGGTTCCATGGACTGAAAAAGTGCTTCTTGCAATGGATTTTTCTTTAAGTTAAATGTCTTATTAAAAGCTCTGGTAAAGGTGTCCTTGAATTCTTAAGACGGAGTTACCAGCAAGCCACCCTGGAGGCATGCTTGTGGTGAGGCCAGCTGGGTGAAGAGCCCTGGACACCACTCTGCATTGGCACTGAAAGGTGAATCTGACATTAAGAGATTTTTAAGAACCTGTTTTGTAGGAAGTAGCCTCAGGTTAGATATATTTTTCGAACCTCAACTAAGTTATTCATGTGTCTGTGTTCTTAGTCATCCTGAGAATAATAGTAGCACAATTCTATCTGCATCAAAGAGATGAAAAGAGTTGAGGCCACTGATTATTTAATTGCTATTCCCACAGCTCCCTCTGTGTCCCCAGTCGATTCTTTTCAAAATTTAGTTTTATGTTTTTATTGATTTTGCTTTTTTAAACAAAATTGTCAGGGATAGAACATAATCATAGATATAACTAATTATGATGCACCTCATTTCATATATTATACTCCATTAAATAAAAATAGACAAGTTTTGCACATGAGCTGGATTAATCAAATACCGTATTTGCTGTAATATGCTTCCCTGGATCCTGAACCATGAGTCACCACCATGAGTTTAATCTTTCCAAACTGTCGTACAAGCATGATTTCTAATTTTTTTTTATGTTTTAGGGTATGTGATGTGAATATACTCCTATGCACATTTATATATACATATATATGATATGTCTATATATCTATGAATTTCAAAGGATTAGTTGTAATAAAATTTCGCAATATTAATGTTTGATACAAAGGATAAAATTTGGGATTTTCAACACAACTTTTTTAAATTGCATATACTTTATTTCACTTAATCCTTGGAACCATATAATTTATCATGTAAAACAAAACTTTATGAAGAGTGAAATCAGACACTGTTATATATACTGAGACAGCTGACATGAAACTAGACTCTCCTGGGTAAACAAGGATATGTCTTCACCCTATTAATTTTCACAGTAAGAGGTTTTCATTCATAGAGAAACAAATAAAAGAGTTTGGCCACCACACAATTACATAATTCTGATTGGCAGAGTCAGATTTCCAGCCCAGCTCCTATGTTTTCATTCGTTCCTTCTTGCACAACATCTCACTTGCCTGTTCCCATTCCAAAGGCCAGGGAGTCTCCTTGCTCTTTCAGTGAGTTTGACATAAGACTCTGTGATATTTTTCTTGTGACTTACCTTACTGGACTTTGACTTTGTGTTATCGATGTCTGTGTACTTCTCATCTCCATTTCTAAAGCATGTATTTCAAATATAACATTGAACCTTTCATTGTATTTTAGTTATCTATTGCTACGTAACAAATTTCCAACAAGTTCAGGACTTTAAACATGTATCTATCCTTTCTTCTCTAAGGAAGAGAGCACACATTTGCAGTTGAGAAGCTTCCTAAGCCTGTTTCTTGGGTCTCTGATCATGTCTTTCATGTTGTACTCTCCTTTTTCACAATGCCAACTGGTAATATTTCTGCTGATATAAATTTCCCCCAAAACTTTATGAACTTCTGTGAGTCTCACCAACTTCTATTCTATCAGGCAAAGACCACAACCACAAATCCTGATACCAATTCTCCATCATTTAGTGATTATGAAGACTTGTATCTTATCTATAATTGTTTATTCAGTTTTATTTTCCTGTTAGCTCCTGTTCCTGTTAGTTAATGAGCTAAATAAATCCTTAACGTATGTTCACTCAACTTGTATAAGAATCAAGTTTTTAACTGTTCAGAAAATTATACTTGGAGAGTAGGTTCAGTCTGAGAAACACAGGTTTGTTATCCACATAATTTTGTTGGTGATGTTAGTGGTGAGATGCCACGGTTCTTTTTTATTTTGAAACTATGTTTTAATGAAGTTTATAAATCATATGTAGGAATGCATGTGAGGAGAACACAATAGCTATGACTTCTATGATAAATAATTTGACTTAATTAAGCAAATAATTGGCTAGCTAAGCAGGTTTTCTCTTTCTCTTTACAAAATCTTATGAAATTGTCAACTAAAAAGTATTTCTAGACCTTGCTATTAGAAGAGTAGAGCTGGCTGGAACCTTCTACTGGAACCTTTAAATATTTAAATATTACATTTATTGGAGTATATACTGAAAGATTCAAGTCTCCATGTGAAGCATTAAAAATTAATAACTTTTTGTACTCTTTGTAATTTAAAGTTCACATTAAGGAGAAAGCTTGTCATCTTCCTCTTATTAAATGAAAAAGACCATCAACTGAAGAACAAGTAAATGAAATGGCTAACTTACTTATCTGGAAAGAAGCCATACTAAGAAACAATAAATTCAATTTTATCTCTCCACTACTGACTGAAGCCCCTCTCTGATTTCAGGTATTCCGAGAAGAGAAAACTAGAAGAAACTTTGATTTTATACATTCATTAGGCAATGCCCCAAAGAAAATTACAGATTCCTTTTCATGGCATTTTCTGAGCGTTGGAACAATTGCCACCAAAAAAAAATCCAGGCTGTCAACCTCGATGACAATTAAAAATACTGAGAGAAATCACCTATTATGGGATTCTTTTGACAGATGGTAATGTGATGAAACAGAAACTCAGAAAGGAGAGAACCATTTTTTTACGTTTATTCTAGAATATGGAAATAAAGGGGCCTTCATCTGTAGATTAGGTAGCCCCTGTCAGTTTTGCCTTCTGATTATTTCTCAGAAAAAAAAATAGTCTAAAAAGTGTACTTAAGGATTTCAGGAAAAAAAAAACATTAGCATGCCCACTGTTTTGCTATCCTTTATGCCTCAATGCCCTTCAGTTATGTTCTAAGCTCCAGAGTGTGTACACCCTTTAATCCAGGGTAATAAATCATGAAATGATTTTTCTCAGTGAGACAAAAGGGACATTACTTGAAATGCTAGCATGATATTGGAATGGTGGGGAAGGGTGTGCAATTATCTAGAAAGTCTATTTATTCCTTTTTCATTCCTCTGTACCTGAGGAAAAAAATTATTATGCAGCACGGTTAGCTATAACATTGCATCAGGAGTGAGATTAGAAAGTACTGATTTATAACAAGAATTAGAGTTAGAATAAGAAATTCAGATAAGCAAAATGATTTAAAGGCTTTATTTTATTTTCTCTATTTTTAAACACTGCTCCTTGTTCTCAACTTTTAAGTTATATGATAATTAATATTAAGAGTTTGACTATTTATGTCTATCTCTACTTCCACCCCAAGTATATAACTTTGTATTCAGTTGCTGTTTCATCTCTGAAGCAAGAGGATTCTAATATGTAGGCATAGAAATCATGCTGTTGCATGATAAATGTGCCATAGAACATTAGGTCCCATGTCCTGGGAGGGAAATGAATAGCCTTTGAAGGGTACCGTGTTCTTACAACCTACAGCAGATGGTGGGAGGTGAAGTCCTTACCCAGCTGTTTTTATAGATCCAATTTAAGTAAAGTTTACCTGGCTTTCCCTGAAACACACAACTTAATTTTTTGTTTTCATTTTGCTTTTATTTTTTAAGTATACCCGTTAAATACAAAATACTCCAGAATGGAATCCATTCAAGCAGAATGATCTGCAAATCTTGTTGCTACAAAGGAGCACCCTTTTAAACTAATTGCTTTTGGACCTTTCCTGTCTCCCAGGCTACCTGTTTTGAGCTATGTAATAATTTATTAGTTAGTAGAGTGGTGCCATATTGCCAATATGACTTATTGGAATTTGAAAAGTATTTTGTATTGTCCTTAATACAGGCGTAGGGTTCATGCAGTGACACACCCAGGCTTCCTCTGCATGCTGATGACCATGAAATGCACCAGTAGTAAAAACATAGGTGGGCAAGGATGGTGTGTATCTGAGAAGCTTGTAGAAATTATAGTATTTAATCGTGAGAGGCAGGAAGCAGCAATCAGTGTTTTATATTTTACTTGGGCAAATAATAATTGTTATGAACCATTTGGTTCCAGTCATATCATATTGCTGCTAGTACATCTCTTAATCCTTTTTGGTCAATTTATCCTCAAATTTTTTAAGCTTTATTCTTCTTTTATAAAGAGCTGCATTAGCATCATGGATCTAGAACCTCAAGTAGGACAACTTTCCACCCACAGAGGAAGAGACAAATTTAAAACATTTTTGTTAAGGTGGATTATAACTAACTTACTTGAGTTATTCAAAAATGTCCAGAACTATATGAATTATATATATAAATAATCGTTTGTAAGAATAGTTTATGTTACAATTTTAAAGTACATCTGTAAAATCTATGGTCATAAAATATTTTTAACCTTCACCATTAAACTTGTCTATCATGAACTGTATAAAAGATCTTGTTTATCTGAGCTGTTTTTGTTAAATAAACTTTGATAACCCGACATTCGAGAAAATGGTACCCCTGTAATAAAAACATAGCAAAATGTCACAAATGTCACCAAAAGTAACATAGATTTAATTTGTATACTATTAATTTTTTTAAGTTAGATAGTAATAAGAACCCTGGTGCCTATTTTTGAATCTTAATGACAGGCACCCAGCAGTGTGCCAAGGTTATTCTCCAGTAAATATGAATGATGAGATCTGACTATGAAAGCCACTAAATTTAAGATAAATGAAACTTAAAGATCATTGGGTCCAACCCCTTTAATTTTCACAGAAAGTTTAAATTGGCAAAGGCATAGCGTGTTTAAATATCCAAGCATTTTTGGCAGCGTCTTCACTGGAAACAAAGACAATCCCTCACTATCTTAAAACAAGGAATATATGTTGCCAGTCATTTTTATAGTAAGTGTGCTGACTGATTTTTCCCACTGACTAATCAAAATGACTTTGCCTTAACTACTACTCTAAATAACAGGCATCCTGAGTCACTTCGTTTGCATAGGAAATAACCTGGATTTGAAAAAAGATTTGCAAACATGAGTGTTTACATTGCTAAATCTAGTACATGGAAAGTCAGGAATGAAGAGCAAAGAGATCTTGTCCCTGCTTTGTAAAGAGTCTGAAATACCAAAGCAGGTGATCACCAGTCTTACTTTCATTAAAGCCAGGAAACTGAGGCAGAGATTTCCCAACTACAGACAGGGACTCAAATCGTGAAGTTTAAGGTTGTGTGATAAAAGGGGTTTAGGACATCCTTAGTTCTTCAAAAAGTTGCACTATGGCGGTGGAAAATTTTCCCATAGTTAGGCGGAAAGGCACTAGAGGGATGCAGAAGAAGGAAAAGCCAGTCATACTGAGTTAGGACACACGCAATGCTGGACTGTTTACAATAAAATGGTCCCTTGACTAATCACAGCAATCCATTGTGGTGGCTATTTTTATCTGGAAGTGTGAGTTTAAGTTCCTTTGAGAAGGCCACACATGGAATAATAATATATATTCATTAGTGCACAGGGACAATTTCTACTTCAATCCTAATAGAGCCCAAATTAGCTATACCTACAGAACAGTGATGGAATGTGTAATTTCTGGAGCCAGACTGCGTGGGTCCAAGGCTGGTTCTTCAGCTGTGTAACAGAGGAGAATTTCCAGCCTCAAAGCATCAGTTTCTCTGCTATAAACTAGGATCAAGAGAGTCAAATGAGGTTGTGTGCATACAAGTCCTAGAAGGTGCCAAGCATTGCAAGATCCTAGCCTCATCCCTTGCAAGCGTTATCCATCTGTCCAGTAGAGGGAGCAATAACCCTACAAAAGCAGGATCCCTGATGGCCCTCAAAGAATGAAACCCCCAAATTCCTCAGGGATGAAAAAGAAATGTGACAATGGAAAAGACTGTTGCCACTTGAAGAAAAACCTACTTTACTATGGCTCTCAGCAAAGAGCTTGGGTGCTGGGCGGACATCAGAAGACTCAGAAAGCCAGAATGAATTCTGGAGTCTACAGAAACCAGGAAGAGGGACGCTGACCCTTGGGTAGCCCAGCTCTGTGCACTGTGGGAGCCAGTTTGGATGAGCTACCTGGGGAATCTCCTCAGCTTTACATAAGCTTCTCAGTATGGAGGGAACTGGAAGCCTGGAGAGGTAGGGAATGCTAAAGGTGATGGCTAGCATAAAATTCGCAATCCTCACAACAGTTTTATGAATCACAAGGACCTGAGTGCTTAAGTAACTTTCCCAAGGTCTCAAAGTGAACAGTGGCAAAGCAGTGATTCTTAGGTTTCTGGAAATGTCTCCAACAAACCAAGTTTTCATTCTTTTCTTTTCTTATGACTAATCTAATTCAGTAACTCCATCTCAGCCCACTGATGCTCTGCCTCTGCCCCAGTGAAAGAACATCTTAGTGTCTCTAAGGGACATGGCTGTGAAGAGTGACATACTGAAAGATCTGGCTTTACAATGTTCTGATTCAAGTTTTCTCAAGCCTCCTCTACACCAGTTTACAGGATGTGATTCTCCATCCACACTCCTGGAAAGTGTCTGTCTGTCTGTCATATATATATATATATATATATATATATATCCTGTTCACAAAGTTTTTCAATGTAAAAAAGATAAAACATATTATTCATGTTTAATGAAAGAAACAGCAGAATAAGTGATATAGACATATCTAATGACTTTAACAGAAATTTGACTTCACAGAATGTGGGAACTTAGACACCAAATTTTCCTTAGCCTTGCGTCAATCTCACCATTTAGCCAAAAGAATAGCCAAAGTTGATGAACTGCTGTAAACCAATACTTTTTCAACCACCTTTCCTCCCCAACCCTAACATCTGCCCACAGGAAGCCTGTCCTCTCATCATTCCGCCCAGGGCCTTCCTTCCCACAGTGTGGCTCTACAGCTGATCCAGAAGCATCCATTTTGGGCTGGTTCCTACATTATCCTTCCTCGGGCAGCTGAGCCTAGGGATCTCCCTCTGCTTCCTTAGGTAAAGGTTAAACGAAAGAAGAGAAACCCTTAGGAATGGGGGTCACAGGCATTGCAACAACTTTCTTATGTGACTTACTTGTGCTGTCAGGACCTGGATCCATTTGGTTTGGGAGAGCTAGTGTGCACACCTGACAGTGGCCTGGTGTGTCAGACCACACCCAATTCTTGAAGTGCAGCTTGAGTTACATAGTAAATTGGCAGGCCACAGTTAGGTATCCAGCTTCTCCTAAGATCCAGTAGTAGCAAGTCAAAAGCCATTTGAAAAGGCAGACTTGTGCAAAGACTAGCCTGATTTTGCTCCAGAAACCCAAGTACAATGTCATATGTCACCTTTAGGGGTCTCAGAAAGCTTTAAATAGCTTCACTGTCTATAACTCATATTTGAGCATCATTGGATTTGCTAGGTCATGTGGTCCAAGAGGCAGAGCAAATTACATGACAGCAGGACACAATGCAAAGCATTCTTATTAATGGCCTCACCTAATGCTATTGATTATAAATAAATGGGTCAGACTTCCACATACAAATGCCTTAAACCACAAAAATGCCAAAGACACTGTTTCTTTTTCTTAGTGACAGGATGCATCATGTACAGTAACTTGCCCTTCACCTGGAAAGGCCCATCTTGCATGGCCCATACCACTGGGTAACTGAAGACATCACCAGAAGAGCAAATATCTTAATTTTGGTGCAATTTGTTTCTCATTGTCTGACATGTGTCTTGATAATATGTCCAAAGGAGTTGCTACTCCCTGCACATTGAGCCCAATCAGAATTATATAATCAGTGTAATTGTTTCAGTCAGCTTTCTTTGCCACTGTGAACAAAAGACCTGACAAGAACAATTTTAGAGGAGGAAAAGCTTATTTGGCACTCACCATTTTTGTCCATAGACAGCCAACTCCATTGCTCTGGATCCCACGTGAGGCAAAACATTATGGTAGAAATGTGTGGAGGAGGAAAGCAGATGAGGTCATAGCAATCAGGATGAAGAGATAGAGAAGAGAGAGAGATAGAGAAGAGAGAGAGAGAGAGAGAGAGAGAGAGAGAGAGAGAGAGAGAGAGAGACTCCTGTCAATGGCACATCCCTAGTGACCTAACTTCCTTCTACTAAGTCCAACCTCCTAAATCTCTCACCATCTCCCAATGGTGCCTTCTGATGGGGACAAAGCCTTCAACACATGGGGCTTTGGGGGACATCTAATGACCTGGGAAAGAGGCAGAATAGAGCCTGTACTCATAGGTAGTATCTAAGAAGGCTCATAGATGAATTTTCCTGTATTTCATTGTAATCTCTGTCTGAATCAAGAGTTACTCTTCTGTAGTTTTCCTTGCTTAGAAGGGGGGTGGGTAATCACAGTGCTATTAAAATTGTGGTCTTTGTGGTGCTGGAGATAGTGACTTAGTGGTAGATTGCTCGTCTTGTAGGCACGATGCCCTGGGTTCCAACCCTAGTATACACACAAAAAGTGGTCTTGGACCAGAGGGGGAATAAAAAACCTGCTTCTTCCAAGAAATAAATTTATCTTTCTCACAATCAAATATTTTCTGCGATTCTATGGCAACTTTAAATCTTAATATTTTGTCCAATTTCAAAAATATTAAAAAGCAATAAGGTAAACCACCACACATTCATTACTGATCTTGTTTCAAGTCCTACTAATCTTATTTCCTCTATATCTTCACCTTTTCATTCCTTACTGCCCTCCATATTATTCTGAAGTCAATTCGAGAATCATATTATTTCTTGTGTAAACATTTCCATATTTGTGTCTGAAATATGAGAGCTCCTTTTAAACATCGTCAGCACTTGGTGGGCATTTCGAAAAGACCAACTGCCTCCCTGAATGGGTTAGCAACTTGTTTCCTAGTTTTTTTCATTTTAAACTGATGTTTCTAACAGCCTTCTGTCCATATTTCCTTTTGATAAAGACGCATGAATGGAGCAGTGTAGAAACAAGGAGGAGGGTAGATAGACTGGGGCTTTCCCATGCGCCACTGCCCAGTGGGTCTAGACCCCACTAGAAGGCATCGGCAGAGATTCTCCTTTAGGTTCTTCCAAAAGTCCAAAGTCAGCACAGAATTGCTAACATCACAAAACACACTTCGTCTCTACCAGGTCTGAAGACAGAGCTTTAATCTTGGGAAGCTTCAGGAAAACCCTGAGTGCACATGCTCATTCTCCTTTGACAGGACCAGCGATTCTTTGTGTCCTTCACTTCATGCCCCGCTCTTCAAATGTCCTTCCCCTGGCTGCCTTCTCTTCTTTCATTCCGCTTCCCTGTCTAGTTCACCTCTCTTCTCTCTGTCACTCCCAGATCTATACGTTTCCCCTCATCTTGCTTTTAAGCTTCATTGGCTACTTGGAATCTGCCATGTGAGCCTCCAGGATCTTCTCCTTAATGCATCTCTACTGACAGTCATTACTATCCTGTCTCCACCACCCACCTCCGTTGGTCTGACTTTCCTCCTTCAGTGAATTTCATCTCAGTGTGGAAAAACCAGATGAGGATCATGGCGACTTCTTCTGCTAGTTCTTCCTTATTACTACTTTATATGACAGTTTCACTTCTGTCCCTCCATCCCTCCTAGTCAGTAAGTTACCAGAGCTTGTAGATGTTGCCTGTGCAGAGGTTAAGCAGCTTATTTTTTAGCCAGATCACTGTGGTCTCTGCTCTTATTTCTTGGCACGGGTGCTTACTCTGCATGTGGGTGAGATGGGGCAGACAGTGCTTCTGGCTTTGAAGAACATGCATTTTGAGTGGAAGAGATGGATGAATGAATGGGTTCAATTAGTCAGTGCAGGAAGAGAGACATTAAAGAGAACTTCCGGAGCACTGCGGCTGCATCGAGGAGGGACATTTATTAGACTAGGGCTTTCATGGAAGGCTTCCTGGAGAGAACGTGGTTGAGCTGGGTTGAAGTTGATCAGAGTAGACAAGTAATAAGGACATTCCAGGGATAATATAAACAAAGACTTGGAGGTGGAAAATAGCAATGCGTGTGTGTATGTGGCTTTATGTGTGTATGGACCACTGTCTCAGAACATCTGCAGATATTAGATGAACTAATCTTCATGCAAAATTTTTTTTTCTGAACCATCATTGTGGCATGCCATTTTTCTGAAAAACATGGATCATTTTCCCTCTTCAGTCTGAAATTAGAAACTTCTTAGTGACAGTGCTGTAGTCTCTGACTTCAACCTATTTGTCCAGGCTTCTGTCACCATTTACTTTGTCCAAAGTAGAGAGCTCAGAATTCTTTGAATACACCCCAGTGCCTTACCAGTATTGGTAGAGCATCTCCATTTTACATGGAATCCCACTGTTGCCCTTCTGAGCCCTGATTGACAAAATCCTAACCATTTCTTGAGCTTTTGATTTTGGAAACATTTAAATTTGCACAAAGAAGACACATACAGTATAATGAGCTCTCATGAACCCTGAAATCCTATTAGTTCTCAAAGGACAACCTGAAACACCACATCCACTGTGAGATCATTTTGTTTTTTGTTTTTCCTTGTCTGATTTCCTCTCATCTGCTTTTAGGACACAGTGCTTCTCTCACCCACCACATATATGCACTGTGATTAGAAAAATTAGATTTTCAAATACGCTTGACTCTTTGAAAGCGGAATTTGCATCTTGATGAATTTTGTCCCTAGTAATGTCTACTGTGGTAAATTATTGACAGTTTCAACTCAAAGATAGAAATAGTTCAAGTGCAACTGAATTTGAAATTCAATTCTTATTAGCCAGAAGGAATTGATTGGTTGTAGAGGAAGTATCAGGGGCCTGGAGGAAAGTGATCTGATCATTGGAAAGTGAGAAATGGTGGGAAAGTAAAAATTTTACCAGGACATGCTCTAGACCCTGGTTGGACCCTGGTTGGACTCTTAGTCATGTGTGGAGCTTTCAAAAAAAAAATGGATCCTAAGACTTATTCCCAGAAGTTTTGAGTCTGTAGAGCTGGAATTGTTCCCCTATTTAGTGGTAACAACAAATGTATGATTCAAGATTGATGACATGTTTGAAAAATTTTTAAAAAATTTGGCATAAATAATACAGTAGAACAACATAGGGCATTTGAAGAAAGATGGGGCCCATACAGGGAACATTTTTCTGAGCTCATATTTTAAACATACAAACACAAATGTGGAAGGAAGGGAAAAAAAAGTATTTATTAAGCACTTATATGCTAGGTACTGCTAGAGTTCTTCACCTACTTTGTGCCAACTGAGTCTTTTAGTAGCCTAGTGATATTGTACATCATCTATAGCATCATCTATAGTGCATAGGTGCATTCTTCACCATGAAGAATGTTCCTTAAGGTCACATTGTTAATAGGTGGTATAGCTGGGATTTGAAAGGTCGTCTTATTTGTGGTTACATTTGTGTTATTTCCACTTCAGTTAGTTTTTTTCTTATTCTTTCTTTCTTTTATTTTTGATGGGCTTAATCCAGTTGTTCAAAACAGTCAGGAAAAGGGCAACAAATATTCAGTCAACAGATATTTATGATATTTGCTGGAACAGGGAAATATTATTGTTATATTCTTATATTATAGAGTTTATAAACTAGTGAAGAATACAGATAATAAATAAATGCAAAAATAATTAAAGACAAAATTACTATAGATTATGAGAAAGAATAAGAGAAAAATAAATGGAAGATGGCCACAGAGATCTAATTTAAAGAGAGTGGGGAAAGTCTGGGAAGTTTTTTGGGCCACATGATGAGTGAGCTGAGTTTGGCTGGCTGTATTCTCATGGACAAGAAGGGAAGGGCCCTCCAGGGAAACAGTATGGGCGTCAGGTAAGCTCCCAAGAGGTTCATTCTGCCTCCTTGAAATCAAGTGTTCCTATGAGCTTTTCAGTTTTTCATCTCTAAACTTTAAGTAATTCCAAGGACATTTGGGATACTCCTTCAGTCCAGGGGTATATGGGATCTGGTGGTTTTGGGGGATTGGAAGAGTCCCTGTCCACTTTAAAAATGGCTGCTGTAGAGCTTGTTTTCTTTCTGAACTTCTGTCCCTCTGCCCTGCTCCATTAGCACTTTGCATATGATCGCTGCAACCGAATAACATCTAATGACACTTCTCTGCCAATTTTATTGCCAACTACACTTGGAACTGAAGCCCAGATGCAAGTGGTAAGGAGAGGGCAGCCAAGGCCTCCAGGTTGCCAGTTACTTGGCTAGAAATCCCATTCATATTGGGAAACAGATTTTTAAAATAAATTTGGCACCGGAAGTGCTGCGATCCTTTTGTGGAGCTGTGTCAATAATCATAAAGCCTCAGAATCATGCTCTCCAACCTTCCGTCAAGCTGACAAATGTTTGGGCATCAAAATATCCTCAGGATGCCACCTTCTGCTGACCGTGTGGGCTTCTCGTGCTGTTGGGGTTGGCACTGGAGCTCAATCTTCTGCTTTATGTAATGAGGCTCATCAGAGAGGCCCTTTGTGCTCACCCTCTCCGAGTGGGTGCTGGGCAAGACCTCTTGTGTACCCCATCATTTTCCATATGGTCAAAGCTAGTGAGCATTTCTGCGGTGTGCTAAATATGTTCTAACGACCGGCAAGATTCACCACCTCCCCCAAGTGCCATCTTGCTCCAATCCAGGATTATCATGACCCAGCTTTGGTTTAAGATGAATTTTGCAAATATACGTGTGTGTCGGGACTGTACTATTTTCGGGGAAAATAGACATGGGTGTGACACGGGCTGATGTAATGAAGTGTGGCATGTGCCCAGTCAGGTTGGCGAGGCTTCCTCTTTGCAGATTGTACCAAGAAGAGGGCAGAAATATACAGAATCCTCTCTCTCTCTCATTCTGAGAAGGCTGGTTGCTAGCTTCTGACATCATATAAAGCCTATTTTCTGACTTCTTTTTTTGTTTTGGTTTTGGTCTCCCACGGGAGAAAACTGGCCAATACAGTTGGTCACTTAGCTCCATTATCCGGATGGCTCCCTCCCATTAATATATTTTTTAACAGTGTTCAGTGTTAGCGTCAGGGGTCGGCAGCCTTCCTAGGGGGAACAGATTGCTCTGGCATAAACATAGCTGGAAACTGACCATTTATTGTGTTTCTTTCTTTTAAGAAATGAAAGAGGCATTTATAGAAAGGCCGGAGAACATTGTACTGTCCGTAATTACTTTATAGATTTATGTCCCCAGGTCTGGTTAATGATTAATGCCACGCCTGGGTGTCCAAATGGACCCACTTCCTCTCTCCCTTCCAGAGGCTGCAGTTTCCTGGGAACAATGAGCTCTCGGAGGTTTGTTGTGATCCAGACTTAAGGAGGAGGTGGAGTCTGCTGGGTTGTGTTCCTCCTGGCTGGGGCTGGCCGAAGTGTATGGTCTTTGGAGCTAAAGGAAGCATGGATTCTGTGGGGTTTGCTTCTGTGGGCCTCCCTTGCAGCCTTGCAAACCTTCTCAGGGCTGCTTAGAGTTTCAGAGATGGGCAAGTAAGTGAATTCCAGAATGTCGGGGTGTGTGTGTGTGTGTGTGTGTGTGTGTGTGTGTGTGTGTGTGTATCTGTGATTTTCATTTTAGGCCATCTACAGAGTGAAGGCAGTGAATTTTCTAATGGTGTGACTCAACTAGGTTTAGTGTCTCCTGGAACGTCTTTGACTTCTTGTTGTCGGGGCGTTGCTCTGTCTTGAAGTATTTTTATTTAAGAAAAACCTTGAGGTCTGTGTAAATATCTAAGATGTATCTGTAGTCAGGGTTTGAGTCAGGAGAACAGAAGCTGGTAATTTCACCCACCAGGGGGCCAATTCAGGGGAAGAGTGGTGTGAATGTGGCCCTGGGAGATTCTGGGTGAAAGTGAAGGGAGGGAACCAAGTTTTTTTTTTCTTTCCCAGTTGGAAGACTTTACTGTGGTTTAGGTCGTTTATTTCTTTAGTACCAGAGGCTTCTCTCCTTCTCTATTTCCTTAAATAGATGTCTTGATAATTTATGAGTTATGATATGATAATTAAATACTTTTAGAAATTGCTCCTAATTAATGGCTACATGAACCATTAATTAGGTTCCTTAGGAAGGCTTTTCAAAGGAGCTTTTCTTAATGAACAGGACTCTCTACATCAATTTTATAAGAACTGAGATGAAGACAAGGAGGACCCAGGACTTTCACAGTAACTTCTGCTTTTGGTTTCTTTAAATGACCAATGGAAGACATTTTTCACAGACAAATACGTGTGTGTGTGTGTGTGTGTGTGTGTGTATAAATTATACATTATATATATTATATATATATATATACATTATATATTATATTATATATATATTTGAAAGAGAGAACTATAGGATTATATCTGTTGGGATTACCAGGATTACGTTTCACCTGCATTGGAATGTGTGTGTGAATCTATCGTTCAGTCCTCACTGGACCATCTCATTTAATAGCTTTCCCTGTCTGTGTGACTGAAGCCCAGGGATGACACTTGTTGGAACTAGGCCAGGTAGCTATTTGGGTTCTCACAATCAAATCTAGCACAGATACATAGTAAAACTCTGTGTGTTGTCACTTGACATTGCAATGTGTCAACTAATTAAGTCAAACATGCTAATAGCCTTCTGAAGTCTGAGAGCAGGAGAAGGAATGGTGAGTTATGAATCTTATCAAATGCTTAGAGAGAAATGAGTTGAGAACTGAGAAAAAAGTATTTTACTAATTGTGTTCCTAAAAGGTTTTTCTCTGTGCTGATTTCCTGGCTTTATATAAAATGGAAGAATTGATCAAGATATTGGATTTTGAAGGAACAGAAAGAAAAAAAACCCTCATCTATGCATTATGTTGGGTTCTCATAATATGACCAGTTTTTTTTTCCATGAATTTCTTAAATGACTTTTTAGAAAATGGGACCACGCGGCTGTTTCTCTGACTGTAATCAACAGGTACTTATGGGATCTCCGTGTTTTTTCATCTGCTTTGTCTGATTCGATTCTCACAGTTCACTGATGTGGGTGTTGATGTCACTTCCCTATTTTACAATTGAGGAAATTGAGAGTCAGTTGAAAATGATTCTGGAGGGGTTTTGGTTAAAAAAAAAATGGAAGAACCAGATGTAAGCTGGGGATTTTCAAACTCGAAAGCCCTTGTTCTCCACACCCCTCGCTCTCTGGCGGTCTCTATGCTTCTGCCACTGTGGATAGTGAAGAGCGCTCTCCATTGGAGTGTCAATCAACTTAGGTATTCTGATGTCATTGTCCTGCAACGAGTTTACCTTATTTGACTTCGTAAGTTTCTTTGCGACTTCGGGATCTACCCAGGACTTTATCCGTGGCTTGTGCCAGCTCTGTGGTGCTCAGTGACAATGCAGAGAAGAGGTGAGAGAGAGGAAGCAGAGCTCTGAAGACCCAGCTCTGCTTGGGTTCTCCCTGCCAAGCACCAAGAGGCACAGGCTCTCCATAGCTGAGGAAAATCCCAGGCTTTTAGAAGCCTGTTCTCTTTGATCTGCTTCCTGGGCTAGCACTTCTCAGTTTGTTCTTTTTACCTCATGAACAAAAGTATTTGAGCCAAACTCTTTTACAGTTTCAAAGCCCAGGGATGAACAATATCAGAGTCCATTCCTATCTGGTCCCCAAAGACATGAAATCCTCCTTGCAAGAACCCATCTGTTATCTTAATCCTTCTTGGAGCAAAGCAAATGTAAATAAATATTATTCTAGGCTTAAGGTTTAAAAACCTTCTCTTAGGTTTTCCAACTTGTGGCAGGTAGCCATGGAATGAGACAGGGCAAAAGAGAAAAAAGAGTTTTTCTTTTACACCCATCATTAAGTCTAGCAATTGTTCACAGATCAACTTAGAAAACTGAAGGATACTTAGATAAGAGTAACTACGTTTGACATTAAAAAGAAGCAAAAACCACAACAAACAAAATAAAAAAACACCCAATCCCCCCAAAAAAAATACTCCGGTAACCAACGTCATCTGTCATCATGAGCATTCTGTGAAAAAAGAAAAAAAAAAAAAGATTGGAATGCCATTCTCCACAAGGAGAAAGGGTACATCTTCCTAGGAACACAGAGTTGTCATTCTCACCTTGACATGTTCTCCTTGTTGGTGAAAACGTCATTCCTCAAGCCAGTTTGTATTTGGGACACGCTGCGGTGGCTGGAGAGCGTGACAGACTGCCTGGATAGGAAACAATATTCAGAATCCGGAGGTGACAGTGTGTTTCTGTGGCTGCTCTCTTGCTACGATGTAGATTTTTAACTTTGTCCTTACATCTTTCCCAATAGGCAAGAAGAGAAACCCTGGCCTTAAAATTCCAAAAGAAGCATTTGAACAACCTCAGACCAGTTCCACGTAAGTTGGCACAATTATCGTCTTAACTCAAGCATGGGGACTTAGCCTCCCAATGGGTTCATTTTGGGGATCATGAGCCAGGCCTTGGCCTTGGATGTAGGTGTTAGAAAGAGGAGTCCATTCAGGGGGAAGTCGTTTCCTGGCTGTTCTGAGACCTGAAATCATCACATTCTATCTACAATCAATGGTTAGCTTTGAGGTCAGTGCCTCAGATTATTGGTGGAGTCAGAATTGTGTGGCACAGGCATTTGTCAGCCGAGGTCCTACAGAAGCCCAGAGAGGTCCCCGGATGTGGACTGTCCTGCTTCCCCCCTGTAGATCTGAAAGAAGAGACACATCCCTGTGAGAGTCACTGCTGTAAAACACGGGTTGAGGCAGAAAGGTGGTATTTGATGAGGACCCACATCCTTGAGACCTAGATCCTGTCCCTTATAAACAGCAGGCAAAATGAGGTAAAGGAACACTTCTTTATTAGCTAAGCCTTTGGCCCAAATCCCCAGGTGAGCTCAAGTCCTGGTGGAGCAGAATGCCCTCTCTGTGAGCCTTCTTTCTTTGTCTCTCTGTGTTAAGCATCATCAAGATGCTTAACTGTGGGGTGGGAAGGGTATGTCTCCTCTGGAAGTACAACCACCTCCATGACATTTGCAAGTCACGAATAGAAATTCCATGGCAAAACAACAACAACAAAAAATCATACCAGGGCCACTGGAGAGACAGAGCAACTACAAAGAGAGTGCATCCGGGAGGAATGTTGAGGTTTTAAAGCTTTTGCTCTGGTCTTCAAAGTGCCTCCTCTGTGAATGGTTTGTCCTGCGCTGTGATCCATCCTATTGGAAAGTGCGCCCCCTAGTGTTGGGATGCACTCATAAATGTGATCATGTCCCCTCAGGCGGCCAAGGTCAGGCAGCCACATGCAGAAAAATGTACTGAAGAACCTCTATGGACAGAGTGAAATAAAGAGCTATACTCTTCAGGACCCTTTATGGTAGCCTGAGAGGTTAAGCTCTCGAGTGAGGAGGTTGGTTTGTGAGGATCTGTAGGAGGAAGTTTTCCCCATAACAATGTCTAGAATTTTTTTTTTTTTTTTTTTTTTTTTTGGAATGGGGTTCCTCTGAGCAGTTGGGCTCTCCCCTGAGGACTTGTAAATTGTGTAATTACTATTTTTTCCCCTCTGACTAGTTTGGAGTCAAATATGTGTTCCATCTTGCCACCGTGGGAAGAACTTCGTGGGATATACTTTAAAAATATTTATTTTAAAATAATTGTAGATACACAGAAGGTTGCAAAGGCATATATACGGAAGTCACATTTAACTTTGACCTAGACTGCACCAAAATCCCCCCATGTGAACATTTTACACAACTACGGAATGATGAAGCCATAATGATGCAAACCACAGATATATTCACAGATATATTCAGTTCTAATGGCTTTACAAGTGCTCACTTATTTGTGTGTGTGTATACATGCGTAGTTCTATGTAGTTGACTTGCGTAGCTTTGTGATCTTGTTGTCTTTGTCAGTTTTGCTGGAGGTAACCACTGTCATCATCAAGATGCTTAACTGTATGAACAATACAAGACTTGCATGTGACCCACTAAAAGTCATGCTTACCTCCTCCCCAGGGCACTTTACCACTGAAGTACATTCTCAGTCTTCTAATTTTATTTTGTACAGAGTCTCACTAAGTTGCTGAGGTGGGCCCCCAACTAGTGACCCTCCTGCCTCAGCCTCTCAAGTCACAGAGATTACAGGTGTGGCTCATTGCACCTGGCTCAAGACTTTATTTCATTCAACCTAATTTCCCTGAGATTGGTTCAAGTTGCTGCATGTAGTGTATCAATAACTGTTCCACGGCATAGTTATAGCACCTCTTATTTAACCCTTCAGCCTTTGAAGGAAATATGGATGGCTTCCAGTTTTTGACTATTATGAACAAAGTCATGACATTCCTGTGTAACTTCTTACATGAGAATAAGTCTTCATTTCTCTTTTGGTTTATATGGTAAGGACGTTTTCCATTTTGAAAGACTTGCCCAACTATTTTCCAGAGTGATTGTAACATATTATGTTTTCAACGATAATGTATGAATGATACACTTGCTCTGCAGAATTTGATAATAGCACCGTTTTTCATATCAGCTTTTCTGATGGGTAGTGATGTGTCACTGTAGTTTGTTTTTAACTTTATTTATTTTTATGTTGTGCTGAGGATCGAACCCAGTGCCTCACATGTGCTAGGCAAGTGCTCTACCACTGAGTCACAACCCCAGCTCCACATTGTAGTTTTAATTTGAATTTCTCTAGTAGCTAGTTATATAGAATATGTCTTTAGGTGTTTATTTTCCATCCACTTACTTTCTTTGGTGAAATGTCTGGCATTATCTTTGGCCTACTAACTAATGAGATTGCTTTTTATTGTTGACTATTGGCAATTACTTACATATTCTAGACATGAGAACTTTTTAAAGTATGTGATATGAAAATATTTTCTCCCCGATTGTAATTTGTCTTTTTATCCTTTCAGCAGGATCAAAGACCAAATTTATTTATTTTTTTATTCTAATTAGGTATGTAGGACACTAGAATGCATTTTGATTCTTTGCACACAAATGGAGCACAACTTTTTGTTTCTCTGGTTGTACCCGATGTCGCGTCACCCCATATGTGCAGTCATACAAAAAAAGGTTTTAATTTCGATGAAATCCAGTTTATACGTTATTTCTCTTTACCAATCATGCTTTTGGTAACAAGCCTAAGAACCTTTACCTTGTCCCAGGTCCTAAAGATTTTTCTCTGTTCTTGTGTAGAAACTGTATAGTTTTACATTTAAGCCCCTGATCCATTTGCAGTTCATTTTTGTAAAAGTTAGGAGGGTTAGGTTGAGCTTTATATTTTTGCCAATGGATTTCCACTCGTTTCAGTGGAAATCCCTCCTCTGTTGAGTTGCGTTTGCTCCTTTGTCTAATATCAATTAGGCATGCCTGCTTTGATCTATTTCTGGATCTCTGTTCTGTTCCATTGATTTATGTGTCTGTTCTTCTGCCAGCGTCACACTGTCTTGATTATTGCAGCTATATACTAAGTCCTAATATTGGGAAAAGCGATGCTTGCCACTTTGTTCTGATTTTCAAAGTTATGTTGGCTCTTCAAAGGCCTTTTCTCTTTTCATATAACTTTTAGAATAAACTTGTCTTTATCCACAAAAGAACTTGCTGACATTTTATTAGGAACTGAGTTTAACCTAGAGATCAAGTTAGGGATAAATGACACTCTTATTACATTGACCCTTCCAATCCATGAACGTGGTTAATTTTTCTCAATATTTAGTTTTTTAACAGTTTCTTTCATCAGAATTTTTGTGATGATCCTCTTCATTATGACTTGTTCAGATTTATATCTAAGTAGATTTTCTTGGAGCAACTGTAAGTGGCATTTAGTTTTTTAATTTTGGTTTCTATCCTTCGTTGTCAACATATAGAAGTGCAGTTAATTCTTCTGTGCTGATCTTATTTTCTATGACTTTACTGAACTCAGGTATTAGTTCTGGGGTCCCTAAGATTTTCTTTCTTTTTTTTTTAATTTGTTTTTAGTTGTAGATGGACACCATACCTTTATTTGTTTATTTTTATGTGGTGCCGGGGATCAAACCCAGTGCCTCACACATGCTAGGCAAGTGCTCTACCACTGAGCCACAACCCCAGCCCTGTCTCTAGGATTTTATATGTAGATAATCATGGCATCTGTGAACAGAGTTTTATGTCCCCCTTCCTAGTCTCAATTTTTAAAACTTTTATTTTCTTGCCTTATCAAAGGGGCAAGGATGTCTAGTACTGTCAAGTACAATCGGTAAGACTCTACAAATAACCTTTGTTGCCCATCTTGGGGAAAAACTTTTAGTCTTTTCTGCTTAAGTCCAGTGTTAATTGTATAGTTCTTCTTGATGCTGTTTATGAGGTAGAAAAAGGCATTTCTAGTCATAATATGCTGAGGATTTTTATTATAAATGGATGTTGAATTTTGTTGGCTACTTTCCCTGTATCAGTTTATGTGATCGTAAGGTTTTTCCTCTTTGTCGTATTGATATGGGGATTATATTGATTAATAGGTGGCATGTATACTATATTTTTATATATTGTTAGGTTTGATTTGCTAAAATTTTATTGAGGATTTTAAAATCAGCATTTTGAGACATGTTGGTCTCTGGTGATTTATTTATTATTTCTTTTGTGCCTTGTTTTCTGATAAGATATTAAGGTCCTCATAAAGTAGAATTGGTGAAAAGTATACCCTCTTGTATTTTTCAGTGGTCCTTGGGTAAAACTGGTGTTAAATCTTTGAATGCTAAAATTCTCCAGTGAAATCAGATTGCCTGTATATTTTCCTGGAACTTTTAAATTTCTCAATTTCTTTAATAGATACAGGGCTACTCAGATCTGTTTCATCAGGGTTGACTTTTGGTAGAATGTGTTTTTTGAGAAGTTGGTCTACTTCTAAGCAGTCAAATCTGTGAGAGTAAGTCACAGTATTTTCTGATTGTCCTGTCAATGGTAGCAGGATCTGATGTGATATCCCATTTTTTCCCCTGATATTGGTAATTTATGTCTTTTTTTGTCTTTGTCAATTTGGGTTGAGGTTTATCAATTTTGTTGATTTTTTTTTGAAGAATTGGCTTTGTTTTATTGTTTTTCTGTTTTCAATTTTATTACTTTCTGTTCTTATTTCCCATATTTTCTTTAATGTATATTCTTTTATTAGGCTGTGGATGCAGCTCCATAGTAGAGAACTTGCCTAGCATGTGAGAACGCTGGGTTCAATCCCCAACACAGCAAAACAAAACAAAATAATATATATGTGTGTGTTGTGTGTGTATAAAACTATATATAGAAAAATATATAGAAAGCACTATGTATATATATAAAACATATTTTTTACATCAATTGTCCAGCTTTATTTTGAGTTTTTATTCTTTGCCCTTTCCTAATGCATATTAATTTTGTATGTTTTATGAATTTTTGAAAGCCTTTCTTTTTCAATGTTTATTTTTTTTAGTTGCAGATGGACACAATATCTTTATTTTATTTATTTATTTTTATGGAGTGCTGAGGAACAAACCCAGGGCCTCCCACTTGTCAGGTGAGTGCTCTACCTCTGAGCCATCACCCCAGCTCCACCCACAAAAGCCTCCCTTGACATAAGCAAATGAATAGGAAACTAAACAAGCGTAAATGTAGCCTCTATTTTTTTTTTAATTGGTAAAATGTATTTTGAATACCCTTTTCTGCTTCACTGTGTGGAAGTCAGCGCATCACTATAGTATTGTGGACTACACCATTTAAATTATAGTCTTCTTATTTAGCAGTGAGGTTTAGATTTGTGCTTCTAAAGAAGTAGCTTCCGCATTTTGTTACTTTCCTTGGCAATTTCTTGAGGTTGGCCTGGCGACTCTTAACATTCATACCCGGTCTCCCTGTCCTAGGACAGAGCTCCACTCTCTATAGTCCAGTGTGTATGGTCTGTCTGCTTGAGCTCTTTCTTTGAGTTGCCAATGCCAATGTGTCTTTGACTTAGGTTTCTGAGCTCTTTGCTCAATTGGTTGATAGTAACTAATCCTAAGTCAATTCTATGCTAGTCAGTATTATTTTATTAAACACAAAAAGATCAGGATTTTTTTTTAAAAAAACCCCTCATTTGACAAGCAAAACAACAGAACTGTGTAAGGGTCAGGTATTTGTTTGGAATTGTTCAGCTAGCTTCATTGGGTAAGTATTCAGGCTCTGCAGCCAGAATGCTTATGTTTATATTTGAGATCTAACTTGACTAGTTAGTACCTTATGCAAGGTACCTAACTGCACTGAATTTTAATTTCCCTTTCTTAAAAATAAGAATAAACAATGGTGTGGTTGTCATGAGGATCAGATGTCATACTCCATATTAAATGTCTTGCCAATTGCCTGCTGCATTGTAGTTGCTCAGTGGAAGGTAGCTCCAAGTTGTTCATTGTTATGGTACAACTTCTAAGTGGAATCACTCAGGGATCTCGGATACTCAATCACGTGTGCGTTAGACTGGGTAAAACTAAGGCAAATAATTTGCGGCTAGTGAGTGAGGATCCTTTACTTCTGTAGTTGAGGAGTCACGGAACAGCTCTGAATTCTAATGTCATTATCTCTTTGAAAGACCTTAAATTAATCTTTTTGAATGCCAGTTCTTTTCTTTGTCTTTTTTTTTTAAGTTGGTGCATTATACTCGTACATAATGGTGGGATTTGTTTTTACAGATCTGTACATGCACACAATATCAATGTCATTTCTTCGCATTGAAATAGAGATAAAAATGTCAGAGTTGTAAAAGAGAAACTATTTTATGCAAATTGTTTAGCACAGTGTCTGGGTCAAGTCAGTACTTAACAAGTTACATAAATGAATAATGATTGTAATAGTAATCAGTGAACTGATTATACCTATAGAATTACAAATAAATATTATAATAAACCAAAGTTGGTTTTTCATATAAAACACTAATACTGGGTGACCTTTGGAATAACTTTGGTCTTCTAGGGAAAGAATTTTGTAATAAGCTTGATTCTTTACCCAGAAAATTAAAATATGGAATAATTAACAGAGAACATCCATCCACAGTTTATGCCTACAAAATCTTAATGCCCCAGGCAAACTAATATACCCAGCCCTGGACAGAAAGAACACAGTGTCAACTAATCCAATCTGAGCTGTCAGTCTTGGCCCCATAGCCTGATGCTTTTGGCAGACTTGATGAACCCTAAGGCCTAAGGATTGGGTGGATTAATCATTTTCATTAGAAGAGGCCTGGGTATTGGGAGCAGGTTCCTTGATTCAATCAGACGGAAATAAACGTTCTTTCTTCTTGTACAACCATTGTGGGAAAAAAAAATGGTGAAATGTTGGATACGTTGGTGCCCTTGAATGAAATAAAAGGTTTGAAGCTACTCTAGCTGTGTAACTGCACACATATGGCTTCTGTTTATCGGCTATTTACTGTACGCCAAGCATTCTGCTAAGCATTTGACTTGGAACATTCCCTGTAATACCCAGTCCTACTCCACAAAGTAGGCACGGTAATATCTCCATGTGAAAGGAGACACAGAGGCTCAAAGAGATGAAGTAATTTAAACCCTAATGTATTTTATTTTAAATACCATACATTCACACTCCTGTGCTATTTTTCCTGACTCATGAACTTCTACCTTCTTCCCAAAGGGAAAAACTCTCCAGTTGCATATAATTTGGAAAGAATGTCTTTGACTAAATATCTCATGTATCTTCTTTTCCCCTTTATCTCTCTCAGGCCACCTCAAGATTTAGACTCTAAGGCTTGCATTTCTATTGGAAATCAGGTGAGAAAAGTCATGCCTGTCAGCTAACACACTGATCATTTTAAGTATATACTTTCTGGATGACCAATGAAAAATTTATTGTTTATAGAATACTGTCATGGCTGCATCAAAAAAGTTGGACATCGAAGAGAAATGGCTTGTTTTGCTTTTGCTATTTTGAATTGTGAATTGCAGTCAGGCTATTGTGGTATTGATGAGGGTATTTTAAAAAATTTATTTATTTGTTCTAATCAGTTGTACGTGACAGCAGAATGCTCTTTGGTTCATTGAACACAAATGGAGCATAAATTTTCACTTCTCTGGTTGTATGCAAAGTAGGATCACACCATTCATGCAATCATACATGTACCTAGGGTAATGATGTCCGTCTCATTCCACCATCTTTTCTATCCCCGTGCCCCCTCCCCTTTGGGCCATCCAGAGTTAATCCACTTATCCTAAGCCCCATCCCCCATTATGGATTAGCATTCACTTTTGTTGAGGGTATTTGAAGAGACTGGATGTTTTTCTTGGAAGGGTCAGTCTCAAAATGGCATAGATCTGGTTGCCATCAGCCAGTAGTAGGTTATAAAGATAATTAAGGGGGTGTGGCTTAAGAGCTGCAGTGTAGACAGCTTCCATAGAGCCACTGGAAAACTGAGTTGGGTGGAGTTGGGTCTCTGTGTTGCCTGTAATGAGCAGGTTGCTTTGGCTTCCTGTAGAGACCTGAGCTTTTCCTGTTGCTCTTGGTGGCTTCTTGCTTTTTGTGGCTTGCTAGAAAAACATGGCCAGGCAATGACCCCTTGAACATTGAGAAAAACCAGATGAGTAAGGACAGCGTGGTCAGTGTCTAGTTCCTTTGTCACCTTCCTATTTTTCTCTCTCACAGAACTTTGAGGTGAAGGCTGATGACCTGGAGTCTATAGTGGAACTGGGGTGAGGTGCGTACGGGGTGGTGAAGAAGATGCGGCACGTGCCCAGTGAGCAGATCATGGCGGTGAAGGTAGAGTTGATGTTCCCCGAATGTTTTGTGTCTGCAGTGTGTATGTTTGTTCATCTCCACTTTAAACCAGCCCTTTTCACAGAAACAAAATGGTCTTCAATAGGGTGAAAAAAAAAAAAAGATTCTTTGCAGGAAATAGTATTTTTCTCCAAATGTGCGTAAAATGCTTCTTTGGTATGGGTTGCATAGACATTTATTTTTTAACTAAGCCCCTCCACCACCATTTTTAATTTTTTTTTTACACAATGATGAGGTCACTGTCATACTTAAAGGAATTAGCAAATGCTTTCTTAGCCTCTTCTGATACTGGATCTGAACTAACATTTCTTTGATTATCTTGAAGTGCTGTTGTTGTTCTGTTGGTTTTTCCCGTCAGCATCCAAAGCAAGTTACACAATGCGCTTGGTTGCTATGATGCATGAATCTGTTTTATACTGTTTTGGGTTAAAGAATTGTCCCTGAAAATCAAGAAACTGTATTTGAGAGAGAAAATATCTGTTTGTTGAAAAAAGAAAGGTAAATACATCTAGAGTAAATTTGCATCACTGTTGAGCTATGGACTGCAATCTAGATTAGTTGTGTTTCTGGAAAGATTCTGGCCTTCTTAAGGAATTGCCTTTTCTGCATAGTTAGTCACCGGGCCCTTATTGGGAATGGCAAGAGACATGGAGCCCTTTCCTGTTAGAGAATGGAGGCCACCTCATGAAGACCTAGTATTACGGTAACTCTGCTGTCAGTTAAAGACACAGTCACATTTCTGGAAGGCAATATTTGCAGGTGTGACAGGTTTGTCTTCTTTCAGAAGCACCGGGTTGGGTTAAGTGGTTTCTCTGTTTCTGTTTGGTTCCTCCTCTTCCTGTAGTTGTACCAGTTCTCTGACAGTTGCACTTGATTCCAAATACAGTTGGTTCTCTCTGTTTGGGTACCACACCTCTGGATTCAATTAATTATGGATCAAAAACATTTGAAAAAAATTGCACTGAAGATGTACAAACTTTCCCCCCATCCTTATTCCTTAAACAATACAATGTAACAATTGTTTACATACATTTATTTTGTATGAAAGGTTAAAGGCCATCTAGGAATGATTTAAGGTATATGAGATGATATGTAGAGATCATAAACAAATGCCACATTGTTTTATGTTAGAGACTTGGGCCTCCTTGGGCTTGGTAATACAAGGGCAGCTGGTCCTGGAACCGATCCCCCGGGGATATGGAGGGCTAACTATAGCTACTGTACTCCTTCATGTTCCCAAAGAGGGGCTTTTGGCTTTTTACCCCTGAGGATCACATATAAGCAGTAAAGTACCTTCACACTAACCTGATATAGTCCTGTAAACCAGATTACTTTTATACCTTAGAAATACAGTTTTAAACATCTTCCTAATCTCTGAAATATTCAGTTAGTTTGCTTTTTTTGTTTAAGAAATCAAATGACAAACAATCTTCCTTACTTCTTTTTTTTTTTTTAGAGAGAGAGAGAGAGAGAGAGAATTTTTTAATATTCATTTTTTAGTTTTCGGCAGACACAACATCTTTGTTTGTATGTGGTGCTGAGGATGGAACCCGGGCTGCACGCATGCCAGGCGAGCACGCTACCACTTGAGCCACATCCCCAGACCTCTTCCTTACTTCTTAGGGATTATAAATGGCCTGTCACTCAGGGTGGATATGTGCTAGCAGTGGCTTCAGCTGGTTTCAGGGATAGGCTCCTCACCTCCCTGCCTGACTGACTGACTCAGCTCAGAGAAGTCACCCTAAGTTTTCCATGCCTTCCCATCTAGCGGATCCGGGCCACTGTAAACAGCCAAGAGCAGAAAAGGCTCCTGATGGACCTGGATGTTTCCATGAGGACGATGGACTGCCCATTCACCGTCACCTTTTATGGTGCCCTCTTCCGGGAGGTAGGTGATCCTTTGATTCAAAGTCCGAGAAGAATAATGACTTACAGTTTTTCTCCCCTCGCTCACAGGCCCAGGCTGCCTGTGTTGCCTTTTGGAGCTGATCTTGCTCATTTACAAATCCCTTTGAGATCTTGAAGGGGAACTGTACCTTTTCCTCCTCAGGACAAGGTGTTGACCATTTCTTCTCTCCCCCTTTTCCACCCTCCTTGACCTTCCCCGAATGGACTGATCTCCAGGGTGATGTGTGGATCTGCATGGAGCTCATGGACACGTCGCTAGATAAGTTCTACAAACAAGTGATTGATAAAGGCCAAACAATTCCAGAGGACATCTTAGGCAAGATAGCAGTTTCTGTGAGTACATCCTGAACCTTATTGCAAGAAGAACATAAAAAGTCTAGGCTTCAAGGGTCTTTGGGTCCCCAGTATGAGGAACCCTAACCTTTACCATCATGACCATCCCACACGTGTCTGCTGGATGCGTGCCTCCATGGGTGGGTGGGTAAATAAGTGCTTTCCATCCTGAGCCCTGCGTTGAAGACGTTACCACTTATTTAATTTAGCAAACTCTACACTCAATACTCTGATCAGGGCAGCCATCTGTTATGAGTGCATTCCACCCAGCTCTATATTCTGATACCTATTTTTTATTTCAGTTTTAATTTGTAGATTTTTAAATGTCTTCTTAAAACTACTATTCATAGAAAGAAGCAGCAGAAAAAGATAGAAGAGACTGTTTGTTACCTTAATGGCTAGTGAGATTCATGAGGGTAGAGAAAAAAGAAAATG
The DNA here is from genome assembly GCF_052094955.1 of Ictidomys tridecemlineatus. Taxonomy (NCBI): domain Eukaryota; kingdom Metazoa; phylum Chordata; class Mammalia; order Rodentia; family Sciuridae; genus Ictidomys; species Ictidomys tridecemlineatus. Next base: position 76,286,835 of record NC_135485.1, on the reverse strand, counting down.
CTTGAGGCCAAACAGAAAAAAAGAGATGAGTGAGACATCTCTGATGTTAGCCCTCTCTGGTGAGTGGAGCCCAGTTTGTGTAACTTGCTGTACCTACACATATTGGGTAGAACCACCACTATTTGGGAAGATACCTTACCCTGTGACCTTTAGGCAGGGATAATAAACCTGAATTCAGTTTCTTTCCAGTGATGGGGTCAATAGTTCTACTTTGTGTTTCTCTTACAGATTGTAAAAGCTTTAGAACATTTACACAGTAAACTCTCTGTCATTCATCGAGGTAAGCATCCACACAGCTTCCCTGGCTATTCCTTTTAATAAGTTCATTTCTTTGGCTTGCAGTCTTCCTCCTCACTTTCCTCTCTCCTGTAAAGATGGCAGTGGAACTGAGCCAGGTAATTTTTTGGGAATTGCATAACAGTTAGCTTTTTGTGACTGTAACAAGACACCTGATCATAATCAACTTATAGACAGGAAAGGTTTATTTTAGCACACAGTTTTGGAGGGTTTAGTCCATGGTCAATTGGCCCCATTACTTTTTGGCTTATAGTGCAGCCACATATCATGGTGAGAATGTGTGGCAGAGGAAGCCCATTCACACTGTGTCTGGGAATGAAAGGGAGGAAGAGACCGAGGTCTCATGTCACCTTTGAGAGCATACTCCCAAAGACCTAAAACTTCCCATGAGGTCCCATTTCTTCAAGTTTCTACCACTTCACAGTAGTGCCAAGCTGAACATAGCCTTCATCACTTGAGAGATGCTTCAGGTCCAAACTACAACAGTATATATATATATATATATATATATATATATATATATATATATATATATATATATATATATGTATGTATGTATTTTTAATCTTGGTTGATTGGTTGAGGGGATAAGAAGACCTGGGCTTTATATTACAACTAAATTGAATATAAAATACCTGTTACCAAGCTAAGGGATCATGGAGAATTTCAGAGATGATAAAGATTCATCTTGTACTCACCATCATGCAGAAGCTTGTTCCCAAAGCATAATGGACAAATGTATGACATTCTACATTTCAATAAGATTTCTAGGGGATTCTTGAGCACATCGAAGTGAGGAAACCTCTGGAATAAATCTGAGCCCTTTCCATCTGCAGGAGGCAGGAGAAAATGATTTGGTTTTTCTTTTCTCCATTCTTCTCTTTCTTTTTTTTGGCTTATTATCTCTTCATTCATTCATGCACCCACAATATATCCACTCATTTACCTTTATCCATCCATTCATCTATACATTTAGCTCTTATAATCATATTTAAAGCATTATTTAAATACAACACTATAATAGATGCCCTGAAACATATCTGTGAAAATATATTTTTGTCACAAAATTATCAATAGGAAATTAGAATATATATACACAAATAAAAGAGTTTCGAAAAAGGAAATTGTCTTAGAAAAATGCCAAATATGGAAGTAGATCTGTAGAGTGTAAAATGAGTCATTGATTATTACTGGGAGTCCATGGTGAGGAAAAACTTCTTGGAAGAGGTCCGCTAAGTCACGTCTTTGAGAAAGTTAATGGAAAGTATTGATAGCTAATAGAGCTTTGTGGTTTGGATCATTCTTAAGCCATGTGCCTGGAAAGGATAATGTGCCTATTATTATTACTAAATTGGTAGTATTAAAAATTGAAAAAAAATGGGAGGTTGGAAGACCAGAAGAAGAAATTGGGATAGAGTGTAGATAGGAAAAACAATGTGGATTTCTCAGGAATGTGAAATTGATTTTTAACAGCTTACTTCCAAATTATGAGATATTTAATTCTTATTTGAGGATAGAAAGGTTTAAAAAATAACAAAATGAAATTTGTGTTGTCAGCCAGTTTAAGAGAAAAAAATGATATAGGATAATTTTTAGAGCTTTTAGAATGACTTTTTTTTTCTTTCTTATTCTATGTTCTCTGTGAACAATGTCACAAAGGGAAAAAGGAGCTAATTGCTAATTTCATTACCCAGAGACAGCAGTGCTCATCTGCTGGGGTATGTGAGTGGGTGGGTTCCATTTAAATCTGTTTAGGAATGCCCCTTCTGTGACCTGCCCTGCACTCTGATGTGCCTGGGTTTATTTTTTTTATTTTTACTTTTCTTTGTCCTGGGAAATTGAACCCAGGGGTGTTTAACCACTGAGCCCCATCCCCAACCCTTTTTTTGTGTTTTATTCAGAGACAGGGTCTCACTGAGTTGCTTAGTGCCTCCCTGTTGCTGAGACTGGCTTTGAACTTGTGATCCTCCAGCCCCAGGCTGCTGAGCTGCTGGGATGAGAGGTGTGTGCCAGGGCGCCTGGCTCAGTAATAATTTTTAAAGTGTTTGCCATGTTACTGGAAATGAAGATGATAAATAAATAGAGGAAAACAGTTCTCTCCACCTGGGGCTTTACAAACCTACAGGACACAGACAAAACATGCAGAATAAGAATCACCTTGAAAGCCACAAGCAGCAGGTAGCCGTGAGTCAGGGGTGACATTTGTTTTTGAGTTGGGCAACTCAGGGAACAATGGAAGGTGAAGGACTAACGGGGATCTCAGGCCCTCTGGTGGCAGAGACGCAGATCTTCCGAGCAGGCTGGGATGATGGTGTGCCGGTTACTCTTGCTTTCAGACGTCAAGCCCTCTAACGTGCTGATTAATGCCCTGGGCCAAGTGAAGACGTGTGACTTCGGAATCAGCGGCTACCTGGTGGACTCTGTTGCTAAAACAATTGACGCCGGTTGCAAGCCATACATGGCCGTAAGTCTGGCAGTGGCAGGGGTGGCATCTGAGAACTGAACAGCCTGCAAAATCAGGCAGCGGGAGTGGGAAATGGATGGCTGCATGGGTAGGTTGAAATGTGCCTGAGACTCGAGAAGTATTCTGCATCGTTTTGTTTTCTTAAATATTTTCTCTCTGAACTCCTTAGTCACTTGCTTCATATAATGTCTTTGTTCTTTTGGGCTCCAATAGCAAAATGCCACAAACTAGATAATATTGATAAAATCAGAGACAAGTTCTCAGAGTTTAGGGCACTAAGTCCAAAATCAGTGTGCTGGCAGATTCGGTCTCTGGTGAGGGCTTCCATCTCTGATTCATAAATGGCACTTTCTGGCTGAGTCCTCTCCTGGTGGAAGGGGTGAGGGATCTCTCCTGAGCTTCTTGAATAAGAGTACTAACTCCTTTCATGGAGCCTGCACCCTGAGGACCTCATCACCAATTATTTGTGTCTCACAGGTGATTAGGTTTCAATGTGTGGATTTTGCAGGGGCAGGTACAGAAACATTCAGAATGTAGCATATATATTCCTTTTAAAAATCAGTTAAAAGGGATATATTATTTGAAAACACACGTAAGGAATACACACAGCCTGCACGGTTTCCTACCCTGAGTTTCAGGTGAGTATCTCCTGGTTGGCTGAGGACAGATTAGTAAGTAGAACTTAAGTGATACCCACACAGCTGGGTTAGTCGTGAGAGAACCTCACAGCACTGAAGATTCATCACCATTAGCAGAGACATTGGGGCTCCATTTATGATATTGTGTTTGGAATTGAAAAGCTCCCTGTCCGTGTTCAGCTAAAGGTTGCCAGAGTCTACTAGCACTGGACAGTCGCAGCCTAGTGACTCTTGTGGATTCTTTTTAATCGGTTCTAGACGGTTGGCATTTTTAACAAGGATAATTTTAGATGGGCAGAGTAGCTTGATAATGCATGCCCCATTTCTTAAGGCAAAATTAAAATTTGTTGTGAAGGTACTTTGATCCAGGACTGTCTCAAAGAAAGGACTAGCAGAAGAAGGGAAACTCCACGGAGACATGGCTATTCGCTGTGGGTGACCGAGTCTTTTGGGCCTGGGAGTCATGTTAAAGCTTAAAGCAACTCACTTGGCAGCTTCGACCATCCCTACTCTGAGTCTTAGTTGAGCTGTGAATGTTGTCTCCAAGGTCTTTCCAGTTTCTCAGTTGTCTGTCTTCTTTGCAGCCTGAAAGAATAAACCCAGAGCTCAACCAGAAGGGATACAGCGTGAAGTCTGACATTTGGAGTCTGGGCATCACCATGGTAGCGTATGACAATTGTCCTGGGTGGTGGAGGTTCTGAGCCTGCCACTGCTTTGGGACTGAGAAGCAAAAGCCCTGCATGATGATCTTGAGCATCCTTTTTTTGACTGATGTGGCAGGTGGTTTTCGAGTGACAATTATTTGCAGTTTGGTGTACTGGGAATACTTAACTGGGTTTGGGCAAAATGATTTTTCTCTTTGTTCTGCCTCTTCCTAGTTGTATGCCCTTGAGTAACTGGTAGTCCCATGAACTGTCTTTCTGTCCTCATCTGTAAAGCAAGAGGGTCTGACCAGAGTCCTGGTACCTTCAGTCAAATGATTCTAGTCAAAGCAAGATGCTTACGCTACACAGAGTGCTGATGTGTGTGGGCCCCGCTGTAGGAGGTCACGGGCTATAGGAGTCTTGGCTGCTGAGGTCAGGTGTGTCCTAAAGACATGTTAACAAACAGTAAAATGTGCTCAGGCACAGCCCTGCAGTTACGTGATCAGTGTCAAATTAGTAACTGGTGATCATAAATTTTCAGTGTTATCACCGAGGCCTGGAATTATCCACTGTGGTCCTGGCTCCTTTCCAGGCACAGCAGCTGATTAAATCCTGTAAGTTATTTTACATCCCTGCCCAGAAACCATGATCCTGTAACAGCAAAGTGGCTTTTACCCAAGTCCAAAAAAAGATCACTTACTGGGTCCTGGGTTACTTTTTTTTTTTCCCCTCTCATTTTGCCAAGGGACCTGCAGGTGGCAGCAGAGTTACAGTTCTGCTCTAGAAAATCCTTGTTTTTGTCAGCTTTTGGGTTGCTGTGACCAAAGACCTGACAAGAACAACAACCTACAGGAGAAAAAGATTTTTTTGTGGCTCACAGTTGCAGAGGTCTCAGTCCACAGGCCATGTGAGCCCAAATATGAGGCAGAACATCATGGAGACAGGGTATGGAGGAGGAAGGTAGCTCGGGACATGGCAATCAGGAAGCAGAGAGAAAGCTCTGCTCACCAGGGACAAAGAATAAACCCAGTGACCCACCTTCTACAGCTACACCGCACCTGCCCACAGTTACCACCCAGTGAATCCATGTCAGTGGAAGAATTCGTTGCTTAGGTCACAACTTTCATAATCTAACCCTGTCACCTCTGAATGCTCTTGCCTTGTCTAACACATGACCTTTGAGGGGGATAGCTCATATCTAAACCACAACAGTCCTAAAGTTTAATATTGTGGCTTATAATTGTTATAAAGTAGCCCAGTGTGTTTTGCTGAAGGACCGGTTTTAGGTAGGTTTCAGTGACTGTCTCTAATAAGGTAATATTGAAAAACCTCTAGCTCTAGGAATATGGTGGTGGTGGGGGGAAAACAGCTTACTAATTTGTTTTTATCCCCAAATTATACATGAACTTCACCTTTGTATTTCCCTCTCACTCTCCTGGAGAGAAACACGGCTGATTCCCGGAGGCATCTCTATTTACATGGCTTTCTCTCCCTTGCAGATTGAACTGGCCATCCTCCGGTTTCCCTACGATTCCTGGGGGACCCCATTTCAGCAGCTCAAACAGGTGGTAGAGGAGCCGTCACCACAGCTGCCCGCAGACAAGTTATCCTCACAGTTTGTCGACTTTACCTCACAGTGGTAAGACAGCCCCGACTCCCCGCTGCCAGGGCTGAGGAAAGTGGTGCGTTCTCATGACTTCCCTCCACTGGGATTGGTCCATTCTGCATACATTCATTCTGGAAGCATCTACGGAGTCTGCCCTCCATGCTTGAGAATAAGATGCCGACATCACAATCCTGGCCCTCCCTAAAGCTCCACCAAGTCAAGTAGGGGAGTCTCATGAGTCAACTGTTGTAGTGCAGTATCACAGTAGGGCAGGTCCAGGGGTGGAGAGATGCTTAGGGTATTCGGAGAAGTCAGAGGGAAGGCATCAGGACAGAGTTTTCTGGAGGAGATGAATCCTGAACTGAGCCCCTGGGAGGTATTCTCCAAGTAGAAGGGGGAGTAGGGGAGGGAAGGGATTCTAAAGAGAAGGAATATCACACACGATGTCCACAAGCAAGAAACTCCCTTATGGAAGCTGTGAGCAATTTGATGTTGTTTAGAGCATAAAGAGAAACGTGGTGAGAATTCCTGGAAGCCCAGGGATGGGGAACAGAGGCAGAGATCTCCTTGGAAGAGATAGTGGTGGTTCAAGGGTGTTGCTGAGCTACCTAGAAGTGTGCAGAATCTTGGCTTCTACAGAATGCTTGCTCACTGCAGAAGTGCTCACCCAGGAGGGCGCAGCAGACGATGTTGGGGATCTGGGAATAGAACCCAAAGAAAGCTGGATTCAAAGAAAGTTGTCTTAGAAAGAGGGAAAGAACCACATTAAGGTGGTCAAGTTTTGTTTTCCATGGAAATTGCCGGTGCCATCAAGAAAAGTAAGAAGGGGGATGGTATTCTCCAGACAATCCAGTGATTCCTATCTGCGGTCTGGCCAGAATGCCCAAGGTCACATGATAATGACCCCTGTGTAGAGGACATCCAAGGTCAAGCACATAACAGAACCAAGTTAGTTTATCTGGGCATCCTGAGAAAGCGGCTGAGAACTGGGAGAAGGAGAGAGTCAGAGCTGGTGGCAGTCGCAGCCGTGCCTCCTGGTGAGGAGCAGTTCTGACCACTCCCTGCCATGGAGGGGCCTGGAGCTCTTTAGACTCCGAAGGGCACAGGGAAGTCTAAGCGACCTCTTCCTCACAGCATTATTCCTCGGCCTTCTTGCTCTTTGGAAGGAGCGTTGTGAATACAGCTTTTATTGGGAAACATGATGACACGGGAAAGGCTCTTGTAGCTTGTGAAACTAAGGCCTGTTGGACTTTTTCTGGTCCCAGGCCACTCTCACCCTGGGTGTTTTCCCTAATGATTTATGAGGCTGGCCCACGGTGGTTTGGTTTGGTTTTGATTTGGGCTGAATGGCTAGAGAGGGGCTGGAACTCCTGGATAAGACACGTTGGGTGTCTCTAAAATAAACATTCTCTGGGCTCTTGAGGTCTGTCCCCTGTCTGCCTTCCTCACGTGAACAGGCTGGATATATCTGCCAGTTGAAATAGCGGTCATGATTTCGCCTTCTGGATTCAAAGAACTTGATTTTTTTTGGTGTTGTTTTCTTTTGCCTTATCCTCAAATGTTTAAATGTCACATAGGAAAAGGGTGAGTCATCTTCGATATTGAGCCCAGTAGTTCCTAGGAGGAGTGGTGATGGGGAAGGTTCTCATCCAGGGAAACTTCTTCAAGCTTGTCTTCCTGTTCCTCTTCTCCCACCCATCCCCCTTGGCCCAGGATTCTGGATACTTTGGGAAACTTTGGTAAGAAGGATGAGGCTGGTGTGAAAAGTTTGGGAAAGAGAGTTTTCCACTGTGAATCACCCATTCAGTCCAGTGGTTCTCAACTCTGGCTTCTCATTTGTTGAGCTTCAGTATGCTTGTTGAAGCCCCCTAAAGCCCAAGGTTGTGCTAAAGCAGTGGCTAAGACAAAGGTCAGCTGTTGGCAGGCCCAGCTAGGAGGAGAAAATGTTCTCTTCCCCTTATCTTAAGTCACAAGCTTTGTACACCTGGGCCAAAAGGGAGAGGCTCTTGGCATACTCAGCCTGGGAACAGTACATAGTAAAGAATCACATGCAGCTTTAGGGGACTAGATAAACTCTATAAAACTCTTTAAAAGAACTCTTAGCTTTACTGTGCAAATAGACAGGAATGATCAGAGTTTAGCTTTGTATATTTGCTGAAGCATGTTATTAGGGCAATGCGGGCATTATGTAACTGAGGAATTGTTTGCCTTATGTCAAGAAATGTATAAAAGGAGCTGAGAAATAAACGTCAGCATGCAGTTGCATTTGCTGCCTTTGCTCTGCATCCCCTGTGTCCTGGTTTTTTGTGACCCTTCCCCAGGGACCCGAACGCACTAGATGTTCACACTCATTTATACATCTCTAGCAAACATTCAAAGCACTGTCCCCAAAGTGTCACCATCACAGATTCCAATTTAATTGGTCTGGGGAAGGACCGATTTCAGTACTTTTCAATGTTCATAAGTCATCCTAATGGACTTTGAATATACCTGCTGAGAATCCTGGGTTTATATGAAAGATTTACGGACGTGCTATCAATTGCTTCTCGTTCAGAATTACACCTCTCTGTAATTTTTTTTTTCCCCAGGGATGAGGATTGAACCCAGGGGTGCTCTACCACTGAACTACAACTCCAACCCTTTTAATTAATTTTTTATTTTTGCTGAGGCTGGCTTGGCACTTGCGATCCTCCTGCCTTAGCTTCCTGAGTTGCTTGAATTAGAACCGCACCCCACCACGCTGGCCTGTAGTTTATTAAAAAATCATTCAATCAATTGATTTTTCTGTATCAAAATACTTTTCTTCTCGAACTTAAAACCTCCTCCAAAAGAAATAAGAATGAGATCATTAAAGCTTCTTACTTAATTTAAAAATGAATACATTGAGAGAGGCCTGTTTTCTAATGTCAGTGTGTGCACACACATGCAGAAACTCCTGAGGCTGTACTGTTGCTCTTTCTATAGTGACTGCACTGTGTCTATGCTCCTGCTACGATGCCCGTATGTTGTCCATCTGAGATCTCCCTATCTTTCTCTTTTTTTATATATATATGTCTCGTTAATCCAGTCATTTTTATTTTCTATCTTTCTCTTTTTCCTCTCAATTTTAGTTTCAGTTACCATAGTTTATTCATTCAGATGTTTCGAGTGGTAGACAAGTTCCTACTTACCTGGAAATTTTACTTTGGTTAATGCTGTGTCACTTCATTTACATTGAGGAAGTCAGCTTGTCTTGCTTATGGGGATTATTAAAGTAGTAATAATAATAGAAACAAAATTTAAATCATTTCAGCTTACAGTCATCAAAGTACAGATTTTTTTTTTAATTTTTCAAAGCATCAGTACTATATCTCTGGGAAAAGCTGATACTTTGGAATATTAATTTTGTAAAATAATAGGTCATATTTGTTGATGCGAGGAATTTCAAAATAGCAGAGGAGCCTTAATTATGAATTTTAGGAGCATGCTTACTTATCCTCACTTGGACTTTAGGAGAGTGTACCTTCTCCTATTTGAAAATAATTATTTTTCTTTTTGCCTGCCTTCAAGCATTAAGATATTTTCTTTGATACCTCCTCAGGATGTACATCAAACTTTTTAAGGCCTCTGAGTTGAAAATTGCATGGATTTCCCCGCCCCCTAGATCTTAGCACTGGCTTGGGTATTTATGAAAGCAATTTTATTTTTTATGTATAGTAACATCTGAGTCCATGCCTCATTCAGTAACAGCCTCGCTATTGCACCTGTTTTGCTATTGACAGTTTTAAAGTTGGACTGGAGCAGATTGGAAAGAAGGAAGAGGTTTCTGAAGAACACCTATTGCTTTTTGTTTCCCTTTGAATTTATAACTGACATTTTTAGAAATCGTAGATTGGGTCGCTTGCAATTAAATAGCAAACAAAGGAATATTTTACAGGCGTTCTGGAAGAATACCCCCTTCCTTGATGAAGAGCAGGACACAGCCTCTAAGCACCTTTTCCTTTATTGCCTCATCTTCCACTTTCCTCTTTATAAAGCTGTCATCTTTATTAATTACCCTTTTTCTGAGTGACTGCCATATTATACTTTTACAACATAATCAGGCTTTGGTCCTGTGAGTGATAAGGGAACTCCAGATTGGGGAAGTAACATTTTGAATCTCAAATTTCAAGATAAATATATCTCTGTATTTATTTCTTCATCCTTATTTGGGATAAGGGTACAAAAAGGGCATGTTACTCAGAGCCTAAGGGATCTGTCGGAGCATTGATGACCTTTGGTGGCTTGCATTTCACCCCAGCATTTGAAGGCATCCCAGTGTGGCATCCAGGGACTCAACTTGGACCGGGACCTCAACCTGTGACCTCCACCCATCAGTACCGAGTGATGCTTGTCAGATAACAAACAGCTAATCACGGTGCATGGGGTGAAGTGGCATCCACAGGTGGCTCTGGAGCCCAGAGATCCAGGTGCTATAATGCTACTGCAATAACTTCAGAGAAACATCTTGAAGAACGAAAGGACAGTGAAGGCATCGTTGCTTATGAACTTGAAGAGAAGCAACGATTCCTTATAGACCCTTCCTTTTTGTACTTATTTGGAAATTGGACTAGTGAATGAGACTTTCCATCCTTTTTCTCACACATGGTTTTACCGTAGAGTATTTAAAAAGTTTCTAAGGTAGACAGTGCTGACCAGATAGGCCTTGTTTGGGGGATTCATAATAAAGTCTAATAGAAAAGCCTTACAGTCCAATCCACAAAAAAAATCACAAATGAGTTTATATATTAAAAAAAAAGGCATCTCAGCAGGTTTTTACTTTACACCACAAGCTCTTCCTACAGGTTCATAGAAGGAAGTCTCTGAAAATCAACTGTAGCACTATCCAACTCAGAGTAACTAGTACGAAACAGAGACAATCAAATATAGTCTCCGACTTGTTCAGAAAGGACAGCAGAAAGAGGCAGTGGATATTTATTTAGCTTTTGACAAATTGATGGATTGAGAGGCACAGTGTGGATGCATCAAATAGCCCTTCTTGGAAACAATCGGTGGGAATTCAAATAGGCAGAAATCCTCTGGTCAGCACAATCTTCAAGCTAGCAATTCTCAAGACAGCACGAAGCTGGTTTTTAGTGTCAGCTACAGTCAGAAGCGTGTGTTGTGGCATTTGGAAGAGGAATTAGGGCAGTTAGCTAATTGTATGCTTGAAAATGACAAGCCACTTGAAAATTCAAAAGTCTGACTTTTATTCAAGAATAAATTGGTGTAGCTTTGAACTCTGCAGTTGTTATTTTATACTGAATTTCAAGCACTTCCTATTAAACATGGAAAATTTGCTTTTTTTCCTACCTAACCTTATCCTGGGTATTTGGCTATTCTTAGGGCATGTTTTGAAGTGTTCTCGATTTAAAAGATGGGGAGAAACTCAGAATGGGTTGCACCAGATACAGGAATTCAATGAACAGCGCTGCTCTGCTGTGTAAGTGTTTTCCTTGAGTACTCTGTTGTGGAGCTTGGGGTGAACTTTGACCTTCGCAATCAAGGGCCATAAGCCCAAATGTCACCTATTGGCCAGCAGGCTCAGAGGTTTCAGAAATCTTAAACACTTTATGATGGACCAACTTAGGGGCTTTTGCTATGTTTTTTTTTTAATAATGAAGATTTTCAAAAAAGACGTTTTTCTGGGGACGTTTTCCTCACCTGCTCTGAAAGTGAAGATAAGACATCTAGAATCAAAATCACTTCTACTTAAAAAAACGAGAAGCCCTCAATCCCTCTTACCTGTTGGGAAGAAAAGGGTCATTTCATAATCTACCAAATATGAGGTCAAAAATCAGCAGACCCATGAAGATCTGTAGTTGGTAAAAGAAGCCGTTGTTTTGAAATTTGAGACACAGGCTCTTTCTCTTTGATGGTCATTCCCTTGGTTCTTTTCCTGACTATGAAAACCACTCATGGAAAGGTGGACAGAGGTGCTCAGTGACAGTGTTTCAGATTCAGTGCAGAGTTAGGGTCTCCAGCGAGATTCCAGAATCAACCCCTTGAGTACTGGATGTGGGTTTGATATTGTGTGTGCTTCTTGTTATTGATTTAGCAAGTTAAATTGTTCAGCCTATAGAGAAGAATTTCTGGGTTTTTATTTACTTTGATGAACAGCTAGAAATTTAGGACTTGTACACATTAGACTTTTTATTTTTTAACTGGGGTCTATATGCAAGTGAGTAATACCGTGGGACCACATTGCTTCTGCTGGGTTTCTTTCTGGGTAAACTAGCTCTTGAACTTAGGAAAACTTTTGCTTCTGAGAGTAGCGGGTAGAGAAGGGTAGAAGGCAGGAGGTGGCGGTGAGTGACAAATGAATCAGATGGAGAAGATCCTTCCGGGTAAATTCATCTAAGAGGAGATGAGCAGTAGCAGCCAGGGAGATACCCTAGGAACTAAAGTCCAGTTTCACCTATACTGTGACATTTTAGACATTTAGTAGTGGGGGACTGCTCTGGGCATTATATCATGCTTAACAACACCCCTGGCCTTTACCTAGTAGATGCCAGTGACCCTCTGCACCTAGCTGTGCAACCCAAAATGCCTCCAGATGTTGCCAAATGTCCTTTGGAGGGCAAAATCACCTTCCTTTGGGAACCATTAGTACTGACTCTCAGGATGCAGAGGCAGGCAAAGCCATCAATGGGAGTTCCAAGGCTCATTCATTTCACTCAGGTACACATTCCCATTATCATTCCGACTGTGACAATTGGTAATTCTATCTAATGCACTCTTGTTTTTATTCTCAGTTGAGATGAAACTTTCTCTCATAGGTTGTCTGGTCACTGAGGTCACTAGGTCCTAGGTCTGCCCTCAGTTCCAGATTGAAACTTCTCTCCTCACATCTACCTGTACCCTGTCTCAGATCCCCTGGCTTCTACCCACAGCACTGCCTGGAATAAACTGGTAGGCTGCTTTTCAGTTGCTTTGGTTCAAAAGCTTCCCTACCCCACCCCCTCTCTATCTTTTTTCATTTCATTTTTTTTTGAACCCCACAGTTTCTCAGAGCATCTCAATGACTTCATCCTCTGTGGTTCTGTACCTGGCTCCCTCATTAGGATGAGTTTGTGTGGCTGGATCAGAGCAGAGCTCATGTCACACACACCAGGTCTCATTGGCTCAAAAATGACACATTAGCACAAACCATAGCATCCTTATGATCAGTCACATTTCTGTTCCACTCACTCCAGGCATAATTCCTTTCCATTCATGTATGATTGTGTGGCCCAGTGGGTGAAGGAGGGTGTAGGTGGCCTTGCAAAACATTGTTTTCAAAATCATGATTCTCTCCATTCTGTAACCTGCAATTCCAGCTCCAAATACACCATTTCTCTTCTTCCTTTTTCTTTTCTTTCCATTTTAAGGCTAGGGGTTGGTAGAGGATGGAATGGGTTGAAGATAGGAGAGATGGGTTATTCTCTTCATCCTGTGATTTTATCACTGTAGCCTCTGGTATCCAGGGTTATTCAATGTCTCTGAAAGCTCAACAGATCAAAATGCACTTCACAGTGTTCACAGCAGTGCACGGCCACGAAGTATTTCTGAAAAGAATTGCTGAGTCACGGAGTATATTTTCCTTTTTATCAGCTAAGATGCATAAGCAAGTAGTTTTAGCCTAGAGACTTTATGGGTTTATTTCTTCTCTCTGAGGCAGGTTTGGCTAGGAATATATTGAAGCAAATTATAAACTCAAGGGAACTGGAAGCTGCAAGAACCAAGTTTCATTGAAGACTGTGAGGGGATAACAGATGCATCATAGGAAACACTTGCCGATTTCTTTGCCAGGGGAGGTGGGATTAAAAGCTTCCTTGAAGGAAAATAGCTATTCATTTTGAAATAGAATGACTGCAGCTCAGAAGGGTTAGTCTCATTGTCACTGGTAAAGTGTCAAAAAATAACACACACACACACACACACACACACACACACACATACTTGTCTTATTAAGGGTGATTTAAAAGCACAATTTATCTTTGTAACAGAACCATCAACATAGGAGGTTCATATTTTCAATACATTTTTTAAGCTGGTTTGGTTCTAGAGTCCTAGTGTAGTGATAGTTTCTATATTTTAATGTAATTAATTTCTTTTTTCCCTTTAAGCTTGAAGAAGAATTCCAAAGAGCGGCCTACATACCCAGAGCTTATGGTGAGTGTCAGCCCTGTGAATATGCCCAAAGTTATAGCAACCTAAATTATGGTCAGATAACCACATTGGAAGAGATATGATTGATTCATGGGGACACTCGTGACAGGAATTGGACTCAAGAAAAAGAGTGAAGAACCTTTCATTCATCATATGTCCCTTATAAACATAATAAGAGCCTTTCCCCTAGTTGATTAACCTGTAATGATATAGACAAAGGGTGTCTGTGAAATTTATATTTTCAAATTTAAAACCTACCCATGGTCACAAAGTACTATATAAAATGAAGGAAAGCATGCCCTTCAGAGATTTCAATAATGAGAGGAAGAGGTGCTATGTGCCTACTCAAATTTTGATAATATATCCAGGATGAATTAGATGAAGTTCTTTTGGCTGGGTGGCTAGGGAGGAAAGAATCACTGTTCTTTTCTCCTCCTCCTGTTTTTCATTTTGATGAAAAGAAGTAGGAGACAGTACTATGAATTGGATTCTACGATCTGGCATTCACAATTTGTCATTTGCTCTACAGTGAAAAGAGGGATGGAATTCAAAGCTCAGCCTGGTTTAGAATTGTTTCTCTTCCCTGGTGGTAGCTGCCACTCTAGGTATTACCAGAGGGTCTTTGGTACAGATGGCAAGGACCTAAACTTGGCAATGCTCTAAGTGTCTTTTGAATGTGGGAGGAACACATTAGGTGAAGGGAGTATCACACAATTTAGACTATGTATGAATTGGTGTTAACTCCTCCCTAGACTTCACCTTAAGCAGGGGAAGGAAGAGTTAGGTTCACATGCAATTTCAATAAAGAGAAAAGCACATGCTGACTTCCCTTTTTACTGGAGCACGGTGATGTGGCAGGCATGGGATGCTTCCTCCCATCCTGTCCCACCCGCACCTGTCAAAGCCAGCCCAGGGACATCACAGAATGCGTACATTCCTGGCAGCACTTACCAAGTGGTGTGGTGAGGGGGCTGAGATATTTCCTGACTTGGAAATGTCAAGTCAGAAGGTGCTACGGGACTCTGGTTGAGAGGGTGTGTGCTCAACAGGGCCATCCACGTGGATTTTCAATTCTTGTGGATAGGCTTTGGTTTAAGTCTGGACCATTTTCCTAATGGATGAACTTGGGCCTCCATGTCCCCTTTAAAGGGCAGTGCCCTGTGCTTGACACTCTATAGCTGTCTTAACTGAGACCCGCTATTGAGGAAGAAGAGAAGATGAGAAGACAGCATTCTATATGCTTGGGTTAAATATTTTCTCCTTGACTATGTTTCTAACAGCCAGAGGCCTTTTCAGTCCTGGCTACTCTTTTGTGGTAGTGTGACACCTAAGCCCTTTTAAAATTAATTTCACACAAAGTTCAATAAATGTAGAACGATTCCTGTAGGATCTTATGGAATCTGTAATCCTATTTTAAAACCTCCTTGTTTTATAACTAATTTTGGATAAAAGAAGAACTTTCAATATAATTCTCTTTAAAATGTAGGACATTTTTTTTTTCTTCCAGAGAACCTATTATAAGAAAGTTCATTAGAACATATTAGAAAAAATTCAGGCTTAGTGTACATTGGCAGGGAATGTTGACTTCTACCTTTCCAGTATATTCTAACCCTTTGGTATGTTTTGGCATACATATCAATGTTGTAAGATCATGTGGGCTCCCCCCGCCCCTTTCTCCTTATGGCATTAGTCTTTGTGGTCCTGGAAATGAACTTGCCTCTTAAAACCATAACTATTGCCTGCTTTCCTGTGGAATTGAGGTTTTTAAATGGAAAATCTGAGTCCAGACTCCCTGACTTCAGTATTGGGAAACACGTGCTGGGAGGCTATTTTTTAAGATTTTTAGGAGTTTGTGAGGAGGTGGGAGAGAAAGAAATCATTTTTCCAGATGAAGGACAGTGTAATTAAGGCCTAACCAAGACATGGACCACTTATGGAAATCCCAAATGGCTTTCGCCCTAACTCAGATTGAGGGCTATCTGTGCTTTAAAATCATCTTCTCTGCTTGTTCTCCCAAACTTCAGTTGGGGGCCTTGACTCTACAGGAATTGTTCTTCAAGTGTCAGCATTAGCCAACTGGATAGTATTTTAGACTCTGGGGGAGCTACAGCTGCTATTATGACTCTGGAAATCTGCTGTATTCAATATATGGGGGGGAAGGGGTGTGTGGTTGTGCTCCGATAAAACTTTATTTAAAAAACAGGAAGTGGGCTAGAGGTGGTCATGAGCTGTCCTTTCCTAACCCTCTCCTAGATGATAACCACCATAAATGGTAACCAGATCATTCAAGTGATTGTCCTGTGGGGTCATTATGTTCTCCAAATATCTTAAAAGTACTAGAGTAGTAAACAAGGATGCCTGGACCACAGAAAACATCATCTTTTTTTTTTTAATAGTAACTTTTTAAAAAACTTTTTTTTTAGTTGTAGGTGGACACAATACTTTTATTTTTATTTATTTATATGTGGTGCTGAACCCAGTGCCTCACACGTACTAGGCGTGAGCTCTACAGCTGAGCCACAACCCCAGTCTCAGAAACCATCATCTCGACAGCTGAGATGTGCATAGGCTCTGGAGACCTATTGGAGATATAGCTTGCCCCTTTGCTCCTGATGGTGTCTCCATGGACGACCTTGCTGACCTCTGGCTCTCACACCCATTTCCAAGCCTGGGAATAAACTGAAACATGCCTGAACATTTGTTTTTAAAATAACTGGAGTTTCTAATTATTTTATAGCTCTATCAGTCTAAAATGACTTTTTAGGGAACCAAGTTGTAAGTCAGAGTGTTAGATAGATGGTCATTGCCAATCTTTGTATTTGACTATAGATGGGATTTGTATAGCATATTTAATATTTTTTTTAAAAAAGAAAGCAATAGATTCTTGGTGGTGGACACCTAGAGATATCAAAGTGAGAGGAGTGGAAGTAAAGCTATCTATCCCTAGATGTGTACTTATTTTGGAAAGGGTAGGAGGGATCTCCCTTCCTCCTGATAGGGATACATAACTCATTTATTAAACAAACTTGTTCATTTGCTTATCTCATGTATTATCAGTGACAAATATTAATCCATGCTTTTTTTCTTTTCTTTCTCAGCAACATCAATTTTTCACCCTACATGAATCCAAAGCAACAGATGTGGCATCTTTTGTGAAACTGATTCTTGGAGACTAGAGAGCATTGGACTTAAATTGGTTGACCCTACTGTGGATTGATGGGTTTATGGGATGAAGCAAGTTCACTACAGCGCCAAGAGAAAGTCATCTTTGAGATAATTTTGCCTTGCCTCTCTGAGGGTTTTCTCTCTCTCTTTTCTCTTATTTTTCCCCTCCTAAGGGGGCCTTGGAATCTATAGTATAGAATGAACTCTTTAGATGGATGAAATATGATAAAGGCTTAGAACTTAAAAAGGTGATTAAATATTTAATGATGTGTCATATGCATCCTTAAGCTTCTCAGATTTCTCTTGTTCTTTATGGAATGAATGCATTGGCCCTGGCAAAAAGGTGCTACAGTAGTGATGAAACTGTAAGTAGATTTGTAGTTTGTCCCATTTATTATTTTAATATTTATGTTTAAGTGCTTGGTTGGAAAGATCCCACTTTACACAAGAAGACAAGGTTGGGTTGGCAATATTTATAGGGCTTTTATTTTTTAAGTTTGATCATGTCTATGGTCCAGAAGAAATTATTTAATATGCATCTTTAAGAATATTATAAAAATCTCAAAAAAAAAAGGAGCTCTTCCTGTGAAATGTCTCTTCCTCTCTCCCAGACTTCAACTCCATCTTGGGTGATGACCATGTGTTTTAAGTGAGGTGTTGAGGTATCCTATTCCTGCTCTTTTTCCAAATTTGTAAAACATAAAAAATGACTTTTATCACAGCTCAAAGAAACAAGTTTGGTTCTCTTGACATTTGTGGTATAGTATTCAGTGGAAAGTGATTTGTGATGTGATTTTATATCTACCTGTCTATCCATCTGTGTGTGTGTGTGTGTGTATGTGTGTGTGTTTGTGTGTGCGCACTTGGTAAATCAAGTTCCACCAAGGGGCCTCTGTGAACATCTGTATTCTGTAGGAAGGTCATTTGTTGGTCATGAGGAGAGATTGCACACCACAGAGAGAATCACGGTGCCTTCTTCTGCTTCTGGTCCTCTTGCTGTGGAGACGCCCCAAGAATGATCTTTGTAATCAATTTGCTTTTTTACATTTGTTTGTTTTCCTGTTCAATGAAGAAGCCTTATTATGAGTGGAAGGGCTACAGTTGTAGAAAATTAAAGGCTGTCAGTTGTTCCATGATACAATGAACAGGTAATGGAAGGCTGAATCAGTTCCTAGGAATAGACTGTTCCATTTCCACACCTTGTTCCTAAGCAGCCGGCAATTTAGCAAGCTCCACCCTGAATTCCAAGCAGGTTGACTTAGCAAAAAAAAAAAAAAAAAGAGAGAGAGAGAGTTCTTTGCCATGGCTAAAGATACCACAGGTGTCTGATATGGGGCTCTTGATTCCTCAAGGACCAAGGAGTAAAATGATTGATTGATGGAGAAAATATAGACCTTACACTAGTAACTAGGAACCAATTCTTTTGGACATTGTGTTTATATAAAATGACTCTTGGAATACAAAGACAAAGGGTGTTTATTTAAAAAAAGAAGAAGAAGAAAAAGGAAGGAAGGAATGAAGGAAGGAAACTATGCTTTCTTTCCTTGTCTCAAGTTCTCTGATCTGGAGAGGATTGCTCCTTCAAATCCTCCTTCCCATTTCAGATTTTTGAAGTGCAATAGTATATTATCTGTTTGTATTGTTCCGTCTTGTTCTTGACCTCTTGCTCATGGAACTTGCTCAGAGTGAGTAGGACACTTTCATTCCTTCCTCATATTCTCTTCTGAGACATATCTGTTTGATTCAACATTGGCTTCATCTGCTTTATTGCTACCTCTGCCTTCATTTTTAAAAATTTTTTTCCTAGCCAGAAAAGGTGCATTATCCATGTAATTAGAGCCATTCAGTTTCCCACCCACCTTTCTAAAGCTGGAAGTTCCTCTTCTTTGAGACTGAGAGAAAAATTGCAACTTTATTCCTGCTCTATTTACCCATTTTATGAAAACAGAAAGTACTAGGAAAGTCATCTAGGGTCACCCCATTATAGCTTTCTTTCTTTTCTTCTTCTTCTTTTTTTTATGGGTGGTAATACTGTAGATTGAACCCAGGGATATTTTACTGTAGAGACACACCCCCACTCCTTTTTCTTTTTTCTTTTAAGACAGGGTCTTGCTAAGTTGCTGAGGCGGGTCTCAATCTTGCAATCCTCCTGCCCCAGCCTCCCTGGTTGTTGGAATTACAGGCATTATGCCACCACGCCTGGCTTTGTTTTAGCTTTTGGTAAAATGTAGAAAGCAAATCATCTCCCTGGCCTGTGTCAGGTTACGCCTGCCTGTTTGTCTCCTTTGAATCATTCTTAACAAACAAACAAACAAAAAATGTTTCTCATTTGTATGTCTCTCTAATCTGTGGGCCCAGGGCCAGAAATGCCAAAACAGTCATAGTTGATAGAGAAGTTGGTCTGTGGTTGTCAACCTGGTACACTTTGGAATTCTGGAGGAGCTTGTGCATACTGTCAATGCTAAAGCCCCACAGCCACCAGAGATCTAGATTTAATTGGTCCATGGTGAGGCCTGGGTATTGGGAGGTTTCTCAAGCCCTTGTGTGATTCTGAAGTGCAGCAGGGTTGGGAACATTGGACTAGTAGTACCTTTGAGGGAGATAACTGACTTCTTTAAGGGGATAATCACCTTCTCTTTAAGGTTTGCAGAGAATTACAAGTGATTATAAAGAGGAAAAAAAGCTGCTGTTTCCTTTCCTGTTCTCCCCTGTTGGAATATCCTTGTCACCACCAGGAAGCCATGTTCCTGGGATATTGCTTTGAAAATTGAAATACCTTTTCCCCAGAAAAAGCAGTATTCTATGTGGTGGTAATTAGGTATCTCATGTACTAAGGAACATTGTCTCGATAGCCCTAGGAGTCTAAATTTTAAAGCCTGGTTTTATTTTTCAAGAACCACGTGTAAATCCTTAACAACCAACTTAAAACAATGACAACAACAACAAGATACACAAGCTGTGTCTGTCAGGAGTTTTTTGTATATACAAGCAGATATGTATATAAAGAGGAAAAAGATATCTGTATTCAGGAATGAGACTCAGATTATTTAATTGTCTGCCACCACAGGCCATCTCATTATCAGCCCTGTATGTATCTATCAATGCATTGCAGAATCAGTATAGCTCTACACCAGGGGTCATGCTCATTTTTACAGAGGTATTCGATTTGGTATCATATAATTGTCTGTGTATGCATTTTCTTGGTATTTGTGAACATACCAGTCTGTATCCCTCTCTCTGCATGTGTTGTTGATTTAAAAGATGTGCCAAAAACCTAATGTGAATGATTTTTAAGACAATTACTATATGTGTGTATCTATTAATGAGTGTTGCTCTTCAGAGAAGCAATCTTGAGAGACTATATATATATATATATATATATATATATATATATATATATATATATATTTATTTATTTATTTATATAAATACTTTTACTAAAATATTTTTGTAATTCTCTTTCCATAATTTATTTCCTCCTCTCTATCATTACTTTAGAATTACTGATTTTTTTCCCCTCCAAAATACTAGGTTGTCTCCAGTTTGACTTACCTGCCTGGTTTATCTGATTTAGCACCAAGTGGTGTTTGTCAAATTCTAGAAATTAAATCTGCTCTCAGAGCTGAAGTTTTTAACATCACCATCGTCTAATAGGCTTAGAAGAGAATTTCAAATGAAAAATTTGCCCCATCCTTCCCAAAAGTTATGCCTGTTTTTAAGCAAAAACAACCTTTTGTAATAAGTTTAGGTCTACCCTTAGTGGCTACTTTGATGGAGGAGGAAAAAACTCACATAGATGTATATATATTGACAAAATATCAAGACAGTCACTGACTTTATACATGGTGTCCACCTATTAGCCATGATTGAAGGCCTTGACCTGAAGGAATAATCCATTATTTTAAAGATTGTATGTGATTACACTGAGAAGCTCAGAACCAACTGGTTACCCAGTATCTTTTGTCTCAGTGAAGCCATCTGAAATGGAAATGAGCACATGTGGGTCCAGCTCAGAATTGGTTGTATATTTCAGTTCTTGTGTGTCCTCCAAGCCTAAAGAAAAGCTCGCATGTTTCAGGGGCTCCCAGAATTTCTGTTTGTGACGCCATTAGTCGACTTAGTAATTTTTTCAATGGTGTCCTTGCCCCAAATACTTAGCAGTTCAGTGTACGAAGTAATTATGTTCCAACAGTTTAACAGTTGTAATTTACTCTGTGTCCTGCAGATGTCGCTCTGCTTCCTTCAAAATTTATACAACATCTTAGCTTGTTTGCAGTGGGCCGCACAGAGTCTCAGTCAACAGTCTGGGGACCAGAGATCTATGCTCTGCTGATGTTTGCTCTGTCTCCACTTAGTGACCTTCAAAGTCGAGTTCTTGTTCACTCTGGTCTCCATATTATTTTGCTCTTTGTTTTATTATTATTATTATTATTTGCCTGTCTCTGGCTAATTCACTTTTTAATGAGATTTGCCTGCCCCCCCCCCTTTTGGATATAATTTATCAGTTCTGCAATGTCAGATGTCATAATCCACAAAATAAAATCAATATGGATAAGCCCCAGCATGAGAGAAGGCTAGTACAAGACAGGATCTCTGAATTTTCTAAATGAAGTTGATTTAATATTTGGAATTTAATCAGAGAGGGACTAATTAGTTTTGTAATTGTCTTTGTTGAGCAAGGGACTTCATTATCTCTGCTTAGAGGAAGTTTTCTGTTTCTCTCCAAAGTGTCTAACACAAAGCATCTTTGGCCTGAAAATACAATGAATAACTAGTTCCTAATTTCCCACTCAAATGTTCTTTTGCTATATAACTCCCTCTGGCCTAAAAGTAAGATTCCTATATTCATAAAATGCTTTGTAGCTGGTATTCAGATCAAGTAAAATGAGTTAAACCTTTGTGCATGGATTTGGACTTCTTAAAATCTGTGATGACTTCAAAAAATCTTCTACTTTTTTTTTAATTAACAAGTAAAAAAGGAACTCAAGTAAATGTCACCTTAGAATGTTCATTTGTTTTTAAATGGAAGGTATAGTTTTCAGTTAGACCCCTGAGAGAAAACCTACATATTCAGATGGAAAAAATGCCTGATTAAAATCTCAGAAGAGAAAGCCACCAAACTTGATGGATAAAAAAAAAAAACAGATATTTTATTCTAGAAGTTACACATTCCTCTTTCTTAGGGATCTGTGTGTGTTTCAGCCTTGTTCAATGTACTGACAGCTAAAGATCCTCTTTGATTTTTCTTTGGTTTTCCTTGGAGTATTCTGGATTCCTTTGGGAATTTTTTTTAAAGTTAAGACATTTTCCCTAGGAAAATGCACATCATACGTGAAACATGTAATTTTGCAAACATTTCTTTGTTGAGGACAGTTCCCATAGGATCAATAGCTTTGTTCTTTATAATGTGACTCTGACATCTAAGAACAGATTGCCAATCTTTCTGGGAAGGGCCAGACAGTATGTATTTTTGTATTTCATATGGTCTTTGTTGCAACTACTTGGCTCTGCTGCTACAGTGTGAAATGTGAAACTGTCCAGAAACAATACATAAATGAACATGGCTATGTTCCAATAAAACTTTATTTATAGAACCAAGCAATGGGCCAGATTTGGCCCACCCATGATGGTTTGTCAACACCTGTCTTAGGCCATCAAACACAAAGTTCTAATTGATTACACAAAATAGAATTTTTCTACTTAGTGAATATTTAGCTCAGCTGTTGCCAAAGGCAGATTAGGAAGATGGATATAGGAAAATTAATTCATAAAGAATGGGGACTGAATAAAAGTTGTCTGTTAGTTTCCTTATGCAAGTATTAATTATTCTGGAAGCCATTGGAACAGTTTTCTACAGGTAAACCTGAGTGCTTAAACTTTCCATTTCTATGCAATCACAATATAACTGACTTCAATTTGGATATGAAAGGCACATTTTCTTAGGTGTTAACTGTACCCTTGGTTCTTAGCTTCTTCATATTTTCTTTCGCTGTGCTACAAATCACATGCAAAAAGAATCATGAATCCTAATCATTTTTGAACTGTAGTGGGATTTGGGAATGTGGTAGACCGAACTTCACTCAGAAGTAGGAGACAGATATAGTTCTTAACATCTTTCAATTCATCCACCTCATCTGTAAGGTTGTTTTGGGGTCAAGATACTTATGGTCAGTGGGCCTCAGAGCTGCAGGTTCTCAGTGTGATGAGAGACTCCTATCCAGCCAGCCCTTGTATAGTCCATCCCCTATGGACTGGGGGGGGGGTGCTCTTCTTTATAAATCATCAGCAAATTTCTGTTTCAAGGGCCTGTTCAAAATACTTCTTTCTGATGTGATGTTTGCTGGGTTTTCAGCCCTGGTTGAACTTCTGGGCCCCAAAGCCCATGGTGACAGCTCTGGTTCCCCACAGGCCGAGAACAGCTGGATAGTGGGTCTCAGTGTTCATGTCTTGGATCCTCTGAGCTATACAGAATGCTGGCAGATGATGTCAGCTATTGACCTGAGCTTTCTTCTTTCTTCTTTCTCCTGGATCAAAACAGAACACATCTTAAAGCTTTAGTCTCTTTATTATTATTATTATTTTTCTTCTTCATCATCAGGTAAACATAACTAACATTAGGAGACTCCTTAAGAGGGCATTGGACTAGGTGACTTACCTTGAAAAAGGATTTATCTTCACCCAAGGAAACACAACCTGAATCCCAGAGTCCTCAAGGAAATTATCCTCCCAGGGGAAGCTCATTGCCACCAAATCCACCACTCACTGCTTGTTTCTGGTGACGACAAAAAAGAGGTGTCCTTTTCCTTAGGTTAGAAGTCGCTATTCGCAGCTTTGCCAATGTCCTTATACCATTGCAGGTTTTCCAATTGAATCCTTGGAAATCAAGACTTTAGTTTGGGTTCATCTTTTCAGTTCTTGCCCCCCCCAATTCTTCTGAAAGCCTCTTTTTCTTAAGTTAAAAGGACTTTAGTCTAAGCAGAAATACAAAGAAAGGTCAAGGAATTTTTGTTTTGAAGTATCGCCTTGTAACACAAACATGTTAATAGAGTTTTAAAGTATTCAGCCTAATTTCTTGGGACTTTCAGTATCTTGTCATTTGAACTTGGGTCCTGCACCCTTTGTTTTGAGGAGTTTATAGTTAGAATTTGAGATGTGGACAGGTTTTTATCACTGTGGGCCGTTCATTCTGACATGCTCTGGGTTCACTCCACTTTACACTTCAGTGCTCCTGAGGTAAGGGTCTCTTTCCAGCCACGAGGCTTTTATGGTTGGAGATTGAATTCAGGGAAAGTGAGGACAAGGGTAGGTACTTACCTGTGTCTTGATGTCGGAAACAGAGCTTCCTCAGTGATCCCCAATGTGGGTGGCTTAGGCCAGGCCAGCAGCCGTCTTCTGTCCTCTCTCATGGTCTTTCCTTGGCTTTCGACCTGGGAGGGTCATAGGTGACCTGGGCTGACTTAACATTTCTGTGCAAAGGAACTCATCTGGTCATTTTCATAGACCAATCATTAAAACCAACAGTTGTGCACCTGTCTGTCTAAATGAAATCTATTGTTCCCAGTTTTTGAAAACATAAAGAATACCTAGGAGAACTAGTAAAATCCTAAATAATAATAATAATAATAATAATAATAATAATAATAATAATAATAATAATAATTCTCATTTGAAACCAGAGTCTTTAGAATAAGAACTTCTGTTTGGTCTTTTCAGCAGAGTAGTTGATTGGGCATCCTGTTCTCTTAAGTAATAGTCTGTTGTGGTCAGAAATAAATAATTAGCATCACTTGCTCATTACCAACATTTTCATTGGAATCACCAATATATTTCAGCAAAGCAAATCAGACCACTGTTTTAGGTGATTGTCACTGGACTTGAGAGTTCAAGGCTGAACAGGAATGTGAAGTCATGTTTAGGAGCTGGGAGAAAAGATGAATGCAAACAGTGCTGTTCAATTAGGAAGCCCTTGGAAGAGCAAGCTGACAGACAGGTGTGTCTTTGAATTTACTTGCAGTATTACAACATGGTAGACATATCATCTCTTATGGAAAAACTCATTAAGAAGGTCAACCTGTATTATTACTTTTTTTTCTTAAAAAATACTGAACTATATAAAGATTCCAAGAGTGACCTTTATTGAAATGTCAGGAATTTTGTTTGTTTGTTTGTTTGTTTGTTTCTCTAGTGTTGTTGATTCTAAAATTTTGCCATTCTACACTAATGGCATCTACCCCAAAAGCCAACAGAGGCATGATCAGATGGCTGAGGACAAGAAGCCTGATGTTGAAAGTACTTTAAGAGCATATGGCCCACCCATTGGCTGCTTTCAGAGTAGAGAAATGTAAATACAAAATCTGAGCCCATAACCTTCAGTTCAGATGACTGATCTTTGAGGAAGGGTGGATGCCAAGAAAGGTTCTCAGAAGAGGATGCTTTCTTTCTTTCTTCCCCCCCCCCACAAGGCAGATCGTTGGGAATGTTCTTAGAAATACACTACAGGTGTCTGCCAGGAGAACGAGAGTAACTGTCAAGTCCAGTACTCAAGGCTGATTTGGATTTTCAGAAGCAGCAACTTGGGGAGAAGTAGTTGTTTTGTTTTGTTCTCTTCTGATGTCACCTTGTCTGTCCTATCCTGTGTCCAGTACTTCTGAAGGCAGTGGTTTCAGGCCATGTTCAATGGTGCCCTTGGAGGAACCTTTAGGAGAGAGATGGTGGTAAAGTTCAACTGGGCCCATCTGAGTGTCCATCAACCTCCAATTGGAGCTTTTGGCCACCAGTATTTGTCCCTTTAACTGGAAGCCTCCATGATTACTAAAGCCTTGGGAAGGAAATGACCACTTGAGGACCCTGCACATCCCCAAGCCTGTAAAATCTTATAGTTGACCATGTCTGCAAGACCCCCTCCGTCCAACGCCCCCCCCTTTTTTTTTCATTCTCTATTGAGTATGCTGACAGGGCTAGGGAGATATGGCAGCAAGAATAGAGGACCGTTCATTTTAATTTTTAAACAGAAATTATTTCAGAGTAAATGCACAAAATCAATGCCAAGCCATAGGGATCCTGAAATACGTTATTTTCCTAAAGTAGTTGAGAACACCCTGATCCTCATTTACTCTCCCACTGAGGGGGAGTGGTGTGACTGGACTCTTGATGGACAGTATAATTTTTAAATTTCCAGGTTTGCAGAGTCAGGGGTTAAAATTTGTGTGCATTGGCCTATAGGAAAACTCAAGCACTTGGGTCAATTGTGATACAGCCTGGGCTCCTAGATGGGAGCTAACAGAGCACCTCTTGCTTGCTATGACAGAGGTGCTGTGTGTGGTTAAGGTTGCA
Source organism: Ictidomys tridecemlineatus (assembly GCF_052094955.1). Lineage (NCBI taxonomy): Eukaryota > Metazoa > Chordata > Mammalia > Rodentia > Sciuridae > Ictidomys > Ictidomys tridecemlineatus. The sequence continues at coordinate 76,260,519 of NC_135485.1, read as the reverse complement.
GAAACTCTTTGGCCAATAGAGATGGGAAACTTCAGCCATGTATGTGTCAGGAAGGGAGCACAAGGGAATGTTTAGACACCGACTGCATCTTTAGGTGCCTTCTACATACACATAAACGTTGGTGGTAAATTCTGGCCCTAATATGTTTGCCACTAAAGGAAATTTTACAGATTGGGTTTCACAGAGCTGTTTTTGTAACAATAGGTACATCATAAAGTTGTATTTGAGCAACAATCTGAAGCATTCTGGGCAATTTTCTGTGTACAACCTATTTGAGAAGAATTGATTGAGAAAATTTGGACAATTTATCTCTTGTATTGCCCCTGTTTCTGATTTATTTCTTTGTCTCAAATTTATTTTCTGAATGGAGTGATTTTTCTATATGAATTGAAATGTCATTTTAATAGATTATTTTTAGAGGAAAAATATCTTCTTTGCGTAACGAACTTACACAGTAAGAATGTGTTTCCTACTCTACAGAATCATCAAATTGGGTCATTTTAAAGCTGACCAGAGGTGTGTTAAAGATGTAGTTTTGAATTCTTTATTTAAATACAGGAAAAGTTTTTTTATATATATATTTTGTGAAAATAGATGGTAGACAGAGCTTCTCTATGGATTTGAACTTTACAAGAATTTTAATAAAATAGGTGGACTTCCCAGCTTCCTCTGTGCTTCCATTTTCTAGATGAAAATGCTGCTTCTGTTTATTGATCTAGTCTCTGCGAGAAAAGAAAAATCAACACCTTTTCTTACAGTCTGTGGGTTTTATCATAGACAATTGTATTTGTATGTATGATCAATCATTCTCCTATGTTGCACCTGAATTTTGTTTTTAAGCCATGTTTATTGTAAAGAAAGCTGGTTGGGCCAGTGCAAGCATGTCTGATGCTAGAAGAAAGTAATTCCACCTGCTAGTTAAGAGCCCCCTACCTCTTCTTGCTACCTGAATGATTCTGAAAGCAGATCAGAGAAGTTGTGCACACCTGTCCTTTGTAACTCACACCTTTAGCACTTCATCTTAGTGTCTCTGGAGCGTTTGAAGTTGAAGAATGAACAGTGATGTCCCTGGACTCTCTCCATCTTTGCTGCCCTGTGCAGCATGCTGCTGAGCTTCCCCCTGGTTGGAATCATCTCTTCTCTGTGGGTCGAGGTGTCTTTTCTTTATGAATGAGGTGGGCTGAGCTGTAGAGTATGGAATTCATTAGAAGCTTCTCTACAGGGAGGACCTCGGAAGCATGTGGGTGGAATGTTTCCATGCCTCTAAGGTGAATATTAAAATTTAAATTCTGGCTCTGGGAACATTTTTTGCTTATATGAGGTACAGAAGTGAAAAAGAAACTGGGATTGGGGGGTGTTTTCCTATATGAAAACAGGTGGGGCAGACTTCCTCAGGTGAGAACCTCGCCCATCATTGTGTGGGGGAAGGGAAGTGATGAATGTCAGATGGTAACTTCCGTACGCCCCAGCTTTGTACTGAAAACATACCTGTTTTACAGGAAGGTAGAGCTTTTTGAGCTTTGCCTGTTGACTGTGGGGGCCCCAGATATTCTCATGTTAGCCTGGCTTTCCTGTTATCTAGGTTGTGAGCATTTTCCTCACTTTGGAACTATGGCTTATCATGATGGGGATGCTGTCTCAAAATCCTGAAACCGAGGCGATAGCCCATGCACAGGGCTTGGAGTAGACACAACATTGGTGTTGATAATAAGAGTTCCCAGAAACAGACGGGATTGTGGAAAAATGTGGCTTTAAAGAAATCTTGTTAGTTTATAACATTTGGAACAGCTGCTTTCCTGGGTTGCTATTCTTTAGAAAAAAAAATCGTCTTTTCATGCAGATGGTACTGAGGGTATCCATAACAGCCTGGATTGACATCTAACAGTCAATAGGCGAGGAATTATAATTTTTGCCTTACAAGTATACAGGCCATTCTGTGATGAAATTTCCTATCATGGTATTGTAAAAAAAAGCATAATTTTATCTTTCCCATCTCCTTTTCCATCTAAGAACCCATTAAAGGAAGAGTAAGCTTCTGATGAACTTTGAAATGTTTCTTTGAACCTGTGTTTTTGACTAAGGAAATGACCGAGATGCCAAACCAAGTGGTTTGTCACATGGTTCCTAAGGGCTCCCCCCCTGCATCTTTCCTCTCACCACCCCAAAAAGGAAAATAAAATTGGGAGACTAAGTCAAACTTGAACTCCTCTGTTGATGAGGAGCCTTCAATTTGATTTCCTATCTCAGGACATTCTTCAGTTTCAAACTGCTGCTGGGGAGGAAGGACCAGCTGCCGACCTTGTAACTCGTCTCCAGATGTTTGTGCGTGTGTATGTAAAACTTCACACTGTGTGTGTTGTGTTCAATGTTGTGTCAATCTATGAACTGACTCAAGCAACCGTTTAAAGATAGCAATGACCGTGATAATGACAAAAAAAAAAAAAAATCACCCAACCAACTCTCTCTGTCAAAGCATTGGCTGTGAACTTTCATAGCTGGGACAGATAACATCCATCAGCCTTCAGGAGCAAGGTGTCCTTGAAAGAAATGGTGTGTTGATCTCATAAGAAAATGTACAACGAATAAAAGACATTTGGAAAAGCGAGTCTACCTGTTCCTTGAATTGTGTGTGGAAATCCTGAGTGTCTGGGAATGCCATGCTTCTGTGTATCAGGCCCTCGGGTGGGGGGGGGGGAAGCACCTGACTGGTTATTCCTTCATTCTTCCTCTGCTCTTCTCCTGTCTCTACCATCCCATTTCCAATGGAGAGCAGAACAAAACACAGCCACATGGTTAGATGAGTCCAATGAAGACGCATTCGAAAACCGTTCCATCTGGGGCGTGCTTCAGATTCTCCATGCTTACAGACAGACAGTCCAGGTTAGGAGGGAGCTAACTTATTATTATTAAAATCAAACAGCCCGTGGTAAGGATGAGCCCAGATGTCTTAAATGAAAAGATTAAGGCAGCTCTCTCGTGTCTTGCGTGTGTGCCTGACACGGAAACGTGAGGCCAGCTACTCATTCAAGTCCTTCTTGGATCCGTAGGTATAACGTTAGGGAAGTTTGCTTTATAGGATTAGGCAGTGCCTTGAACCAGATGTTCAGTGATGGAAAGAAAATGTTAGTTTAAGTAAATGTATTTGGGTTTGCAGAGCTCTCTGATTTGTTCCATAAGCTGAGACCCATTCGATGTGTATCTGCCTTAACCCATTGAGTCCCAAGTTTTCAATGATGTGACTGTTTCAATGAATGACATAGGTACATTGAAAAGAGGCTGGATGCCATGTTGACTGAAACTAATTTGCCCAACCAAGGTAACTGTCCTCATTCAAGATTTTGAGGGAAACTGGATTAAGTGGAAAATTGCAGAAAGGCCATTGGATTGAATAACAAAAGCATTTGGGGATTTATCCATTGAAACAGCAAACCCCACAATAGTTATGATTTCTCACAATTCTGTGGGTCCACTGGGAATAGCTGGGCAGTCCAGTCGTGGGGGGCATCTCTCATGTAGCTGCTGGCGGATAGTGGCTTGGGTAAGTCATGGAGGACTTCTTCATTCACATGTCTCTTCATTGAGGAAGCCCAGGCAGAAGCTTTGAGTGAATTGTGGAGCATAATTTCCACAGTTGGTACTGAAACATGTGCTTCACAGTGGGGGCAGGGTGTCTTTGAAAACTAGCTGCCATGTTTTGTTAGTTCAGTACAGTTGGAATGTAGTGGTAAACTTTAAAAATTGATCTGTTCCCCTCTTTTCTAAACTGGTAATTAAAAGGTTGTGGGAATTATGCTAAAATTAATGATGAAATTAGTTCCCATGGAGTAATCATCCACGATTTCAAGGAAGTTAATTTGATCAAGATAATGTGAACCTGTTGGAGGTAAGTTAGCCATCTCTGCCTGAAAGTCTCGAACAGTAGTTGGCATTAAAATGACACAGGAGAGAATTAAACATTGACACAAGTGATTCACTAAACTCCTGTCTGTACTTTCCACCACCCCAGATGGTCATGGTTCATAAATACTTTCTGAGTAGGTGTTTTTCCCTTAAATGGAAATAGTGTTGTTTTGTCATTTTAAAATAATATATTTTCAGAAAACTCAGAGGATACATGCAGGAAAATAAACATCATTCGTAATTCTGAGTTAATTGTCCCTGCATTTAAAGAATACATTGTTCCATATGTTTTTCCCCTTAGAAAACACACACATACATACACACACTTACAAAAGCTTAATGGAATTATACTATTACTACCTGCACGAGTTCCAAGTTATATCAAGGGCCTTTATCAAGTCAATAGATGTGGATAGTGTTGTCAATGGCTATATGATTCTGACATATATAGATATGGACAGATATAGGTGTATATACCTATATCTAAATATAGATTGATTATCTATCATCTATCACTGTTTCCTTGTTGGAAATTTCGATCACTTCCTTTCATTTGTTTTGATACATATGCTCACATCTTTATGCACTACACTGACTGTTTAAGAGGAGTTTTGAACAGCTGAAGGAACACACCTCCTGCTGAACATGAACACTGGTTTTACTTCCTTGTTCCATAGGCTCTCCTCTCCCACCCTGCAGGTGCCCATGCCCCTCAGATTCAGCTTAAACTACGGCTGGTCTGGCAAGAAACCCAAAGCAAGGATTGGTAGCACAGGAGTCTGCCCGCACTTTGATGGTAGACCTAAAAGAATATTCTCTGAGTAAAATGGAGCTTAAGGAATGTCTCTCAGGAACATCCACAGAGTAAGATATGATTAGGAAGAAGCTATTAAGAAATATTATAGAGCCTAGGAACAGAGAAATGGAATCTTCTTCTAAAAAGCAAAAGTTAGCTTTAAAAAAAAAAAAAGTTAACGTCCCTTGTTTAATGTTATTAGATTCATGGAATAGACATCCATCACAATTTTCCAATTAAAAAGATAGGTGCCAGTGATTATGTGATACCCATTGTGGGCAGGACTTTCCACTTGGTCTGAAGTGCATGTAAGACCATGTATCTCAGTGGAGCTATAGGCAGAACACAACAAAACCAGATGAACGAAGCTGATCGTCATTGACCTCATAAGATCAGCCTTGGAAGCCCTTTTCAGATGGGTGCAGCTTTTCTAGCTCTGGGAACTCTGCACTATCCTGGAGTTGGCCTTCTATGCCTTTGCTCATCATTGCCACCTATTCCCATCACCAGGAGCTCGTCAGCAAAGCAGAGAAGAACCTGAAGTTTAATGCTTTCTGCAGTGATTCATATTCCCATTAGTGTAAGAAACACTGGTCTCTGTCTCATCCAGTTGTGAGGGTTCAGTTATGAGAGCTCAAATGCTGTAATACTCCTGCTATTTACCCTCATGTTACAGAATTCTGGAAGTGATCATAAAATGTATAAAGTACAGTATCTATACCAGACAGAAAGCTATGTGTGTTAAAGTGTGTTTAAATGTACCAGCACTCTGGTTAAATTTAACCTGGTCTGCTTGCTTTCTATCTTTGTCTGTCTGTCTGTCTCTCTCTCTCCATTTCATTGCAGAATTATTGAAGAGAAGTTTGGGGAAGAAAAAGAAAATGACCAGTATTGTTGAACACATTTGTACCAGTTGTAGATAAAATTATTTTTATAGATTCCCAAAGCGATGGTGCAGGTTTCATAGGAGATGAAGACCTACAAGAATGTACTTCCATTCTTCCATATTCACTGACTTGCTGGTATTGTCAACATGGTCCAAATATTTTGTCCCTGGGTTTCCTTGCATTGACCATCAGAAAATTCCTTGGCAAGTGGCATCTCTCCGTCCTCTAAGGGAGGACAAGGCTGACTCAGAACCTAATGCTAATTGCCTAAGAGTAGTCAGTTTAGCTTAAGCAGTTGGTTTTCCTAGGAGCCAGTGACCCTGAAGACTGGGAGGCCAAGCGCTGCTCTTAAAAAAGGACTTGCTAAACCACTTGACCTTTTCAACAGCCGCAGAACTGTTTATCGGGAGCATACCATCTCTTTTGGCTCCTCCAATTTGGCATCTAGGATAGTCAAGCCAGTGACATTGTGTGCTTTAGAAAAACTTCTGAATAATTCACAACTTCCACCATAAAGTGGCTAAATTAAACCCACTAGTCAGATAGTCATCTCCGGGTGGGTCATCGTCTCCTTGAACTGATTGGCTTTTGGGGGCTTACTCACTGGAATCCAGTGAGTCACTGTGGGAGATAAATGTACATCCCAATTTGCCAGACCCTCTGGTCTCTGCTTCCCTAAAAGCTTCAGCTCATGAAGAAAATGATGAGCTCTGTTTCCAGCCACAAGCCTGGAGCAAGTGGCAACGTCTGCTTTTATTTTGGATTGAATTCAGGGGCGCTTAACTACATATCCACACCCCCAGCCCTTTTTAATTTTTATTTTGAGACAGAGCCTCACTAAGTTGCGTAGGATCTTGCTAAATTGCTGAGACTGACCTTGAATGTGCGATCCTCCTGCCTCAGCCTCCCTGGTCGCTGAAATGACAGGCGTGCACCAACACACGGGGGGCTAGCAATGCCTGTTAATCAATCATAACAAAGAACATGAATTCTCTCCATTTACGGAAGTACTTTTCCAAGAATAAAGGAGCCAGCATGTTTTATTTTAGCGTCTTTGACAATTGTGTGCAAAAATATCCAGGCTGCATGACATACCTTCGCAGGATAATGTGAGCTGAAATATGACTTGGTAGTGCTAATGGAGTGGGCGGAGGATTATTTTGAAAGAGGGAAAGTGGCTGAGCAAGGGATGGAGCTTGTGTTTGTTCTGAAACAAGGAAGGGGGTATTCGTGTAGGGCCACGCAGGCCTTGTCAAATGCCAGTCCCACCACCTGCTAGCTGGGTGATCTTGGACACATGCCTTGATTCCCTGTGCACACATTCCTCGATTTGCTCTTCCTTAAAATGGAGATGATAAGACCTACCTGAATGCCTGTGTGAATTAAATAAAATACTGCCCATAAACCTAAGCGGTTTAGTGTCTGCCACAACATTATCACTCTATAAGTAAGTTCTTCTTATTATTAATTAGTAATTATATAGTCATTACATACATAATATTTGAATTAATATTATCAATATTGTCTTTGGATGGTTTAAACGGCTCTTCAGAAATTATAACTCAGCAAAAGCGTAGATAAAAAGATAACCAAGCCGTTTCTAGTCGAAGGCACTGTGGAACCTAGCTACAGATTGGTATCACAATCATTCCTGGCTGTTGTTGGTTGAACATGGAAGAGTAGACATTTGAGCCAGATCTCAGTGTCAGGAACAACTGCTCACATTTTTTCAGGGTGTATGTAGATTAGCAACTTTGTTCACCTCCTCACATAAGTGGCAAAGCCAATGTTGTTACTTCTGCAAACCCGGTTTTATGAGATGAGGATGGTGATGGGGTGTTTTGAAACATTAAATTCAACATGTACATTGAACATATTTTCAGGGTATTCACTAAGATTGAAATATGTTACATCAGAAGAAAAGAGCAGGCTTCATACATTTTTTTTTTTAACAGAGATCAGGTCACTGATACAAAAATACTATAGACTGTCAAAATATGCTTTAAATAACAAAGACAAAAATAAATGTCAAATGTCTACTCTTCCATGTTCAACCATCAAAAGCCAGATGGGTGTGATGGTGTGTCCCTTTAGTTCAAGCTACTTGGGAGGCTGGGGTTAGGGGATCACTTGAGCCCAGTCAGGAGTGAATCTGGGTGGTCTATGAGACCCCATTGCAAAAAAAAAAAAAAAAAAAAAGAATTTAAGCCAATTTTTTTTTTTTTTTTTGCAATTTATCAAATACTTCAGAGATTATTCCATGTGGATTTAAGACTTTGGAAATCGTTTGTACTTTATTTTTGTACTCTGTTCTCAGAGGACATTCCACCCATTTGTCAGTGGAGAGTGGAGCTGTTGATGTGATGTCATCCAGTCCTGGGTTTGAATCTCTGTTCTATTTGCTTTTTGGGGTCCAGGATCCAGTTCTTAAACATTCTAAGTTTCAGTTTTCTCCTTCAAAAAGGAGAACACAGAACTGTAGGGGGGGAGGGAAGCATGAATTACGAAGATATGACACAGAGAAGCTAGCACTGTGCCTGGTGCCTCACTTGGGTGGTGACCTTAGTTATTGGAAACGGGTGATGCAGTTCCCACATGTGTGCATTTCAGTCCACGTGGTGCCACACAGAGCAACGACTGTCCTTGGTAAGCTCTCAACAAGTGGCAGTTCTATGTGATTTTGATAAATTAAAAATGTCAATAAGAAAGCACCATTTCAACCTCATAAGGAGATGCCCTAAGTGACAATCATGTTAATAATGTCAGCTTCCTTTCACTTAATCCTCACAAAATGTTCATAAGGCACACACTGTTGGTGCCACCCTTTCTAGAGTGGAGGAAAGGAAGACCCAGAGATTCCATTGGGGGGGGGTGCTGGGGGGAGGTGTCTGGCCTCTATCTTGTACTGTTTAGATTTGCATTAAAATAACAACAAAGTATACTCTAATTTTCTTGACCCTGAGAATAATTGTTTAGTCTTTCAGTTTCTCCAGGGAGAGCAGTGTTTTACATGGACCCATCTGGGGAGCTGGGCCCTCCTACACTGGGCCCTCCTCCTGGATGATCCAGGGAAGAGCAAGTCATTGGGACCAAGCGCTAGACGGTTCTGGATCAGCCTCGCCAGCAAACTCAGGTCATGCGGAGCGGGCGGCAGGACTTGGAGGGTCAAGTGAGTAGGCAGACAGGCATGGAGGGGCAGGTGACCAGGGCTTCAGCAATGGGTGGCTTTGGGGTGCTGTTGTGTTAGACTGGGGTAAGACAGAATAGAGACTTGGGTGCTGATCCGAGCTAAGAAACAGAGTGTACACAGAAACTTCCATGGGTGTGCCAACCCGAGACAGATGGAGGAGCAGAGTCGGCAGCGGAGTAACCTGCAAGTATCCCTGTGGGCTTGACCCCTTGCAAAGGCCCCAGTGAAGGAGACTGGGGGGTCCAGTGCCAGAGACAGGCAACTCGCAACTCTACAGACAAAACGACAAGACCACCAGGTCTGGGGAGCAGGATTGGGACAGCACATGGGGAGAGGAGCTGGTCAGAGCGACAGCAGCAGCCAAAGCTGTCCTTCTGCTCTCAGGACGGGCAGGCTGGGACTAAGCCTGAAGGTGACGGGGTCTGATGGATCCAACTGAGAAAAGATTAGAGATTCTGGGCCTAGGAGCCAGGGCCCATGACCTTGGTCTTGAGTGTCGTGACCCCTCGCAAGCAAGGAAGACACGACTCAGGAATCTTCTCTCAGCAGTTTATTCAGGCCTTTACTCAGACATGTCTTCAAGCATTCTCTCTCTGCTCATGCCTCCCACACTTAATAAAGCACACCAAGCTCCAATGCAAAGCCGCCACGTGGACCTTTCTCATAGGGTGTTAAACAATGACGTGCCAACTCTCCCTAATAAGGAGTTGTTTGTCTCAGACCACGGCGAAAGCCGGTGCCATCTTGTAATGGCGGCCACGGTCCACTGAAACGGCTCACCACACTTGAGGCCATGGCAAACATCTGTGTTTCCCAGCGGAAGGCAATGAGATCCCATTCTGATGACAGGCAAGGTGTGGGCCAAGAAGCTCAGGAAGGAGTCTCACGCAGCCACGTTCATGTTTATAGCAATTCAGTTCACCATAGCCAAGCTATGCAACAGCCTAGATGCCCTTCAACAGATGAACAGACAAAGAAAATGTGGTACATATGCACAATGGAATATATCAGACAAAAAGAAGAATGAAATCATGGCATTTGCCAGTAAATGGTTGGAACTGGAGACTATCATGCTAAATAATATAAGCCAGTCCCCCCCAAACCAAAGGCTGAATGTTCTCTCTGATATGTACATGCTCATCCACAACAAGGGAGGTGAGGGAGGGGAAGAACAGAAGTTCATTGGATTAGTCAAAGGGTAATGAAGGGAAGGAAGGGGGATTGGAATAGGAAAGACAGTAGAATGAATTGGACATTACTTTCCTATGTTCGTATTTGAATACCTGACCCCATGTACTCCACATTAGGTTCCACCACAGAATGGAATCCTAATTGGAATGGGTTCCTAATTGGGATGGGTTGTGCTCCATGTATGTTTGATGTGTGTCCAAATACACTCTACTATCATGGATTTCTAAAAACAACAAACAAACAAAAAGGAGTCTCAGATGGTGTGTTTGACACTTTCAGGAACTTCTAAAGAGGTGTCTGAGATGGGGCCACCCCCTTGAAGGTGGCTTTATCCTTGGGAGCTTCGGGTTATAGGAGGCAGTTCTGTTCCTGCCATTAGAGTGAGTGTGAAAAACAGGCCCAGCTGTTGATACCAGTGGAGACAGAGCCTGTGAGCTGCTTTTGCCCTAAAATTTAACAGAGAAAAGGAAGATAACTTATTCTTTAAGAACCATGTCAGAGACAAACCCACTGTCATTCAGAAATGCAGTCATGCCTCATGACTGAGAATACACATTGTTCCCCTTGATCTGTGTCTTCAGTTTCTATGGGTCCAGTCAGATATCCATGGTCAACTGTAATCTGAAAATATGAAGTCAAAAGTTCTAGAAATAAACACTGCATAAGTTCTAAATAGTATACTGTTCTCCCTAGTGTGGTAAAATCTCATGCCATCTTGCTCTGTCTCACTGGAGACACGAATCCTACCTTTGTCCAGTGTACCCTTGTTGTATGTACTACCCTCCCTTGGTCATTTGATAGCTATCTGGATTATCAGATCCACTGTAGGGGATCTCAGGACTGGTGTTGAATTAACTTTTATGTAGTGGCCTGAAGTATAGCTATCGCAATGAATGATTCCATCATTCACTTCACTTCATCTCATTGTAAGAGGTATTGTATCTCAAGAAACAGAGTGAGTACAGTCCCTCTTTACAGAGCAAGAGAGATTGCATTTACATAATTTTATTTCATTTATTATTAAATTGTTCTATTTTATTATGAATAAATGATAACTATTAATTGTTAATCTCTTACTATACCTAATTTATAAATTAAACTTTATCAGAGGTACATATGCACAGGAAACAAAGTATGTTATAGGGTGTGTTAGTATCTGTGATTTCAGACATCCAATGGGGTTTCCCTGCAGATAATTTGAGACCACTGTATCCTTTTCACACCTTTAAACTATTACAGGGATTTTTATGAAATGGCAGCAGTTTTTAGAATCAGATGGGAAGATTTGGGGGCTGGAGGTGGGGCTCAGACTTCCAAGTACACAACCCTGCCCTGGTGAACCCCGGAGAACAGCTTCTGTGTCTGAGATAGTCTGGCACTTAGTTAACAAATGTCTCTTGTGGTCAGAGTAAGTTATGGAAAATGTAATGTTAATGTCTTTCACATGTGTAGAGAAAGCTCATTCAGAGCCAAGTGATACCTAACATTTACTAGGTGTGTGTGGGGTGGCAGGCAGGGGGAGGTGAGAAGATGTGGTTGGGAACAGCTCCATTGAAACTCTCCATTTATCCTCTTATTAATCCAGAAAAGATTCTGGGGCATTCGCTTATGGAAACTTTGGAGGCAGATGGAAATATTTTAAGATGTAGGATACACATGGGCCCATAACATGAATTTACATTTTCCTTGCAGGAGAAAACACAGTGGATCTCTGCATTACCCTTTCGATGTTTGCAAAGATTCAAAGGGGAAATGATATTTTATGCTGTGACGTCTGGGCAGTTTAGGCAGTTACTCCATAAGATAATTATTTGGGGAAAACAAGAAAAATTGACCAACCATTTGGTCAATTCAGCAGCCTTCTTTTTCTTTTTTCCCCAAATACTTATGTCTTTTGAGGGAAGAAATGACCAAACCCATAGGAGATGGAATAACTGTTTAAATACATTTTTTCATGAAAGAGCTGCATCTATTTTAAGTTGTAAAGTTATCTTTGGGAAGATATCCTGATTTCAACCATTTACTGAGTGTGGGGCATTCTTCTTAAACAATGAACTGGCCTCCTTGCCGGAGCAGAATTGTCTGCAACAAGATCTCCATCGTAGCAGCTGCATGCAGTCATTTCCTGGGCACACGGATCAGGACGTAAGACTGTGCACACCAAACAGTGCTGAGCCAAGATCAAACACACGGTCCAAAGAACCACACTGCAGGTACTCAGCTTGATACACCGCCCCATGGTGTGACAGTCATTGAGATCCACTCTTGTCCTTGGCCCGAGTGGACCTGTGTGAGCCCCTTGCAGCAGTGCCAGGGACCTGGTGCCTGCTGAGTGGACAGCAGTGGAAAGCATTCAGAACAGGGTGACTGTGGCTGTCTTGGGACACATGAATGGCTCTGGCCTTGTAAAGCGAAATGCAATTGGTGTGGTATGAATGTATGTGCATTTCCCCCGAGAGGATTCAGAGCAGTGAAAACTTGAAACCAATATAAAAAGTCCAAAATCGACTACTCTTATCAAAAGAAACACTATTTTTATTAGTATTATAAATTTTAGTGACATGCTCTGTCTGCTATTCAGGTAAGTAAATAACCAGATGACTAAATAAACTCATCAACACCAAACATTCATGCTAACTTTTCCACAAAGTGAAACAAGGTCTGTTGGGAGCCGGCAACCGCACTCTGAAAATGGCGCTGGCCTCCTGCTTCTGATGACTTAGTGGTTAGAGTTGTTAGAAGTAAACAACTCCTTGTAAGGCTGTGGGGCTGGGCTCTGGCCTGCTTCCGCTGCGCTGTACCTATTAGACTTCTCCACGTGGTGCTAGTTCATTGGTGAGGCTGGGTACTTAAGCTAGGGCAGACCGGCTGCTCGCGCTCTTTCCTTGCTTGTTCCTGTTTTCTCATCATGATTCAAAGGTCCTGAGTAAACTGCTGAAAGAAGAATCCTGTGTCGTGTTTCCTTTGCCGGCGAGGGGTCGCGACAAAGGTCTCCTTATGCACTCTTTATATGCTAAATGTACCCAATAAAATTTTATATTATACCTTAATATATAGTACACAAACATCATATAGTATACACTATATGTATACATATGGGTATGCATGCTTCATACCTACTTTATACATTGTATAAATAATTGGTATGGTATTATACTATACATTATAATGAAATATATTAACATAATTAATATAGACTTTAGTCTATAACAATTATATAATTTACATATTAATATATAGACATACTATACCTTAATAAATATTGCTTATAATAGTTTTGCTATACCAAAGGCAATTTATTCCCCAACTAAAAGAGTTTACAAACTAAGTGCTGGTAGAGAAGAGTAAGTTTTGACAACAGAGAGACCAACCAAAGAGTAAAAGATAATTTTCAAATATTTTTTTACTATTTCATAGTACACAACTGTTTATAAAATATTTGTTTTTATTGTGTTTTGTATTTCTAGAAAACAATTCGTATTAATGTCAAGAGTACAACTTGAGGATGATGTGGATATGAATAAGCACATAAGTTGGAAAGAGGAGGTTGGTAAAGTTTAACTAACTTTTTTTAAAGCTACCCAGTGACTAACTTGCTTAAAATTTCTAGACATATTTTGATCAGCTCACTATGTAGTATGGTTTTATGACTATTTTATTCCATTCTTCCTTTCTCCTTCAGTCTCAGCTGTGGTCTACATCTTGAGTATTTCTCCAGCTCTGAGAAATAAATCTTTCAGTATGATTCCTGACTTCTCCCATATGCTTCCTCTTTCTTTTCTTTCAATTTAAAATATTAACTTATTTTATCATCTTCATAAAAAGTAGATAACAATAGAAAACTTGCAATTCTCTCCCACCCCTTTCCATATAAGCTTCCCTTTGTGTTGATGCATGATCAAGCTCCACACTAAGCTTTGGAGAAAAGAATTGTCTTTGGGCCATCCAAGTTTCCATCAAAAGACATTTTCTAATGCACCTGAGAATTCACACATCATCAAATCACTCAGAGATCAATTAAAAGTTAGTGTGCTAGTGTTTGTTCATGTTTTGCCTTGATATAAATAGTACAGAGAATGTAAACTTAGCCCCCTGAGTTGAGGACTACATCAAAATTTCATGCTTCACTTTTAGGAAAAGAATTTAAAGTGACCACAAGAGGGCAGCAGAACACACTGGATTCCCTTGATCCTTCAAGGGAGAGTGTTCTGCAGTCTGGCTTCCCACTCTGTGATGGAGGCAGGGATTTGAGCCATCCTCAAAGGCTGGCATCTCTAGCACAGATATAGCGGGTCTGGGTGGGACTGGGGGTGGGGGAAACTCCGCTTCCTGGGATAACTGAATATATGAGACGGCAGCTTTCTAAGTCCTTTTTAAGAAGGGTAACTGGTGGTGCTCACCTGTAACCCCAGTGACTCTGGGGGCTGAGGCAGGAGGATCTCACGTTCAAAGTTAGCCTCAGCATCTTAACGAGGCCCTAAGGAATGTAGCAAGAACCTGTCTCAAAATGAAAAGAGGGCTGGGATGTGGCTCAGTGGTTAAGTGCCCCTGGGTTCAAAATAACAACAACAACAATAATAATGATGATGGAAGGGCAACTGGTATTTGACACCCGGGGAGAGCTGAAACCTCACAGTTGCTCATTATACTTTCCAGTGGAGCAAATTGTAAATTCTTCTTCCTCCTTTTACTATTAAGATTTTCCTATATTGCAGGGGCAAATAACAATAGGGTAAATGTCCATGAGCTTTAACATTTTAAAGTAGGAAACAGACCCTCTTGCAGAAGAAACATGATTTACTTATGAATCATAGTTACCAGGCTCTTTTCACCAGGAAGCCTTATAAAAATGTAAGAGTCCAGGTGACTGGTCAATCCTGGGTTTTATTGTTGAGACTTTCTTATTCAACCGTGGGCAGATTTCTTAACCTCTGGGTGTCTTAGTTTCTTCAGTTGTAAGATGGGGATAATGGAGTAGGTTGTGTTAAATATTAAGTTAAATAACATTTATCTTGGTGCCTGCCATATGGAAAGAATCCAGTTAACTAGGCAGTTATAAAATTATTACAAAAGATGAGTGGCATGTGGTGGTGCTGAGTAATTATTTCTTGGTAAGCAAATGATCATATGCTATTTTGTTTAATTCTCACATCTAGTATGTGAGAGAGTTTTTTTTCCCCTCCACTTTTATAAATTAGAAAGTTGAAATTCTGAAAGGCTGATCATCTGACTAATACAAATTGAAGGAAAGAGCTGGGATTTGAACCCATGACTTTCTGCCTGCAAGCCCATGTGCTTCCAATCACCCTTAGGTAAGTAGAATACCATCATCTCCCTCCCGCCCAGCTTTTGGTAACTCCTAAAGTCACCCGAGCCACCTGAAGCCTGACAGATCTTTAAAATGGCTTAGTGATTTGACAAGGTCAGCACAGGGCAGAAGGTAATTCCAGGGGCAAATGACAATAGGCTAAAGCGTTCTTACAGTGAAGAAAACGTGCACCAATCAGACCAATGCAGCCTGTGGGGGTGGGTGGGAGCAGCTTCTTGCAGTCCTGGAGAGAGCAGCTGTTACCCAAAGGTCTCAAACCCAGACTAGCCGTGACTGGGCCATCAGTCCAGGGCAGCATACTTTAAACTCACGATGACCTCTGTTCATGCATGTCCTCGTCACCTATTGCCACCCTGGTCTACAAGAGCAAGAGGCTGTTGAGACCAGTTGGCTCATTTACAGGGAAGAGATATATGTCACATGGAACACAATGTTCCTGAGATCTGTCCATCTTTTAAAGAAATATTCAGGAAATGCATAGTTTGCTCCACCTGGTCTCCCTCAATATCATGTAGACCCCCTTTTTCCATTTTTATTTACAGACAGATGGAAGCTGGCTTCTCACCAGGTGCACTGAAGAAGCACACTGAGTCTACTTACTAAATTAAACTAAAAATACAAACATGCCAACCAGGAAACCCAACCCAACCCGTACCTCTTTAGTGAAAGCAGACTGATGATCCCCAATTCTGAGTCATTTTAGACCAGCAGTTTCTCACCTAGGAAAGAAGCCCAAAACTTCAAAGAAAAAGGCCACTAACCTAGATACACTCTTATTCCTCTAGATTAATGTTAGGGAAACTACACACGCCTTTTCCTTTAGCTCCTATTTATTTTTATGAATTATTTGACAGAAACTCTGGCGTGCTCCCGAATAGGGGAAAAAATAGCTGTCCTCTGATCCTCACGAATTCCTGGGATATTGTGAGCATCCCAAAGGCAAACCGGGGTCTGATCAAGATCCTTCCTGGTCAGTATTCTGTTGCTGAAAGTGGCCAGATGGCACTTGGCCACCATGACATCAATTTTAAAAGGTTAGAGCTAAATGGTGAATGTCCTTAACATATCTTAATTATCTGGTGACTCCTATTTGAAAGTGGTGTTCATTTATCTCCTGAATGGAAATTAACTTGCTTTTCATTTGACATTGAATTGCTGTGGTTTGGGGAGAATTCCGAGGGGACTGTATTTGTTTTAGTGAGGGTGGTCTTCCAGCACCTAGTCTCTCCACTGGGGTCTAGCAGCCCTGTCAGAACAAGGGGTAAGGGGGCTCTGGGGCTGGGTTGAGAGTCTCAAGTTTGCCTCAGGTTTTCCCTCCATTCTTTTGCTTCTTCCAGAACCAAGTATATACTCCGAAGAGTACTGTCTATTTTCTCCAGAGAATGCTCTCTGGTGTTGCTTAGTGTATCATCAACCTGTGAATCCAACTTCTATGAGCAATTGTTACATGGTTGGTTGATTCTCATGACATGTGGTTATCTGAGCAGACAGGAAAATCTGATATGAGAAAATGCAAGAATTATACTTCATCTAGAGGTTTCTCTCTTCACTCTTGATCAATTATAGAATAGCTGCTCTTGTCTTACCGTGCACTTAGTTTTAAAAATACAAAGGTAGGCTTGCTAAATTTTTATAGAGGAGATTCTTAGGTTGGGCTTCAACCTGGGAACATGTTTCTGATAAAAGAATAACCCAGAAAGGCAACATTTATTTACTTAATCAGTGTCTATACAGCTTTCCCCCAAAGCTGCAGAATTGCATGGTAGCATGCCTTGTACCAAGTAGTCTCCACAGGGGATCTTCAGTAGGAAAAACTGATAGACAAACACAACAAACCAAAACAACAACAACAACAACAACCCTAAACAAGCAAGAGAATCACTGATGTTCTTTTCCCCTCCCCTTTCTTCTTCTTCTCTTCTCTCCATTTTCTTATTTTCCCCTTTTCCTATCTTTCTTCTTCTACCCTCTCTTCCTCCTCCTCCTCCTCCTTCTTCTTTAAGAAATGACATAACTTAAGACACTGCCACAGGTGATTTAAAACATATATTTTAATCTTCCTTTTTTTGGAAATGACCTAAAAGGGAAAAAATGATGCAAAAGGGGTAGGCAGGTTGGAATAGCTTCGTCTGGGTGAGCACTGATGTTCTACGAACAACCCGTCTTCCTCAGCAGTAGCATGGGGTGAGGGTGACTGGAGATGTCTGCTCATTGTCAGCTGCTGTGCTGTGCTTGTTTGGAAAGCAATGAGCTGACTGAAGTGTGTGTGTGTGTGTGTGTGTGTGTGTGTGTGTGTGTGTGTGTGTGTGTGTGTATGTATGTGTGTGTGTTTCTGAACCACCCCATGCCCTCTAGAGAGTGGCTAAATAAGGACGTACCTAAGGAATGGCACGATGAAGCACCGTGGTGGAAACTGAGGGACGTGTGGTAGCTGCCAGTCATTCTGGACCCTCAGTTACACACACAGATGTCTGCTGGTCAGCCTCAGTCCTTCAGGCTGAGTCAGCATCTGTGCTATTTTGACTCTCCATCTTCAGGTTGTTTTCCTCTCCTGGTGCAGGGGAGTACTACTAAATTGGGTCATCAGGGAAAGAAATGCAAAACAGGACAATCTGGAAATCTACTTGGGAGAAAGTCCTTTGGCCTACTCATATAAACATGTTAGTCTGACCTAGAAAACAACAAACAAACAAACAAAAAATAGCAAGAAACAAAGAAAAATCGCCCCCAGTGACAAGAACCCAATCAGATGAAATCAACAAGCAGCCTCTCCCTCTCTCTGCGTTGCAGACTTTTAATGTAATTTTTAAAAATATTTAAAATAGAAGACTTTCATGTAGTAAATGCAGATAAGTAAGTGGAAGAAATAAAACTCACCTACAATCCTACCATTCAGAAACTGCTGCTGAAGTTTTTGGGTAAAGGCTTTCAATGTGTGTGTGTCTGTGTCTGTCTTCTCTCCTACACAAGTCTGATGCACACAAATAAAAATTTGCAAAGATGCAAACACTTTGTCTTTTGTTCCTCTTAATAGGGACACTCATTGTTATGGTGTGGATATAAGGTGTCCCCCCAAGCCCTTGGCTAATGCAGGGGTATTTGGCGGTAGAGTGATTGGATTGTGAAACGTGTAATCTAATTGGTCATCCTAGTTATGACTGGGTGGAAACTGTAGGCAAAGGTGGTGAAGCTGGAGGAGGGGGTCACTGAGGGCATGCCCTGGAAGGGTGCATCTTCTCTGGGGCCCCTCCCCTGATCCCTCTGTGCTTTCCAATCTTGCCATGAACTGAGCAGCTTTCCTCTGCTGGGCCCTTCCCCCATGATGTGTTGCTTGACCTCAGGCCCAGAGCAATGCAGTCAGCCATCTGTGAACTGAGATCTCTGAACCTTGGAGCCCCAAATAAAACCCGTCCTCCTTCTAAGTTGTTCTTGTCACAGTGACACAAAGCTGACCAAAAAATTCTTGTTATAATAACTACGACTGTAGGCGTGCACCAGCTATCACCATCGGGTGTGCAAGGTGTCTCACAATACTTTTTTCTTTCTATGAATTGTTTTATAAAAATTGTTCTGGTAATTAATTTTGGGGGGACATTTCAAATGCTTACTTAGGATAAAATTCCTAAAAGTAGGATTTGTATGTTACAGGTTAAGAACATTTTGGAAACATCTGTTATTAAATAACACCAAGATACCAAAAGGTCTCACCCACCTGTTTCCCTCATTAGCAGTGTGTGAGACTGCCCACCTCCTCACTATTCTTGAGTATAATCATTGAGACTAAAGAAAATATCAAAAGATGGGTTTTCTAGAGAAGAAAGACTGGGCAGTTGATTCTGCTGTTCTGAATATCCAGGATTTATCGCTGAACCAAGGTCTTTTTCAGGAATTCACTTCTTACCAAATGACTTCGAGTCACATTCAAGGCAGAGGCCTGCACAGTGGCCCTGCAGTAGCATTGTTCATTCACTTACAAGAAAGGTCACATATTTCTTGCTTTATTCAAAGGGGCGGAAGCTGCCTTGCTTCCAGGTGGTATATCCTGATTGGAAGTTCATGCCGACACTCAGTTTTGCTGCTTCTTACCATTGTTGAGATGTGAGTTCCTTAATGTGTGCACATGCTGGGTAGCACACATATAGCGCACCACACACACAGTCTGCGTTAGTCATCCATGTCGCTCCAGTGTACAAGGGAGGGGAGAGGAAAGAGGCTGAGCACTTGGAAGTTCTTCCTGGTAAACCATATCAAAGATCAGCATTGGCTCATGAGCAGCTGTTACACTAATTATTCATAGTAATAGAAATGAGTAATAATTAAAAAAAAATCATGAGGGCCAGCCAACACTGCACTGAGCGCTATAGAATGTGCTTAGGTCAAAGTCCTTGTTAGACCTGTCATAAGAACCTTGCAAATAATATCTTACATCCTCAGAGCTCCTTAGAGTTGACAAAGGATTTTTATATTGATAAGATCATGCGTGGTGGGTGATCATATTGAGTGGTACTTCGTGCATTTACCTGTGTTTGAATAATGATCTATTTTAGGCTTTCGGAAGACTCCTTCTGTTTTAGTTTTACAATTTAAATCCTTAATTTTTTTTAAAGAAGGGCTCAAATTTTTTATCCTATTGCTTAATGGGATGCAATAAAATAAAAGATGTGCTTAGCTCCTAGGACACATTTTAATAGATTTAAAAGACATAAACGTCCGATGTGTGACAAGATACGCTTTCTCTCTGTGCCTGTCCCCTGCAAGTCAACATGAAAAGGTCCTTTGGGTCTCGGATGAGAAAAATCCCCAAACATCTTTCATGCACGGCTGGAAGTGTAAGACATGGATACTGGCTGCAATCCAGTGCAAAGGGGAATTTCAAGAGCTGGTTCACATATTTGTAATTTTCCAGTTTCAAGCACACACTTCCTATCCCAGCCAGTTAGGCTTTCTGGGAGCAGCCAGTAAATTGCTTGTGCAGAGGGCAAAAGCTTCTTGGTATCTAAATGCCCAAAGCACTGTGGGGTGTTTTTGGATGAATTTGCAGGAGATCATTAATTTTGCCACCACGGTATTGTTAGCGCAGTTCTAGACTCACGACGTTTTATGGGTGTGATTGGCATGATTAGTTTACTGGGGGAATTGTTATGAATTATTGGTATTGTCAATACCAATAATTGTGGAGAAGCCTAGTAAACTAGAGGGACATGAAAGAGGTAGGTATTTGCTGTTGCATTTGTTTTTAATTCTACTTTGTAAGCTGCGGTGTTTTCTTAAGTGCTTTGGAAATCTACCGAAATATTTAATTCCCTGAAAGATATGCCAGGGCCGAGGATCAACAGAGACAACTTTAGGGAGCAGAAGGGTCCAGAATATCTGGGAGCACCACCATAGTAGAATGTGTTACAGTCTCTCTGGACTGATTCTGTCAAAGTCGGGGGGCAATGGGTTAAAAAGAGATTATCAAGAGCCATTTGGTTCTGAGGTTAAGAGTAGCATTTTAAAAGCCAGAGCTATCTGCTAGGAGAAATCTCCCAAGACAGACACATATCATATGTTCCATACCAGCCACATGGCCCATTGACAGTGCCTGATGGGCTGTCCATCTTGAGAGGCTGCCTAGCTGTGAACACCTGTGACCAAACACAGTGACTGTGATTCCCCAGAGACTTTTGTCTGAGGGAAGGTAGAGAGCTGAGAGGAGCGGAGGGCTTTTGTACAAGAAATACATCAGTATGTACCTTCATAAAACCTCACAAATAATTTCACAGCCCTCACTGATGGCTACACACGGTCCCGGAACTCACTGAACAGTTTCTCATTCTAAGTGGTTGGTGTTCTAGGATTTGGACTTTCTATAAAATGTACCACATTGACCACATGAACTACAACTTGTCTATAGTATGACAAGTACCTCTTGAGGCTCTTTCTATGTCAGCATATATAGAACCATCTTCAATTTTAAACTGGTGCGTTCATTTCCATACTGTAGATCTATTCTACATACATGTTCATTTTCCTATCAATGGATATTTGTGTTTGTTTCTGATGCTCCCTCTAAGAAAAAAAATGTTCCATGTTTCAGAGGTTGTCAACTATTTTTTGCTGAAGCAGAACAAGGAGAAATGATATTCTAAGAGTTAGGACCACCAAACACGTATTTTTTGAGACCACCATTTGCATAAGTAAATGCAAGAGACTCATGTTGTTCCTCATACAGCCTGAGAGGCAAACGGCTCCTTTATATTAAAGGATGTTTGTAGCCAACCAGAGGACACTTGTATTCATTCCACAGGACACTTAGGTTATATTAACACTTCTGTTTTTCCTTTCCATTCTGTGAGGATGAGGGGAAAATAAATTTTCACATATGTTTTAGACTTTAGTGAGATTCTTCCCTTATACATGTACTTTTAATACTTCTCAGCATTCAGTAGATTCATAGAAACTAGTGTGCAAAGCGAGCATTGTGACTTTAGTTGATGGCAAAGCTTATAACACATTCTTTGTAGCCTCAGGGTTGGTACTGAATTCTACTTTTAGTAATGGTGTGACCTTCTTCTGTGACTGAGACTTGGATGCTAGTGCTATTTTATGTGCATATAACCCAAGTTTCCGTAAAGCACAATTCCTATTAAGGGATATAGTGATTTGATCACATTGTCCATGACAAGCAGAGGAATGAGATGATCTAAGGTAAAATATATATATATATATATATATATATATATATATATATATATATATATATGTATGTATTTTGTTTCTGTGTTTCTGCTTTTTATTCCTTTTTAGCAGAAAAGGAAAATCTACCTAAGACCGATGGAAAGTTCTAATGGTGGCATTGTTACAGAGTGACTTGTGCAGGGGGTCATGTCAGGTTTCAGGTCTTCTATATCATAAAGTAAGTATCAGGTGTTTCACAAACAATGAAAAATTGGCTTTGCTCTCACGACTGGTCACTGATTTCATGTGAAATAGAAGACACGGATTCAGTTGGGGGTATCTGAGAACAAAGAGCATGGGGAAAACTGTGAAGTTAAAGGCCTCTGTCCGGCGGTCTCTGAGGGCAGAGTTTATCTGGTTTGCCTGGTGTAATTTATTTGGGAATTTCAGATGTCTGAAAGGGTCCTGATGGAGTGAGCGATTGGCTCTGAATTTTGACACTCTTAAGAGAGATAACTTGGACTTTTGTGGGAAATTTCATGATGATGTGTGGTGCATTTTCTTTTCTGGGAAAGCTATTTTTGGAAGTATGATGGAGGGAGTCTTTCTGGAAGGGTCTAGTTTGGACCGTTTTCCTGCTAGCTTCTCGAATGCTGCTTGAAGTGATCACATCTTCGGGAATACTCGTGGGGCTCTGAGATGGGCAGGGACTCTTGGATTATTCCCTAATGGAGAGGTATGGCATTTCCAGTCACTCACTCCTGTGGGGGCTCAACTCTGCACCATGAGAAGGAATTGTCCTTTGAAGGAGCCTTTTGATTTGCTGAGCTAGCTTGAGTATGGGCCCTGTGACTTGATATGACTTACTTTTTGTTCACAAAAGGAAGATAAACCAACCTCCACCTGTCAGGTAACCAACCAGCTTATGGACACTTTACTGTGCACTTGGTGCTATGTCCTTCTGGGGGATATAAAAACACATTATCAGAAGTTTCTGAAGGACCCCATCCTCCCATCCTCCTCTCTCAGTCAGACTTTCCATTTATTTCTACCTAAAAGTCCCAAGTCAGATAATATTCATGACTGTGTCCTGCCTTCCCAGAAATCCCAGCATATCTGGAGCTCTGGCCTTGCAGTGGCTTGAACTTGACTTCTTGCCCAATCCTCTTCATGTGTCCTAGATCCCTTGCAAGTCAACTGTTTTTTTTTTTTTTTGTTTTCTTCCTAAGTGGATGTCTGGCCTGTCCCTCCAAATTCTCCTGTCTGTTCCAAGGACAGTTCCCAGCTCCCCTTGTCCACTGGATTCGAGTCCTGTCCCCTGGATCTGCTCCTGTCTTTAGTGATCCTGATTCTCATTCTGTGTTTGAGATTCTGTCCTCCTTTCAGGTCACAGCCTGGTGCCGAGCTATGGTTTATACCACCTGCTCTGATGTTCTCAAGGGGGAGGTTGTGCAAGAAGATGTACACACCTTGGTTAAAAATAACGATCTCTTCAGGAAAACTGGAGGCATTATTCAGAGTAACTCTGTGTTATAGTTTGGATCTTGAACATCTCCCCAAATCCCATGCATTAAGTCCTATGGCGTAGTGTTCGAACCTTTAAGAGCTGGGACCCTTTGGGACATCTGGAGGTTATTGGGGGTGCCCTTGAAGAGATAGCAGGACCCTGATCTCCCCCTCACTCTATTTTCTTCCTAACAGGAGATAAGAAGTTGTACTCTGCCACACGCTCCCCATCACTACCAACCAACACCCCCATGAAAGACCTAAAGAAATTGGCCTGCCTGATCAGAGACTGAAAGTTCTGAAACCATGAACCCAGGGGAACATTTTCTCTTTATAAATTGACAATCTCAGGTATTTGTTACAGTAATGGGAAGCTGACTAACACCATGAAAACATATCTGTGTTGTCCATCATGGTTAATGCCTGGTAGTTAGAATCATATTCTGGAACAAGAAAGTCCTGATTCTGTCTCTTTTGTTTCCCATCTGTGCAGCTTTGAAAGTTATTAAGCATCAGTTTCCTCAAATGTAAAATGTGAATGCGGCAAATAAATCCCATAGGATTGTTGCAAACTGGAAAATGTATGCAATATCCTTGGCATATAATAGATTCTTAGTAAATGATAGCAATTGTTTTCACCCTTATTATTGTGTCCAGGGATTATCATTGCATGATGTAACAACTTGGGAGTTACTCTACAAGCTTCAGTTAATCCTTTTAATTGATTACAACAGATATTTATTAGGCATCTTCTCTTAGAATAGGATTGTGTTAGGTAGTCTTCAGGATATGAAGTTGAACAGGATATGATTCCTCTGAAGGAGCTTGAAATCTGTTAGGAAAACACACAAAACAATGTTAATAAATGGCCAAATATCAAGAATGACTCAGGGGGTGCCAAGACCAGTGTGTGTACATGGTGCGGAAGTGGGGAAAATGAGATGGCTAATGGCCCAAAGAATTGGGGTCCTTTCATCAAGTAAAGGACATCTGAACTGGTCTTTGAATGTTTCTGTAGACAAGGAAAGGAGATGTAGGAATCTGTGCAGACAAATATGGAGGTATAATGACATTTCATGGGAAAATCATCTTTCAGTATTAATTTTGGGGTCTTTGTGTGTACACATCTGGAGACCATGGGTGGTCTCACATGTCATTTCCAGTGAGTTTAGATTTTATTGTATGGCAAGCAAAAGCTATTGTGCAGGTTAAGGTTATAATTAGGTTACAGTTCAGGGAAGAGTGGCTGAAATGGTGCATGAGATCATTTGGAGCTGGCATAGACCTGGAGGTGGTGAGCAGAGGGAAGAAACTATTTGTCAAGATGAAAGGAAAAACAGTATTAGACTATAAAAGACAAATATGAGAATCACTTAGGTGGTTGTAGCAAGTGGGTTGACTGAACGTAGAAAAGCGGGTAGAGGAGCTGGATGTCATCTGAACCAGGGATCCTGGGGAAATGGGATACCATTACCATAGAGAGGAAAGGAAGGAGGAGGATAAAGAAAGCTGAACCATCTCATTTTGTGCACATAGGAAAGGTGTCTAGTACCAAGGAGATGTCCAGGGGAAGATACGGAACGGACAAGTGGGAAAACCTAGTGGAGGAGTGTTGCTCTGCTCTCGTGATAAGTATGTCCACGTTGTCTTTGTCCATTAAGTGCCTCCTGTTGTCCCTTGCCCCCATGGGACCTCATCATCCTCATTACTGTTAGGGATCTCGATTTGATGACAGCAATTTCTGACCTGCAGAGAAGAGCCATCACAGAACTCTTCAGGAGTGTATTGATCAGAGCCACGTGAAAACAGTGTCTCCTGGTAAACAGAACTGATGTGATAAATCCATTCTAGCACTCCATTCTTCATAAGCTTTTGGATTCCTTTCTCTTCAATCTGCAGTGGAAGTTCTGGCATTTCTGGGTTGCTTGATATAGGCTGCCTTTGAGTCCACGTTGCAACAAAGCAAGAGTCAGAGAAATGCCTAGTCTTTCAAGCTAAGACACTGAATATGGAACTTCTGCTTGCTAGGATCACTTCAGTAAATTCATCCTAATCCGATTTTATATTCATTCCACCTTGATTCCACACCCTAAAATACCTTTGAATTGGTTCCAAATTTCTCTAGAATTATGTGTTTGCTCTGTCACTATGAATTGGAGAGATCATGCAATTCCTTTGGTCTCTATTATACCTCCTCACAAGTCACACTTACCATGCCCTCTGGGGTTTGCTGGGGTTGAGTTTGATTATAGGTCTACAAGCAAGGAAAGTTTGTGGAGGTGCCTTGTGAGAAGGGACAGCAGCGTCTGGCTAGTCAATCAACCCAGAGGAGGCCTCTACAGTTTCTTCAGAGAAAGAAAATAATCAAGGGACAATGAGACCTGGTGTAGTTAGGGGCGCAAGGTTCCCAGAATCATCAAAATCTGTTCATATGCCCCACCCCAATCTTTACAATCCCATTCCCTCTCATTCAATGTCTTAACTTTAACAAAAGAACCCCTTGAGGTTAGGAAATCATCCATACTATAATTCAGCTGCCCTCAACTGGGGTTTGCATTTTAAGAAATCTCATCTCTGTAACTACAGTACAAGTGAAACCATACAGGCTTTCACATCCCTTGTGTTTACTTGAGGTGGGTATCTAAAGATGTACCCTTATATTCTCCAAATTCCCCAGCACAGTTTTAAGCAACCAATGAATGCTGCTGTTATATTTTCAGCACGAGTTTTTATAATGGGAAACACTTGGTTACCTAGAATCTTACCTTCCATAGGTACATGATTACAGGTATCTAAAGATGATAATTTATGTGATCCTTTCCCCATTGCACGACATAACCTATTCCTATTAACCACTGGAAACAGGATCATTAATGACACATCTAATCAGATAAAAATAATAATAATAATAATTCCAGAAAAACTCACGAAACCAGGGGCAAAGGATAGGTAGTCAAGGTAGAGAGTGAATGACAGGGTCAGAAAGTTGGAGGCTAATTATCAAAGAAAAGGAAATGGGATGCTAACACCTCCAGGGAATCTCTCCTCCCAACACAAGTGGTTGCTAATGATTACCCCGTGGGCTGCTCTTTTCCTGCCTTTGGGGCAGACTAGGAAGAGGAGGTGCAGGTGCAGGGAGGAAAGGAAAGCTGAGATCTATAAAGGGACAAAACACAATGGCTCCCATGGGTATCTAGCTCTGGGTCCCCTTTTTTCTCAACAAGTCTATCTTTATCTCTCTCTCGCTTTCTATGTGCTGGTCCTGGAGTTTCTTGGGTGTTTAATCTTCAACAAGAGGAACAAGGATCTGATCCTGATTTTTAAGACTGGCATTACTCAGAACCAATTCAGATTAGACATCCTTCAGATTCTGTTCTTCTAGAACCGTTTCTGGTACCAAATTTGTATCAGTGTTTTATTAGAGAGGCAGGACCACCAGGCGTATAGCTATGGAGAAGCACTGAGCAATTTACTGCAGAGATTTGAACTTATGAAATTTGGGGAGATTAAGCTATTGGACTTTGCATTTGATTCTGGAACTTCAAGTCTACAATGCAGGCAGTTGGGAAGAAAATATGGACATAAGGTGGTAGAGAGAAAGAATAAGTTGGATCTCATAAGCAAAAGCTGAATCCCACAAGAACAAATTGGAAGTCTTGTCAGTTCTTTCTGCCCGTGGAGCCTTGGTAAGAAGGTTGTCCTGCCAGGGCCCTTCCTTACAGAGCTAAGCTTCTGCATTTGGCCCAGGAGTCAGGGAAGCTGAAGAAGGGGCTGGCCCCACCAACTGCTCCAGGACAAGATGACACAGCAGCCAGGGCCCTGTGTGAGCCACAAAAAGGCTGCTGCTTTGCTTCTAGCCTCCAAACCCCCTCAAAAATCTCTCTGGAGCTCACCAGAAAGAACAGCTTAGGAATTTAGTTTACCCTCAGCAAATTAACACACTGCAAAACCACCACAGTTAACATTAAATTCCACTCTGATGGAAGGAACATTCAGAACAAAGTGGGCTTGCTGATGCCTATTTCAGAGAAGACAACAACCAGTGAGCAGGGGGGTCTAATTATAAAGGGAAAGGGCAGGATAATATGGGCACCTCAGGAGGGAGAGATTACAAGGGAACAAGGAAGGAGTCCAAGGAGAGGCTTAGAGCACCACCTCAAATACTCTCTATGCCAACTACATACAATCTGAAGGGAAGAGTCAAGAACGCTCACATGTGGACTCCAAATATATTCCTTACCAGCTTGAGTTCTTTCAAACCTGGGTTCTTTCAGAAAAAAGAGCTAAATTGTATGGACCTAATAGCAAATTTACAGGGCACAAGGTGCTCTATTCTTTAACATAAAGTACCTATGTATGAATACTCCCTCAGAATTACTGTTAGCCAGAGTGTTAGCTTATTAAGCAAGGGCTTTGACAATATCCGGGCAGTCTTATGTCCATGCTAGTAATCTCACTAGGGTTAGGATTTTGCAGTAGTGAGGAAATTGAGTTGAAATACTTGGCCCATAGGGTCCTTAGCACTAAACTAAGACTGTCTTGATCTCTACAGGAATGTAAGAAAGTTGCCAGTCGGTACAGAGATGAAAGATCGTTTGTGAACATGGTGCTTTGACCCATTTCCACATCTCCTCACCAACTTGGGAGTAAGAGAGGCTATGTGATTAGCCTGGAAACTGAAGACATTAAGAAGCTATTTTTATTTATTTATTTATTTATTTATTTATTTATTTATTTATTTATTATTTACAACGTTACGGGAACAAAGTAATTTAGACATGCCACTTGGAAACTCTAAAGTCCATGGATCTATTATGCAACAGGACTCTGACTGAAAGTATACAAATATTGACATCCTAAAGGAGAAATAAAACAAATTTGACATTCTAAGGGGAGAGTAAATGAGTGAGGAAATATACAGTATGTTTTGTCATTTGATCCTTTCAATTAACCCTAGCATTTGATAACAGACATGACAATTCTCAGTCAGGTTCAGTTACACAGCACCATGCATAGATGTACAAGGAAAAATGACAACGTGGCAGGGCACTCTGGGGGCCACTTCAGAAGTGAGATATGGGTCCCTTGATAGTCTTATATTCTCAGTTTAATGTGCAGATTAAAAAAAAGTTGGGGACTACCAGACTTATAGCCAACCATTCCAACTATTTAGCTACATCTCTTTGATCAATGGCAATACTCATCAAAGTGATTTGCAAAGCAAAGATGCTGTTTTGGAGAGGGGGGTCAATATCCTTCTTTAGACTCATAAAAGTGATTTAAAAGAACATTTTAAGTCCTAGTTGTCCTTCCCTTTCATCACACTGGAGCACCTTGTGTTAAACAGTGAGTAACAGTAAAGGAGCTTTTAACAATCTGCTTCACACATAGCACTTTTCCAGCCAAATTACACCTATAAAGCTACTGCAGAACCTCTGTGGATTATCAACAAACGCCAAGTGAATATTTTATGGTTTGTGCAATAGTTACAGTGTGTTGCTGGGTTTTAATTAGCATATATATGGATGCATTTCTTTCATCTCATGTTATTATTCTTGCAGTAATTCAATAAAAGTATCCTAAACATTTACATTGTGGAGCATTTTTGTGATTTATACCAATGGAATGGCACACACAATATTGCACATCTGCTTTCAAAGTCATCACTTTATTTCATATTCTCATATCCTTTTTAAGAACAAGAAATATTGGATTTTTAGAGCATGCATGCCTTTACTTTTTTTTTTTATCATTTCTGCCTCTCTATGAATTTCAGACTCTTATATAGTCTGTTCCCCATAATGATGCTCAAATCAATTCTGCTGAATGGTGGCAATTCTTTCCTAAAATCTCTCATAACAATAATGAATTTTGCTCTTAATGCACTCCACTGAATTTTTATTCTTTAAAAAAATAAGCAATATTTCCCCTTTGGTCAGTAACTAGACTTATATTCAGCCTCTTAAAATGACTCACAACTCAAAAATAGTGAAAAGGACAAGTCTTCCATAGAAAAACTAAGTACATGTTTAAAGGAAATTCAGAATAATTTCTTTATAATGTAATGTTCTCCTAAACCATTTCTAATGTCAAGGGCGAGGGAGAAAGGGTTCAAAGGAGCAAACTCATATAAAACGTGTCCTTATGTATTGAAGTTGATTCCATTTCCATTACTATACCTGTTTGTGGCATAGTAGAGTGGCACTGGTCAGTTTAGATTTCAAACTTCCAGGCTCTGAGACTTCTTCATTTGCATAGCTCTGTTATAACTAATAATCTGTCCTTGAATTTAGCCTGCCCGCATCTCTTCTTAGAAGAAAATAGCAATATTAGAGAAATTGTAAAGAGATCTTTTGAAGCATAGTTTGTGTTTATAGCATCAAACTTATTAATTTCTAGTAAGAGATTGAAGATACTCGTGACATCTTAAGGTAGGGTTGGGTACTCAGCAAACCTATCTGAAGTAGAAGATAGTGGTTCATGTCTGCAGCACTGTGCAATTGCCAGGGGAATGAGGGCATTTGTGAGTGCAATCTTCTAAGGTTTTTCCAGATAATTCCTTAGGGTATCTTGCAAGGACATCTATAATAAAAAGGAAAATTCTAATAAATTGTTGTTCTCAGAAACTGAGAAAGTCCAGAGTCTAGTGGAGATAACATCTTTCTTTACCTCAGCTGGAAATTTCAGAGAGAAGGAATGACAAGGACCACAAAAAGGAAGAGAGAGTGACCTCAGGGTCAGGACACCAGAGAGCCAAACGTGGATGAGATCAGTGTGGCTATCAGAGTAACACAAAGAGTGCATGGAAATGCCAGGGATCATCATGGGGGTAGAGAGGTAAACTCTGAGGCCTACAAAAGAAAATAGACAAAACATCCAAGATTGCACAGGAGGAATAAACAATAACAATAATGATAATAATTATTATTGATACTTAGAGAATTCTTCAAATTTGTCAAAAAACTTCCTGATATATTTTTGCATGTATTATAAATAGAGTGGGCTTAAGCTGCTTTTCTGCAGTTACTTGGCAAAAAGAAAAGAAGAAAAGATAGAAATAAAGGAAAGAAAGAAAGAGAGAGAGAAAGAAAGAGAAAGTCTTCCGATGCTTCAATCATTACAGAATCCCAGTCAGGTTAAGAGGGAAGTTTGGTGTCTGCATCCAGGATGTCCACTATTTTTCTTATGTACATGTATCTCCTTGATCACATTTACCCAATCTGCTTTGAAAACTGAAATGCTACCAGTGGTAACAGAAAATGTAACTTCAATTATGGGTGGTCAGTAATAGCACTAGCTATTTTTCATTTTGTCATTCATTGACCCATTCATTTATTCATTGATGGAACCCACTCCTGCCTTTTACCCAATTTGTCCTGGTTGTATCCTGAGTGGCAGCTATTTAATCCACAAACACTTTCAGGCTCTGGTGCCCACCCTCGAAAGAATATCGGTTCCCCAGGAAGCCAGGTCTCATCAGCCCAGAACTTGCCTCTTAATCCCTCACTCAGTAAGAGTGGAAGAAGTCCAGAGTTTAAATTCTCAGAAACTCTAATACAGATAAATTTTCAGTAGTTCTTTGTGTTTATAGTGAAAAGATTTTGACACAAAAAGAAAAGGCACAGCTCTATGGCAACTGAGGTGTTGATAATTAATATCTGACAAAATTATTTTTTTTTGTAACATTAGCAGAGAACCAAACTGGGTCACACAAACAAATACACATACCCCAAAATGGGCTTGGGTTCTCATGTTTCCAATAAAGTCCAAGAAAATTCTTGTTACATGTAAAGAAGGAAAAGTGCAATTCTCTAAGCAAACTGACAATTCCGTGACTGTTAAATACCATGTAGACTTGCTTAATATAAAATATATGCAATACATTCATAAAGAGGTAAGGGATATTCTTCTTTTATGGTTACATATGTATTTTCACCCAGTTCTACTTCCAAAAATTTACTGATCAGTGATCGAAATGAATACAGTTAGAAGCATGCTACACTATTTTACCAGCAGGCGACTTGGTTCACCTGAAATGGAAATAAATCTGCAATCTACCTCCTCATTTTTCTTTCTACCACCTGCTTTTGGAGAAGCAGAGTAAATTAATGGTCACCCAGTGACTCATATCTAAACACTGCATGGTTAATCCTGAACATCTACTTCCTAAGAGATTCAACCAATTATGCTGCGGGCTCCACAATCGTTAAAATGTACTGGAGTCTTGAATCCATTGAAGTGTTTTAAATTCAGCTAGTATAAGCCTTCCTGCAAGGCTCTGTTGCTTTTTCCCCAACGTGCTAGCTCTCTGGGGAGCTGACACAAAGACTATTCCGCATCTCAGAAAGGGTGTACCAGTTGCCAGACTTGAAATTGCTGCTGAGATTACAAGAAATTCCCAAACCACACCACAGCAGAAACAAACAGCTAGTCTTCTATGTTAAAATAGCAAGATGAGATTGAAGAGCCTGAAACTTTTACTCCATGGAATCTTTTGGAGCAACTGTTGGACAGCATTGATAAGACTTGAAATTAAGGGGATTTAGCTACAATAGCAGCTGGGGAAAAGGTAAAGACTTGTAAGTAGGATGATAAAACTGAGATGGTTGATAATTTTAGCAACTTTTGTAAACAAATTTAATTAGCAAGTCATTATTTATCATAGCATTATTACATATTGCCTTGTGACTTAGTCATTTCAGCAATTGTTTTGTTTAAAATAGGCTGAAGCATGCATGGAGGAGGTTTCTTACAACTATGTTTTGTTCATCTTTGAATCCCTGCAGACCTCAATGGTGCTATGCTTTGGAGACATATTTAATTGAATCCTCCAAGCTGATAAAAATTTCAGTCATCTTAAACACAGCAAGGCTGGAGTTTAGGTAGTCTAGCAAATCAGACAGTGGCCAGATGGCTATTTTAAGAATTACAAACTCATATATCTCTGTCATTCTGTGGAAACTAATCAGTCACTGGATGTTATTATGGATGGGTCTTTGAAAGGAAGTTTTCCCCAATCTCTGCCATTCAAGTAAATATTCAGCTATACCATCGCAAACAAATGAGAATCTTTTTTTCTTTTCCCCTACTGAACTCCAGGGAGGTGTAAGACACGGTCCTCCTCAGTAAATCATGCCACTAATATTACCCTGTATTCAGTTTTTGTGAATGAATTTATTAACTACTAGTCAATATGTCAATGGGGAAACTTAATTGTATTCACAATGCAGCCCACTTTGAAGTGACCATCAAAAACCAGAAGTTCACTGGCTATGGTATGAATTCACTCAAAACCTTAAAAAGTAAATTGGAAAAGCCAAAGGCTCCCTCTATGAATTGTTTGAGGGTTTCTGTTATAATACTTGAGAATCAGGCAGAGTATAGAAAAATTAAAGTCCAGTTAAGGTCCATTAATTATAATGCAATGCTTCAACCAAACAACAGCTTGGCCTTAAATAAATACTCAATTAAATACTTCCTGCAGTTCTAGTCATTAATTGCTCTGCAGCTCAGAAAATAACATCCTAACTGCTTGTAGAAAGGTGATCAAAATTGGTGTGTGAAGCTTAAGCTTGGTTCTTTGGTGATTATCTTTCCTCAACAAGGAAAATTAACTTCTTCGGTGACTTATAGCCCATACCTTCCCAATCCACTCAAAACTAATTGAAAATGAAATACAGTACCAAGTAATAGATTTTTTGGCTGTATAATAATATTTAATTTGACTTAAAGGAGAAATAACACAAAAAACAGCTTTCTCAATCTTCATAAAAGTATCATTATTGAGAAGTACCATTGTTTCCATATTAGATCTTTAGTTGGAGGCACACAGAACTCTTGCTGCCCACATGATATGGAATGGAAAATGCTTAGAGAATATCTTCTAGCCACTGTTGTCAAGGGAACATTAAATGGAAAAAAAAAGAAAATGCTATCTTGCTCTGCAATGAGGAATCACTTTCAGCTCACTTCCAAGCACCAAGTGTCTCATCCTATGACCTTCCTGATCATCATCTCAAATGCTGATTGTGCAACTGGAGGTGTAGGACTAGGGGTGCTCACATTAAAAAAGAGAGCCACAGAAGCTAGAAAAGCCACATAAATCATCCCCATAGCCAAAGAAGAAGGAGGGAGAATACAATTGCAAATACAAACAGCATGCAGCCAGGAAACATCAAGTATTTGCATAAGTGGGACTAGAAATTGAGAAATTCCATTTTTTTGGAATGGAAAACATTGCTCAGTCTTACACTGCCAGGGCCACAATACAACGAGAATAAGGAGACAAACTGAAGGGCAGAGACAATGCAGATGAAAGAGTAGTGTCCTGGGAGAGGACCCCTCTACCCCCTCCCCTCCCCTCTTCCCTCCCCTTTCCTTCCCTTCCCTTCCCTTCCTTTCCATTAACTACTAGTCAATATGTCAATGGGGAAACTTAATCCCTTCCCATCTCATCCCATCCCATATTCATGATTTAGGATGGATATCTGAGACGTGTGTGTTGGATGGTGCTAGCAGTTCCTTTTTTTCAGCAGATTTGAAGTTATCCATTAAGATTTAGACATAGAGAAACATAACTTTCTGAATGCCTCCTCCATGCATTCAACTTGTTCTCTGAGACTCCTTTTGGATTTTTTGTTTGGTTTGGTTTTGGAGCTAGGGATTGAACTCCAGGCCTCCTTCACGCTAAGCACAAGCTCTATCGCTGCACGATGCCCCCAAGCCCCATCTGAGCTGCCTTTTAAAATGCAATCCAGATTTCTCCAGGTAACTCAGGTACACATGCTTGAAAACATCTTTTCGGGAATACGTATTTATCTAATAGAGATATAAAATTCAGGTAACTCTTTTTGCCAACTCTCTGACATTGAAACATATAAACTCTTTTTGTGTGCTTGCAAGTTGCCCTGCTCCTCCCTGGGAAAGCTTTGGAGAGAAAGAATTTGCTAGCAGAGCATCCCAACAGAGGTGCCAGGGTGGGGGAGTATATTTTAACTCTCCTAGGGTTCCCATGGACTCTCCCCTCTTCCATAAGGCTTTTATGGCCACCTTGGTTCCTGATACCCACCTCTGACCAAGTAGCACCACTTTGCACAGTGATCGCATTCCTGCTGATGCCAAGCCCCTAGCGTGGTCTTGATGTCTACATATTGCTCCTTGTCTCAACCCCAGGCCTCCTGTGACTGCTCCTCTTACCAACCTTCTTTACAATCCCACATTCTTTATTAGGGCATGAAGGAATTTCTTCCCCACCCCCTGTACTAGGGCTTTCAGAACTCTAGGGAATGGAAGAAAACACAATCTCAATCTCTGTTTCTGCCTGAAAACACAAACCCTTCATAGAAAGCCCCCCGGGTGTCCCAATAGGGGAGCAGGATGAAGCTCTGCCTCCTGAACAGAACAGAAAGCCGGCTTTTTTTTTTCCTGAAATTAGTAAATGTAGGTTTCTCATTGAGGTCTGCAGCCACCCCTCTCTGCTCTCTGGTGCTTTCACCTGGCTGAGGGTCTTATCAAATCCCTGTTCACCAGAAAAATGTCCCTAAGTCATTCTTTCTGCTTCATGGTTCACAAAAATAAAAACTTTATATTCAATCCTCCAAGCTTTTTTTCCCTGATGTTTAAAGGGAAGATTCTGGAAATTAGAAAACTGTTGGTCCTTTGCAATTGAAAACCTAGATTTTAATAATGCCATTTATGTAATGGGCTTCAAGAGCCTGTTTTAAAGGGCAAAGGGTTGACTGTGACATTTCCATTCTCTTTACTGTCCAACTATGACAATCCCAATGTGGCAATGTTCTGTTCAGAAGGAGTCTGATATTGTAACAAACATCTGGCTAAGTACTTGCATGCATTTTCCATTTAATACTCACAACATTTAATAAATGGAGATACTGAGGCACAGGAAGATTAAGTAGTCACCCAAGGCCACACAGTCAGTGATGAGACCAGAAACAGAAGCCAGGCAGCTGACATGGAAGCCCATACTCTGCCTGTTGAGCTACACCACCTACGGCAACCTGTGGTGACAGAACAGAAGTGGAGTCAGAAATCCCACTCCTGATAGTATGAGTACATGTACAGACATGTTTACTAGTGCCTAACTTAACACGGACTAAAAATATAGTTCTAATTTTAATGAGGGTTTCCATTTCTCAGTAAATCTTTTTGTCATCCTTGGAAAATCTTGGATTAAAAAACTTTCCAATATCATCATCTATTATTCCTGGATGTGGGGAAATTTCCTGGATATCTGAGTGCACAAGAATGCACAAAACCAGGGCGCACATTCTTGAACACAGTGTGCCTTCACCACTTGGTATATTTTTCTCTGATTGTGTCACATGATTCATTAGAGTTAATATTCACAGGAGCCAAATTCTTCTCCTATATTAAAAATTGTGTTTTCATTTTTCATATGTTTTATTTCTCTCTGTAATTAAATGAACAACTCGTAAGTATGCCTAATGGATCACATCACGAAACCTTGCAATTCAAGGGGGAAATAAGTGATCATACTTCAAATATAATCAGGAAATACAATACCTGTTAATGGATTCATTATGATTGGTCATAAAAAAATTAAATGTTTAACTTGAAATCTATTGAAGTATATTAGAACAGACTTTCTGATATAAAAGTATAATTACAACTTTTTTCTCTAGATGTACCACCCCCCAAAAAAATTAAGAGAAGGGAAGATGTATTTCTTTATCATGTGATTCCTATGTTGATTGGTCATGTTACTATTTATACTTTATGAATTAAATTTCAGGCAGAGTTGCTTTATTTTAACATATCAAACTATAAAATACAAAATCTACTATTTTCTTGATTTAGTATTCTTATTTTGCTATATCTATTATGTAATTTTTACACATTGCAGATCTGTATTAAATCAATGATAATTTATTCTATATATGTAATATTACAAACAAATAATATTCAATTCAATTAAATTTGAGTAAATGTGCAAAGAAAGATGAAGAAGAAACTAGTTTCCCCTCCAAGATGAGGTACTTCCTGTCTGTATCCCTCTTTGTCCAGTCAAAAACCAGAAATTTCAATTGGTATTTCATTTGGAGGCAATTTCATACTGGGGATACATTACACAAGGGTCAGGGGGCTGGAGTAGCCAGCAGGGACGAGGTGAAGTTTCTCCATGACTGATATCTGCAGGAAGCCACCCCTCCTGGGCCAGGAGCTGAAGAGAGCTACTGTCACCTGCAGCACATGGTCCCCGCCCAGCTGGAGCCGCTGAAACCCACTGCAGCAAGTCATACCTGGAACCACTGCCAAAGCCGCCTCCCAGAAATCCAGGGACCACTTTCCTGTTGATAGCGCAGGAGCCCTGGGCCCCGAGTTACCTGCAGATGTCAAAGACAGCTGGGACAGGGAGCATGGAGCTGTCTGCCATGGCTGCTGAAGCACCTGCCACTGTTTCTGCTTTGCCAAAACCACAAACATGTGCTGCTGCCTGAGCAGGCCCCAGGTGCTATCTCTCACCTGCTGCTGAAAACTTTGCAAGAGCACCCACTGCACACCAAGAAGGTGTGGGGTTTGGCTTTTTCCTTCCTCTCACCTGCCAGTCGCCTACCAGTGTCTCCCACGGTGAGTCCACAGAAGCCAGGGGCAAAGACGAATCTGGGCTAATTGTTTTCGGGGGTCCAGTCCTCAGTGATACAAAGCAGGGCACAGAAGCCCAGAAACGAAGCTGAGAGCAGGTGTACCAGACCCTTTCCTACTTTCTGTGTTTCCTTTCCTTGATATCAGTCTTTGGTAATCTCCAGAGATCCCTTACATCGCTTTCTGTCCCTCTCTTTTCTGCTTATTTTGAAATTAGAAAATATATTTCTCTTCTTGTCATTATCTGTGAATTTTTGTTTTCTCAGTTCTGGGGATTCAACCAAGGAGTGCTCTATCCTAAGCCACATCCCCAGCCCTTTTCATTTTTTATTATGGAACAACTTAAAACAACTACATTGTTGAGGCTGACCTTGATCTTGTCATCCTCCTGCCTTGGCCTCCCTAGTTGCTGGAATTATACACATGCTCCTCTGTGCCTAGCTTATCTGTAAAATATAATAGATATTCTTACATAATTTTTTTAAAATAATGCCAAAATTTGTTAAACATCTCTATCTTCCATGAAGGAGCATGTGTTAAACCCTGGGTTGTTGTTGTTGTTGTTGTTGTCATTGTTTTTGAGATAAAATATACAAAACTAAAATTTACTTTTTTTTTTGGTACCAGGGACTGAACTCAGGGGCACTCAACCACTCAGCCATATCCCTTTTTGTATTTTATTTAGAGACAGGATCTTATTGATTTGCTTGGCACCTCACTGTTGCTGAGGCTGGCTTTGAATTCAAGAACCTCCTGCCTCAGCCTCCTGAGCCTCTGCTTTGCCCAGCCCATTTTAATCATTTTGATGAACAATTAAGTGGCATTAATTACTTTCACAATGTTTTATAATCATCACTACCATCAGTTGCCAAAACTTTTTTATCACTTCAGGCAGAAATTTTTATGCCCACTACATAATAGCTTCCTGATCTTCTTACGAATTTTTTTCCATAAAGGGCTAAATAGTAGATTATAGGTATTGCAGGCAATTCTATCATTTCAGGAAAAAGCACCAATAGATGATGTGTAAATGAATAGACATGGCTATGTTTCATCAAAATTTAATATTTTAAAAACTGTTTTTAAACCCAGCTGAAGGCTTGATTTCACCTGTGAGCTATAGATTTCTGGCCTCTGACTTAGACAATGATGTCTTTCAATTTAACCTCAGTGATAACTGTATAGATGTGGGTGTTTTTCTCTGCTATTTGAAAAAAATAGCATTTGGTTTACTAATTCTGTGACTGTCCAGGGTCTAGAAATTTCATCAAGTACATCTTTTCAAATTTCAATAACTACTTCTTTATTTCCAGTAATTCTAACTCTTTGTGTCTTTTATCTGTTATACAATTTATATTTATTTTTTGTCTTATTGATTTCTTTGACTCCTCATGAAAATAAAACATCTTATATAAAAGTTATTTTGAGACTATTTATATTGGTTTTCAAGGACTCC
Organism: Ictidomys tridecemlineatus; assembly: GCF_052094955.1. Classification (NCBI taxonomy): domain Eukaryota; kingdom Metazoa; phylum Chordata; class Mammalia; order Rodentia; family Sciuridae; genus Ictidomys; species Ictidomys tridecemlineatus. The sequence continues at coordinate 76,221,981 of NC_135485.1, read as the reverse complement.
TATAATAAATTACCACCAACTATATAACTTAAAACAACTGGAATTCATTTTCTTATAATTCTGGAGTTTTGGAATCCAAGACCAACGTGTTAGCAGGTTTGGTTTGTGCTGAGAACTTCTTGCCCTACAGATGTCTACTTTCTTCCTGTATCATCCCAGGAAAACTATAAATTTAGCAGGACATGAACTCTATTCAGGGTCTTTCTGGGAAGCTCTTTCAATTGTTGTTAGGACCCACCCATAAAGCTTCCTGAATTACCAGCTCTCTGTTTTTTTATAATGCCCTGGGATACCAATTGCTTAGCAGTCTGACCTGATTAAATTTGGGCTCCTTTGCAGAAATTATTTTTTGAGGCAAATCTTCGAGGACTTTCCCACCCTGGCAGAGCTCTTCTCGGGCATCTCTTTTCTGGTTCTCTGTTGAACTAGCTAGTCTATGAATTAGAGTGTTACACTTAGTTAAGAGAAGCTATTATTTTTGTTTCTCCTTTAAACTTGAACCTCCCCGCTTGGTTTAAAATAAAATTGTTCCTTTGAGGAGACCTTCAGAGTTCTTTTTCCTGCCTCTCCTCCTGGACAAACCCTCTGAGCCACTATTTAGGTTATTGCAGTAATCCCTGCCTCTCTCAGTTTGTTCTCCCAGAATTAGGGCAATCTCAGCCCAAGCATTCTCAGCTTGGGCTGCACTGGGCAGAGTCACCATCCCATGGATAGGGCCATGATTCAGGGCAGTAGCCCTGGACCCCTCAGTCATAGTCACCAGTCATCTAGTTTATGCAAATTACAGTTGGAGAAAATGAGAAATGCTGGTGGCCTCAGCCACTGTGCAGAAGATCAACTCTGACTAGAGTAGAGGGAAGGAGCAGCCACGTCTACTTGGCCATTCATGCTGCGTGAAGAGTCTATGAACCTGAGCTGCAGCGGATGAGAGAAAGGCAGAGGGTGAGGGCTCACCTGCCACTGATTCTTACCTTTCTGAATTTGAGTACATGATTAAATAAATGCTTCTTTCTTTACTAGATGCCCCTAGGTATCTTTTCAGAGACTTTAATTTGTTGGTTGTTTTGTTTTGCTTTTAAGAGTTTTTGCCAACTTTGAAGAAGCAAAGAGGTCTTCACACCATCATCTTGAAAGTAGAAATTTTCAGAGTTTCAGTTTTAAATGTAAAATAATGTAATGATGATGCAAAACTAAAGTTCTTGGATCAGTGATTTCTTTTTTGCATTCTTTTTAATTTATTGTCATATTCTTATTACTAAAGAATATTGATATTTCCCTACTACCTATTCAATCAAAAAAGAAAAGGAATTTTACAAATACTTTATATCATTGATGGAACCTTAGAGCTTTAGGCCCATTTAATCCTCTACTCTTACATTGCCAACTCAGTGCAGAATAGATGGTAGCAGGAACAAAAGAGAAACTTCAGATTACTATAAACGACCCATTAAAAGGGTCCATTTATGCTAATAAACATGCTGTATGATCTCAAGTTTATGAAGGGGATTCCATGGTTCTAAAAGCAGCAGTCCTTGGGACTAGGGTTGTGGCTTGGTAGTAGAGCACTCGCCTAGCACATGCAGGGCCCTGGGTTCCAGCCTTGGCACCACATAAAGTAAAATAAATGTATTGTGTCCAACTACAACTAAAAAATAAATATTAAAAAATAAATAAATAAAAGCATCAGTCCAGATCTATAAACCCAAGTAATGTCCATTCGTTAAAATAGTCCAGAATTTTTTACAGGTCAGAATCATATAATTCTAGAGTTAGAGGTGATCTTATTGGAAATTTGTTACAACTATTTCATGTACAGTAGCAAATACAGGGGTTACTTGTGTCAGAGAGGATACCAAATTCTATGTTCTGGTCAAAGATTACTATAATTTCCTCTGCTATGCTGCTTTCTCTAGCAGTTGTACTCAATGTAATGGCTATGCTAATGTGATGTGGCTGAAAGTTAATTTTTATCTGAGAATTCATCTGGACAGTTCCCTGCTCCTATAATTTATTTTTAATGTGTAATCTGAAAAGTCTCATTTTTATACCTGTGATTTCTAAGTTGATGTAGCTCCTATTTCTTCATTGCATTTTCCAAATCACTGTAATTTTGATATATGTTATGTGTCTTTCTCAAATAGAATTTCATTTTGTAGTTTTATCCTTCCTTTTTAGTTCATTGTGATTATTAGTTTATCATGACTGGTATTTGCAATAACAATTTATTAAACTCTTGTTGGCATGATTTCTCTTTCCTTTCCCAACTAAAGATTATTGAATAAGGCATATAATAACATTTTCTCTTATTATATTTTCCCAGTTGGTTGCATAGCCTTCTATCATTACCTTTCAATTTATTTCAATTCAGTCTCATCCAAACCAAGGGACTGCCAAGTGATATTATACAAATAAAATTTCAAATAAAAATAAACTCAGTTGCATTTTATGCACATAAATAATATGCACATATTACTGATATATTTTTTATTTTTAAAGTAATTCTACATTATATGAGATCAATCAGAAGCATCCACTAAAATGTTTTAACTCATTGCCTAATCATTTCACAATGTGTACACATATGAAACATCACTTTATACGCTGTAAGTGTGCAATTTGGAGGTTTATAAAGTATGCTTCAATAGCTCTACTCTGTAAGAAAAATGTTACAACCACATATGCCCTCCCCCCAAAAAATCTTTTGACCTGTTCTACTTAGATGATGTTTATCATCTCCTAACATAGTATTTTTTCTTATATTTTTGTGATTATGGCTAACTGTATTTCTTGCCATATTCCCACTTAAATGCCAGCTCCATGAAGGCAGGGGTTGTGTTTGCTGATAGGTACATTCTATCTGAAAGTGCTTGGCCTTGGTGAATAATCCCATGATGCATTCAAGGCATTGAGATTAGCTGGTAAAGTAAAAATACGTCTGCAGCTCCAAGATGTAGAGATTTAAAATGTATTTGCTAAGCTTAGCCTTTATAACAGCACTACAGCAAGATTTCAGTAGTAGTAGTAGTAAGACTGAAGTCCTTTATTTTCAGATTAATTAAAGATTTCTGTTATAATCTGCATCAGGAAGACAATCAGTCTCTTGATTATGAGATCAAAGCTAATAGTAGAAATAGGATCATTTCACAGAGAACACTAATATCCATAGCGTAAGACATTAGATTGTCTTAAAAATAGCCCTCTGGGGAAAAAGTAGTCTCCCCAAGTTGGATAATCTGTCTTTTTCTCCTTCAGCCTTTCTCTAAATAGGTGCAAAAATCTGTCAGAGTTAAAGGTGCTTTCAATCCAGGGCTTATTGGGAGTGTCATTTCATTCATTCATCTACTCATTTACCTGAAGAATCTTATTGTTATCTATGTTTTGAGAACTATTTCTAAGCCTTAGAGATACAGCAGTGAATAAACCATATTAAATGACTGTTCTGGAATTCAAAAGATTCAGGAGAAAACTTGGAGCTTAATGGTTTGCAAAAAATGGTGTAAATTATTTTGGAAAGGGAAGGAGATAAGACCTTAGGAGACTGAAAAGCTCTAGAAAAGAGAGAGGGGAACTGATAGAGAAAAGAGAGAGGAGATAGAAAGGGAAATTGTTCACCTAGTAAATCCCTGAAAATTTATGTGTCGTTCATTCATGTGGGACTCCCTTGAATGGTTTAGTCCAGCATTGTGAAATAAAGTAGCTATTAGCCACATGCAGCTACTGGGCACTTAAAATGTAATGAATATGGCTTAAATGTAGGAAAGAATATTAATGTATGAAGCATCAGATCAATAACTCATCCCCATTCTGCATAATTCAGATTTATCCCTGGAAGTCAAAACAACTTTCATCAATTGCAAAAGTCAAAGCAGTTAGGAAAGAATGAAATACAATAGGGTTTGGTGACTGTGTAGTAAACTCCCACTTGTCCCCCATGGATGACACCTTCAAAAGCATTAAAATTCAAAAAAGTTCAGAATTGCAGTAGCCAAATTAAAAACATGCTAGAGTCGTGCAGGTGTGGCAAATGCTTCTCAGAACCTGAGCATGCTCAGTTTTTGTATAAGTGGCAGCATACACAATGCTGAAGACAGGTAAGAACCATAGAGCTTCCTTCACCCAAGCCCAATAGATGGCATCAGACACACTTTCATCCTGGGCTAAGTAATGAGCAGCACATGGAGCTACCTTGTTATAAAAACCAAGCTGAACAGGTAATTGACAAGTCCTCATTCTATAACCACCACCATCTTGTCACTTTATTTCATAAGATACCCAGAAACACCATGCTGTGGAAATAAAAAAGAGAATCTATCACGTTGGTTTAACTTAAATCAATCAAATTGGAACAAGCTAGTCAAGCTCCTAACCAAAGCGGAAACTCTGTCATTATCCTTAATAGCTAGTTACATGACAATTCACTGCCACTCAGCACAGCTTTGGGCCTCACAAGTCAGGGAAATCTGCTTTGAACATTTTGTATTGCTCAAATCTTCCTCATAGTGAGCTCCAATTTCTTAACCTGAAGCTTCCACACATTTCCCCCAATTTTTCTCCTTAGTCCCTTTGAAACTACATGAAATAAATTTAACTTATCTCCTGTAAGAAAGTGCTTCAAATATGTCATATATTATAAATATCCTCTCTCCTTATCCTTTCCACATCTACAAGAATCATCTTCCCCAAGTTAAATATTCTTCATCCTGTCAATGCTTTCTCATCTGATGTTAACCCCTGTGTGTCTAGTCTTCAACAAACTGGTTTGAGTTTCTTAGTTCTCTTTGTCACCTAATCTGAATCCAGAATTGTAGACTTTAGTTTTAATTTTTTGAATCTAAGTGCTAGCTTTATTTACTTCTGTTGATTTTCATCACATTTAGGATAAAAGATCCTCCCAATTTTCTTTAAAGTTTCATCTTAAATATTGCTTTTATCATCCAATAGCTTAACCACAGCTACAGTTTTTACAACAACCATAGACTTAATTCATCTGTCTTCTCTATATTTTTAAGTTGTTGGTAACATGCTGAATAAGATAAGCTGGTAACTGAGAACCTAGATAAGTCAAACCACTATAAATTTTTCATTATGATTATCAAAGATACCTTATTTTTTTCCAGATAAGCTGCTAAAATTTGGGAGACAAAATTCTTGAATTTATTTATTAATTAATTCAACAAAGTTTTTTTCTGGATTTTTTATGTGCTAGGCATTCTTCTTTAACAAGTTCATTCATAGTGCCTTATGTTAAATAGAAACTTAAATAAATAACTGTGCATTCTCCAATCAGTGCCATCATCTAGAAATACATAAGACTACATTTCATTTAGAAGTCTATTAGGCTTTAGGTAATAATACCCAACTGCCATGGGTTAAAGAATTAAATGTTAGTTATTGTTTCATTTTACACATGAAGAGTATAGCAAAAGTCCGCTCCTAGATTGGTGCATCAGATTAATAATATCAGGTCCTTGTGAATCTTTTTCATTTTGATTATAGGCACAAGACTGCTAGTGAGCCCCAGCCATTATTTCTGTGTTTGATGCCAGAGAGAGAATGGTGTGGGTAAACAGAAGATTCCTGAATAAGGAAACAAACCTTTTGTCCATAACATTTAGTTCATGTCTCATTGGCAAGGACTATGTCATGAGGCTATGACTGGCTTAGGGGTATGAAAGAAAAAGGGGAGCTGGATGTGGTGACACCCAGCAGTGTCTACAGAGGCTAAGGTAGGAGGATCACAAGTTCAAAGCCAGCCTCAGCAATTTCACTAGTCTCTAAGCAACTCTGCAAGACCCTGTCTCTAAATTAAAATATATAAATATCTAAATAATATATAAATATATAGATATATAAATAAAAATAAATAAATAAGTGGAGCTGGGGATGTGGCTCAGTGGTTAAGCACCCATGGGATTCAATCCTCAGGATCAAAAAGAAAGAAGAAGGGATTTGTAATTGGAGTTGACTGAGCTTACTAACAGCATCTGCCAATTTACAGGCCATAGGATATATATGTCCCTGATCTGCCTATGTTCCAGAAAGGGGTCACAGTGAGTCATGAAAAAAATGAGTGGAAGCTTCTCAGGTGCATGGTGATCGAGGGTAAGACAAACTCCCTATTGGAAAAAAAAAAACATTTATCAATGCAGAAATCTGTAATAGACAGTGTTGTTTTGAGATGGGTGACTATGATGGCATAGCAGGATAGAAACCTGATTTCTTCCTCCTTCCTGATTTCCTTCTTATTTGTGCATGGTCTAGTCCTTTTGGATTTAATGTCAGTCACAGAAGTGTAAGTGGATTGCCTTTGATCCCCACTCCAGCACACCCATGTTATGGATAATTCCTCAGCCATTTCTAATTCCTGCTCAATTTCCACAACTTCCCGTTTCTGCTATGCTCTCTTAATTACTGGTGCAAAATCCTTCTCAATCTTAATTGTATTGTTGCCTAAAGCCCCAACTGATCTCTTGAGTTCTATGAAACCACTTTTTTTGATCTTTTGAGTTCTATGAAACCAGTTCAGTTCTATGAAACCAGTTTTTTTGTTTGTTTGATTTTGTTTCTTTTTTTTTTTTTGCTTATCTTCTTTTGATGCTTGGAATCAGTGTCCTGCCATTGTGTTCTGTTGCTCAGACAAGAGTCTTAATAAATACAAACTTAACTAATAACCCATGGAAGGAATCTCCAGTGAAATACAATAGGGAAAATATTAACTATGGAAATCAGAATTCTAAGATGACCCCTCCAGTTTCCATCCTGTTGTCTTATACTCTGCGTAATCCCTTCCCCTAATTGTGAAAGAACCCACGAAGGGTCCACATCCCCTTGAATGTGGCAAATATGTTAGGATGCTCATCCCTTATTAAGGCTTTATTAAACAGCAAACTTAACAGCATGTCACACCTACAATTACATTATGTCACGTTAGACTCTTTTTTAGAAGACTGATAAGAGACAGCCATACTGACTTATAAGAAGCAAATAGTAATAGCAACATTATGAACTATCTCTGGAGAGGACCATGTGGCAGAGAATTGCAGACAACCTCCAGATACTGACAGCAGCCTCCAGCAAAAACACAAGGGCTCCTGGGCTGCAGCTACATGGAAATAAATTCTGCCAGTAACTTGAATGAGCACACACATGGGTTCCTCCCAGTCAAACCTCTGAATAAGAATGCAGCCCAGGGACTGCTTGAGTGCAGGCTAGTGAAAGCTGTTATGAGAGCAAAGAATTCTTCACATGTATTAAAATTCAGCCACATGTTAACTTACATCTTCCTGGCAGATAATACAAAAGTGAAGAAAAATCATTTCCCTCATTTTGGTTGTATAAATACACTATTTCTTGTTCACACAAATAACAATAGTAGAATGTAAATTGAGGTTATCTCTATATTCAATGATATTCAATGCTGTTCAAATCTCTGGTGTACATAGTCTAAAAGCTCCAAGGAAAGGTACCTAATTCCATGAATCTAAAGTCTTGAGAAGAGCAGACTCCTGCTTGCTGAGAAGGGGTAAGGAGGAGAAGGACAAAGAGGGAAACAGAGTAGGAAAATTCGACCCTTCACTCAGTTGACCCACTCATCTGCATGGAACCAAGAAGTTAAGGAGGCGGACACTGCACACTGATGTGGGGAGTTTTATTGTGTGTTGATTCCACCCACAAATTCTTACAGCCTGGTTATCTGCTCTGCATGCTGACTTACTCAAACTAGTACCTCCCCCTCCAATGAAGAGGATATGACTCTCAATGCCAGAGGTGAGCCAGGCCTGAGAAGTTCCTAAATTTCCCTCTACCCTCTACCCTCTTGATTTTTATTCTGTTTTAATCTATATCTAATTACAGGTAAGTCAATGTTCAACCAGGAAAATTGTGTGTCTCTCTTAGGAGAGCTCTCTTTTCAGGCTTCTAAGGTCTAGTGAAGTGGAAAATTAAGTTTATGCCCTCTAAGTCTCTGAAATAGGTCAGAACAGACATCAAACATTAACTCTGAAGCACATTTTAAACTCTAGATTTAAATGTATAAGAACAAAGAAAACATTAGATTAAATTCACTTCTGATTCTTCTTCTAATGGCAATTTATGACCTGCTACATGGTCCAACCCAGGTCACAGTAAGGATCATACAAAGGACAGAAAGTGAACCAGAACTTTTCCCACTAGGAGCCACAGAACATCATCCCAGCTAAGTTGAAGCAAAAGGGGAGGATTTTTTGTTGAACATAATTGAACAATCCAGCTATGGTAGAGCCTCAGACATGCTGCAAAGAATGACACCACGACCTTCCTGTGCTCCGTATTGTGGTTCTGCTACTCTTGTGTTGGCTTGATTCCCAAGCAGGCTCTTTCTGTGCCATTTGAAAGAGAATCAACATCTTCTCAGTGTATCCTTTTAATTTACTAATCCCAGCACAGAGAAGACCCCCGACACAAAATCTCCGTGACTCTGATTGTCCAGGATCTGGTATCCTCCCAGCCCTGGAATTGGGAAGGAGACTCAGTCCCCCTCCTCAATTACGAGGACTGAGAATTGGAAAAGAATGACTCAATGGAGCTAAATAAGTGAGTTTTCAGTGAGTGGATACATAGCTGGCCAAAAATAACAGATGTCTCAGGCACATAATAGGCCATCGTATTCCAAATATTAGAATGGACCATTTTCCCAAATTTGAACATAATGAACAATTATTATCATTTTAGCACACAGACATTAAAATGCCAAAAAAATTCTATCTTTTTGTAAATTAAAGTAGGAAAGTATTAAATTCCAACATTCTTCTTTTTATTTTTTATAACTTTTTTTTGTTTTCCAGTTTAGTTCAGCTCCACAGATTTTATTTAGATGTCAGAGCAAACCTGAGGACTTTTTTCTGACATTACAAGGCCTGGAAAATACAAAATTCCCTGAAATAAATGTAACTCTCTAAAATACTTCCCAAGTTGAAAGAATCCAATGCAAGTCTCTTGTAGGTCAAGAGACTTCTTAGTAGAGAAAATTCTTGAATTAGTACATCCTGCCAAGCCCATTGTAAGCTGAAAATATCATAAATGCATGTAACACATACCCTGCTGAACACCAGAGCACAGCAACATGGTACTCTGTGGAGTCAGTGGTTCACCTTCACTATTGAGTAACTGACTGGGACCTGCAAAGCTCACTGCTAATGCTCAGCATCAAGGGAACATCACATGGCAGATTGCTAGCTCAGGAGAAGGTTATAAGTTCAAAATTCAAAGTATAGTTTCTAGTGAATGCATCTCGCTTTTACATCATACTGTCAAAAAATTGTAAGTCTAACCATCATAAGTTGGGAACAACTGAACTAGAAGATCTGTCATTACCTGGTTTCTATTACAAAAAAGGAGACAGGATATTTGGCAAAGTTGCAGTCTCTGCCACAGGCCATGTTATTTATTTACTTAGATGGCCAGTAGAAGAAAAGAAAAATATACTCAAAGTGTGAGGGATTTTTCTTACAAGAAAAAAAAATTACAGTTTTTGTACCAGTGAAAATCATGAGGTCATAGTCCATGAATTAATTATCATAAACTTAATGAGAAAATTAAATTACCAATAACAAACAGAGTCTATAAATCTGTGACAAATACAACTTCCTGACACATATGTTTTATAAATCTTGCAATCATAGTTTTCCATTAGTTAAAAGTCACATTTTAAGGGGGAGCAGAAGAAGCTTAGAGGCCAACCGCTGAATGTGAAAGGGGAGCTTCTGTGGTAAAGTGTAGAGTCCACAGGACTTAAAGGTGAACTGGTCCATTGGGGCACTTCTCTAGCAGATTTGTAGTCATGGGCTTTACAAAAACCCACTCTCATTTCCTTTAAAATTTTATCGTCCATGATGGCATATATTTTAATTTTAACCTGGCAGGAATAAAAGTTTCCTAAACGTCTGATTTTTGTTTCCACTAGAGATTAGTTGTGCTGCCATTTGCTCTTTCATAACCCTTGAGAAAGCCCCAGGCCATCTTTATCACTGTGCTGTCCCTTTGGTAGGTCCCCAGCCTGAACTGCCCAAGCTCCACGGCGGGCAACTGTGTTGGGAGACACTCGGCCCCATCTTGCCCTTTTCTGTCTCCTCCCCCATGGCTTGCAAAGTCCCCACTGCACCTGGTGTCAGCATGAAAGTTTTATGCCCCAATTTTTATTTTGTTGCTCGGGCAGGATCTTACTCTACCATTCCCCAAGTCAAGGCTAAAAACAGGATAAAATGGAAAAGGCTAATGAAATTGTTCTCAACAAAATAAAGATGGGTAGAATCTTTAGCTGCTAATCTGATTGCACTCACCAGGGTTTAGTGCTAATAATCTGAAACCCTAAACCTTTGCACAACAGACATTATCAATATTATTCCTGGTTTTAGTCATTCACAGTTAAGGTTGGGGAAAATCTGTTTTGTGTTGAAAGTTTCCTGGCTCTATCAAGGGCTTTTCTACGTCCCCATGGAATTCTAGGGGCTGGGCTTGCAGTCGGTCTATAATAATGATGGCTCTGACCTCCCAGGAGGGAATCTTCATCCTTGGCCCCATTCTTGTACTAAAGTTACCAAGTCGCCTCGCATCCACAGACTCCAGACCACTCTCTCCCACAATACAGCTATGCCCAGTAAAAACCACCCACATCCATCAGAGCAGCTGCAAAGATGCAGAATGCCCCTTTACAGAATATTGTCCCAAATGATAGTCTCTCTTTTTGTACCCTTACACCACCAAATGGAGGGTTAATATCTTATGGGAATTTGCATGCCTCTGTAATGCTACCTTTAACTGGAAGATCTAGCATTCATTACTTGATCACATAGAACAAAAAACATCCCTTTGACTGATTAGTGCCAATAATTAAGTATGCTTCTATAATTATGCACCTTCCTTTCAGAGTACTGCTATGGCCTGAAAGTTTGTGTTTTTCCAAAATTCACATATTGAAAGCTAATTTCTAATATAATAGTAAGAGGCGGGGCCGTTGGGAAGTGATTAGGCCATGAGAGACTTCATAAATGAGACTATCGTTCTTATAAAAGAGAGTTGTCCTTCCTTTACACATGCAAGAAATCAGCAATCTGCCACCTGGAAGAGTCCCCTCACCAGAGCCCACCATGCTGTCACCCTAAGTTTGGACTTCCAAGTCTCCAGAACAGTAAGAAATAAATAATCATTGTTTATAAGTCATCCAATTTATATTGTCATAACAGCCATAGGAGAGATGTGTGCTTGGTTATACATCATTATATTCTTATATTCCTTTGATTTCTTAGGTGACTGTAAGCCTGTCTCCCCCATTTGCTTCTCTACTCTCTCAGAGCAAGAATCATGCCTGATTTTGCTCATCATTAAATAGTCAGGACCTCGTACTTGGCCTCACACATTCTATATGTTTCATAATTATCTGCTGCATGAATAAATGAATAACAATTCTAATAACATCTGAGCCTGGATTATCCAGATTAATTGCTCACTTATAAATGGGCAAGGTGCACTGGGTCTAAAAAGTAACTTTGCACAAGAGCCCTATCTTTACAAATATTAAATGAATCTGATTCTTCACATGCATTTTCAAATAGAGAATACTAAGAATGTAAGGGCAAAAAAAGTCCCTGAAGTGATGGAGTATTTGGTCTTGTTATTAATATTTTATAACATCTCTGAATATAAACACAGGGACACAATATATAATTACTTCAAACAAATAATTCTGGTAGAAGTCAAGACACTGTGATTGATGGATCCAGATTCTTGATGATTTTATTCAATTCAAACCAAAAACAAATAGGCAAGTAAAACCTAAAACAGAAGCCATAATATCTAGAAGAGTCTAAATTATATAATTTTTTCCATATAAAGATTTGACAAGATTTAAATTTCAAGATTATCTTCTCTGGCAAGGCCCTGAATTATCTGTGGTTTAAAAAATAACAGAAGTTAACAAATAGTGCTGACATTTTGTTTGTTTTTTTTTTTAAATTCAATCCTCAGCTTAACCAAAATTTCCTCCAGAATAGATGTATGCCATAAAGCAGATCAGGGAAATTTCCTACAGTGAAAAATTGATATTTCCTAAAAATACACTTTAATCTTGTTTAATTTAAAATATGCCTATCTCATAACAGACAGTTGATTGAACAACCTTTTGACCAGCTGCCCAAAGTTCTACACCATCAACAAGAACCTCGACCAATGTCATCTGAGACATAGCCCTGCAGTGATAGTAGTTTGTACACTGTGACCAGCCCACAGTGAGACAGGTATAGAAATTGAGAATAAATAAGATTATGTAATTTATGTAACTACTTCACATTGTCATCTGATGCCAACTGATCAGTGAACCTGATCAGTGCATTCTACAAAATTGTTGGGCTGTGATTATGCAAAAATTAAACAATAAAACCATCACCAACAAAAATCAGGCCCTTTATCATATATAATTTTAGAAGCTTTGGTCTGGTTGATTCAGCTTGAAATTTTTCTAAAAAATTTGGATAGTTATTTAAATTACCATAGAAAAGTCTTATTAATGAAATTATATAAAACATTATTTTGAACAAGAAGCTTAGTAGAGTATCTGCTAGACTTAGTTTCGTGTGTCTCAAAGTAACCAAATGATTTTATCTATCCTAGAGAATGTTATCTAATACAATGATCCCAATTGATTCATCTCCTGGCAGGAGCTGGAGAACAGGAGGAATCATCCATTCAAGGCAGGTAAGACCATATATTATTACAACTATAACAAACAAAATTTACATACAGTTGGTAAAAAAGTGAAAAGTTAATTTGTCTTACTCCACAATCCTTCTCTCATACTAGCTGCCTTTTAAGAAAAGTGAGGGTCATTTTGAGAAATGGTGGAGGAAATTTAAGAAGAGATGTCTAAGCACAATTTTTTGAACATAATTTCCAACTATATGTTGTCTGCTTTTTGGTAGAGTCTGCCTTTCTCTAATGGCTTAATGAAAAGAGAAGGGATGGCTGATAGTTGGGAGAATAAAGTAACACAGAGTCTTGCTTTAAGGCTGACCACAGACAAAACCAGCCAATAACAGAAAAAAGGAAATTATGCAAACAAAGGTGGTTACACCACATTTACAGGTAGGAAAAGCAACTCAGTGATACTCTCTCTCTCTAAATAAAATATATAAAAGGGCTAAGAATGTGGCTCAGTGGGCAAGTGTCCCCTGAGTTTAATCCCCTGTACCAAAAAAAAAATGTGGCATCAAACTTTAAAAACTTTGATAGGGTTGCTGTTGGTGTCTTAGGGGATCACCAGAAAAGCATCTTCTATACAATCCCCTGCTCTAGTAAAAGAGGGTCCGGAATTTCTTAACATTAAGGTACAGAGTAATGAAGGTCAATATTCAAACAGGTTCAGTGGCCTAAAGCTAACAGGTTACATCACAGCTAGAGATACCCTAACATTTTCTTTTCAAAGAGGAAACTCATAAGGTTTACATAGGATGCTTGAAAAGTTGAGAGCTGAGATTCAGAGGTAGTCATGTGAACATGGGACAAAGTATACTCTGTCTCTAAGGAGGAAAAAAAGACCAAGGAGGGGTTTATAATGAACCGTTCTCAGAATTACATTTCTAAAAATCTTCAGTCAACAGATGACTAAAGTTCCAAGTTATCTAATTAATTATAATTTCAAGTCAGCTGTACTGTAGGAAGCAGGCAAATCATTTAAACCAAAGAAAGACTAGAAATGTACAAAATTTTGAGAATTTGGTCATTATTGAGATGAAAAATTATCAAGTTAAACTTACTTCATTGCTCATCTCAAAGGATAATCAATACTTATCACCCAAGCTTATTATGTTTCAAATATTTAAAATCAATAAGCAATATATAAAATGCTAAATAGGACAGAGCCTGAGGGGTCCCTCCTGATGGTATCCCATTGGCCACTCTGGTAAGTCTCTCTTCTTGTTTTTATTTCTTTTTTCCCATTTCTCACAGCACTGGTCAAAATCATGAGCTTTATCTTTGCAAACATAAAATAAATCAAATTCTATCAATTATCTGTTAACAAGAGAGGAAGAACCCTCACTTTCAATAGAGTCAACAGGGTTTTTGAAACATTCTAAAAATTTTTATCATAATAGGATCACCTTCCCTACTCTTTCTGGCACTTTTCAAAATGGTCGCCTCACTATTCTACCCGAGCCTATGGGAGACTCAAGAACATCTTTATTAGGTAGATTTGTGTATTTGGTCTAGATCTGGATCAAGGCAAATAATGAGCTAATGACAATATAATCAGTAATAACACCTCGGAGGTTCAACTATAAATGAATTTTTCCTGAGAATAAGTGTGTTCCTAATTTGTCTCATCCACTGCCATTTAATGATACAAATGTTTACAAAGGAATACACTGGGAAATAAGTTTTCTACTAAATGGACTCAGCTCTTTGTTAAGAAATGAACCACCTTAACATGCTTTTCCCTGGATACGTGTCCAGAAGAGGAGAGTTGGGCCATGTGTTCTATTTTTAGTTTTTTTCTATTCACTGCCCTACTGTTCTTCATAATAGCTGTGCTAATTTGCATTCTTGACAACCGTGTGAGAAAGCTCCCTCTCTCCACAGCCTTGCCAGCACATGCTGGTTTTTGCCATTTTCATAGATCAAGTCATCATTCTAACTGGGGTGAGGGGAGATCTCATCATGTCTCTGACTGACATCTCCCTGATAGCTAATGAGGTTGAGCATTTTTCATAAATATTTTGGCCATATGAATTTCTTCTCTTGAGAAGTATCTATAAATATCAACGAAACATGTTAATTGGATTGTTTGTTTTTGTTACAAAACTTTTAAAGTTGATTATAGTCTCTAGATCTTCATCCTTCACCAGACTGAAAAATTCTCCCCTTTATGTAGGTTGTCCCTTTGCTCTGTTGATTGTTTCCTTTGCTGTGCAGAGGCTCCTTAGTTTGATATGATCCCAATCCCATTTGTATGGTCTTGCTTTTGTTTCCTGTGCTTTGGGAAAAATGATTTAAAAAAAAATATTCCCTAAATCAATGTCAACATATTGAAGAGAGACCTGTACGCCTCTGTTTACTGCTGCTCTATTCAAATTAGCTTAGATAGGCATCACTCTTAATGCTCATTAGGGGTGGAACAGATGAAGTGTGGTATGTATTCAGTCATAAAAAGAATGAGGTCCTATAATTTGTGGCAAAGTGGATGAAAATGAAAGTCACTGTTTTTTGGAGTCAGACACAGAAAGACAAATATCATATATTCTCTCTCATGTGTTGATAGAAGAAGTTGATCAAAATATAGAGAGTGGGGGAGGGAGAGGGACAGAGGGAATTTGAAACCCAAACTCAGTGATATAGAGGTAATGAGTTCTAGTGTTCTAAAGCACAATGTGGGAACCATAATATTCTATAATATTCTAATATAAATACACACGTACATGCACTCATATCTATAGAAAGTTGACATTGTTGTTACTGGGGGGTTGAACCCAGGGCACTTTACTGCTGGGCTACATAGCCAGTCCTTTTTAGTTTTTACTCTGAGACAAGGTCTCACTAAGTTGCTGAGACTGGCCTTAAACTTGTGATCCACCTGGCTGAGCCTCCCAAGGCAATGGGGTTACAGGCATGCACCTTGGCACCCTGTTATATATTGTATGGAAAACGAGAAGTGAGGAGCTTGAAAGTTCTAAACACAAAGTCATGATAATGAAATGAAAATGTTAATTACCATTATCTGATTAGTACAATATGTACCCATCAATATGTCTATAAACTGTGTTATTCAAAAGAATCTTAGATGTTGAAAAAAGGGATTAACTACCTAATTTGCACACTACATGCTTGTATTGAATTATGACACTGAACCTCATATTTTGTACAATTAAAATTTTTTGAGATGTTTTCCTCAGAGCAGTTTTTGTTTGTTTGTTTCTTCCATAGGTATCTCCAAGAGTCTCCACAAATGATGATCTCTCATATATAAGGTAATAATAAATAAGTTAAATAATAATAACAATAATAATAAATAAGTTAAAAGGTCCTCACAATTTAAATATCTGGATTGACATCATCTACTTTCATGAGAGGGATAGATAAATAAAATAAACAATGTAGAAAACTAAATTAGGGGAGAAAAGCAACTGTTGGGGGACTAGGGGTCAGACAGACTAGCATTGTGTCTACTGTGTTTCTCCCTTTACCATTGAAGAAGGAGGCCTTAACCCTTGGAACTGGGGGAAAGATCTTTTGCAAACTTTCAAATTGCCTTTAGATCCTTGATATTAAATCCATTAAATAAAAACCAAGCTACACATGAATATTGTACATTAGTTTTCAGACCCAAGTCACAGTTTAGCAGACAATCTTTGAATCGGAGTGCAATCTCCATAGAATCTGCCAAACATGAAGAGAGTCATCCTTAACAAGTTTAAAGTCCAATCTGTTGGTGCCAGCTAGATGACGTCATTTACAGAAGCCAAGGACTATCAGATCTAGCCAGACTTCTAAGGAAAGGCAACTGGCTACTCTTCTGGAAAAGTCCATGTGCACAGTCCTCAGCTAGCTGGCAAAGAAGCCAAAGTGAATCTCAAAGAGTTACTGGGTAGAGTGGAACAGGATGTTGAGTAGGGACAGCTGAGGGTTTCATTCCATCCCATTTCATCTCAGTCTAATTAACTAGCATTGATCAGATTGGTTAAAAAAAAATTTAAAACTCCCAGGACAGTTTTAATTTATAGTTTTGTTCTTTGTTTATTTTTTTTTATTTTTTAGTTGTTAGACCTTTATTTTATTTATGTACATGTGATGCTGAGAATCTAACCCAGTGCTTCACACATACTAGGCAAGCACTATTCCACCGAACCACAACTCCAGGCCCAATTTATGTTTTTTTTTTTTTTTTGGTTTGTTTGTTTTCTGCTTGATTTTTATGTAATACTCTGATTAGCATGGTGCTATTTATAAAGGTCCCTGGACACACTGTGGTTACACTGAACTGTACATATGCTAATCTCAGAAAGAAAGATGAGTTTTGAAAAAAAATTAAAAACATCAATCATGTTAAAGACTATTAAATCTGTTAGATCACTTTATATAACAAGAGTTTTAAATCAAACTTCTATTTTGGGAACTTTTGTTAATGGCGTTCCCAGTACAAAGACTTTTTTCAGTTGCTATTGGAGTCCAGTCTGATTATGTAGCTTATATTGGAGCCTCGTCAAATTCTGCCACACTCTTCGTGCATTTCTTTGTATAATGACCCCCATTCCCCCAAACAATCCCTGTTGTTCATTTCCTGAGGATTGTATAGAATGCTGCTCAAATGAGAAACATCAGTACTTAGGATGTAGGCAGTGCCTTAATTTATCAGATAAACATGGTCCATTTAGTTTTGCTTTAACTCAGACTTCAAAGTACCAAGCTGTATGTTTGCTTCATTTTGGCAGAAGCAAAAAGCCTAAAACTCTTCGGGAGGTAAGAAAGCTATGGAAATTAGGCATCTGCCCAAAATCTAGGATGAAGAATGAACACTTAAAACCCATTTTAATGTCTACTTTGAACTGAAAAGAATAAGGGCTCATGAGAATGTTTGAAGATAGGCAAAGGACAATTTTCAAGACCATGAACTTGAACCCAGTTGACAGCAGAGGATGTGGTCTTGGGGCTATGGAATATTGGTCTTTCTTCATTAAAGTCTCATCAGTCCTATCAAGATGAAACTCAGGATCTGAAATTTTCTCCACTCTTCCAATGCCATATGATAGCCCTAGGTAAGGAGATGCTGGGGGAGGGTTTATACATGCCCTTTTGAACTTCTAACAGAGTCTCTCTTTTGAGTAACCATTTAAAAGAAGATTAAATTTAATTAGACTGTATCTTTTTCCTGTGACAAGCTGCCTTCAAGGTCCACTTTATTACACTTTTATACCCCAGCAGCACACTAATGCTGTTGGGCACATGATACCTTTCGAGGCAGGCAGGAAAAAAGGAGATATTTATACACTCACTAAATTCCTTGAAAGTATTTTAGGAATGACTGGCATGTGACACCCATGTCTGTTCAGCAAGGCTGCCTGCTCAGATGCTGCTCAGGGATCAACTGGGATAAGTAGCCTGAGCCCTCCATGCACCTACCTGCCCTGGCCAGGGGCTCGAGGTCGCCTTGGGCTCCACCATCCACTAAGCATCCCTTGCTTATCGTTTCTCTTGTCCTCTGAATTTATCACAAGAACTACCAACCTGCTTTTGGAGAAATATTTGTTTTGATCCTGAAATTGACTTAACTAATGATCATTTGAGTCTAACCTGCTCTTAAAACCAAATTATTCCCCACAGAAAGATTATGTATGTGAATATATATACTAGATTTACTATACATTCCATTTGTTCAAAGAAAATCAGTGTCAACAGCATCAGAAGGAAGGATCTCCATCTCTGATCAACTTTTATTATTTTTCCTTTTTTTTATTAGTTGTTCAAAACATTACAAAGCTCTTGACATATCATATTTCATACATTTGATTCAAACAGATTATGAACTCCCATTTTTACCCCATATTCTGATCAACTTTTAAACTCTGTGGGAAATCATTAGATGTGAGATCCAGTAATCCTTTTTTCCATTGGTAGACTTTTTCTGAGGAGGAAAAGAAATATGACCAAGAAAAAAGGCAGACATCAAAAACAACTACAGCAGAAAAAAAAAAAAAGGCATCTGCAGCCTGGTAGCCTCTTAGTACCCAAAATTCATTCCTCTTCAAGAGGCAAAGACATGCACCTGCTCTTCATGTGTTTGGTCCCTTCCATTCGCAGCACAGACAAATGTGGTATCTGTCTTCATAACTGTGTTGCTGCTTTGGTCAGGATACTGTGGCATTTTACCAGCCTTTCCCTACACTGTCACGTTTTCTACAAAGATAAAGAAGAAAGAAAATGAACACCGTTAAAAGCAATTCCTTCTTCATTTCGGGGTGTTTTGAGCAAGGCCAGAGTGCCTCTGTGGCCTGGCCCCAGGCTGCCTGCTCACTTCCTAGGCCTCCCAGGCTTCCCCACTGCTGCGGCGGGTGGGGGAGGAAGAAGGGCTGCTTGTGATTTTTCAGTTTTTGCTTTCTCACTGGCATGATGGTGCCCAGCACTGGAGTCGATTCTTTTCATTTTTCACCAGTGTGAAGGTGCGCATTCAATTAGCAAGAGAAACACCCGGTGGCTAAAGGGAGAAAAGAGGCAAGAAAGAAAGGAATGGCCAGCCTGGCCTTTCTCTTTGGCCAGAAACTGCCTGAAGTTAATTGCTCGCATAAGAAGAATATCTGGTGGTTCTGTAATTGAATTTTTATGGAGATAAACAGGTGGCAGATTTACTATAGCTGTGGGGATAGTAGGGGGCAAAATGCTATAGCCACATTAACCTGTTTAATTTAATAGTCTCAGTACTCAGGGAAATAAAAAATAAAAAGCAATGCTGCTCGTTGAGTCAGTTGGATGCCAAACGTAAATAACTACAATTACCCTGGCATGCCCATGTGGTTGAGCAAGAAGGGGCACTGTGCCAGCTTCAACTTCTTCATGTTTATTAATTAAGCTCTTGAAAGTTTCCAAAACTTTTAATCCATAAAGAACCTTGGAAAAAGAGGAAGAGGAAAGAACTAGACAAAGGTAAAATAGGCTGGGAGACAGACAGATAGATAGACAAAGGCTCTGCTTACATTAATGGCACAACACAATTTTTGGCCTGGAGACATTACCAAGGAGACTCTACTGGACCCAGGAAAAGAACTAAATGCTAGCTTTGCGCTCTGCTGCCCCCCAGAGGTCGTGTTTGGGAAATGCATTTTCATATTAGGGAACGAATTGGGGACAGTCCGGGAAGCTATGCAAGGGAAACAATGAGATTATTGATGGAATTGCCGTTAATTTTCAAGTCAGCTAATAAAAATAAGAATTCGTGTTTAAATTTTTGCAGATTTTCCTTAAGACAGAAACAACATGACCTCACTCCCTCTCTTTTCTTTTTGCTTTAGAGATTGAAACATATTGCAAAGAATTTTTTTAAAAAGTATATCAAAGATAGAAACACATCCTACTGGAGGGGCCACATCAGCCTTGTGAACACTGAGATGCACAGAAGGAGGGCACCCTCTGAGAAATTTCCAGACTGGAAAGGCCATCAGATTCCTAAATAAGAAATTTAGATACCAAGCAGAGCTTTCTAGGCCTACAGAGCACACAAAGAAAAATGCCAAGGAGGGCGGAGGGTCAGAAACTCGTGTGACAAATGGGAAACATTTTACATGGTATTTGAAACACCTGATCAAATACCATATACTTAGATTATGAGAACCACAGGACTCCAGCCAGACATTGTAATGGAACTGGAATGTTTGTGGGTTGTTTTTTTTTTTTTTTTTTTTTCATTTTTTTAGACTAAGTCAGTAAGAAGTGGGAAGACCTGAGTGTGCTTTTAAAATCTGTTTTGTTGTAAGTCCACAAGCCTGTGAATGCTTGCTGAGTGTGTTTGAGGGAGAACTTGGCCTTGGATTCTGGAATCCAGTGCACAGTTTCAGACTCTTCTCTTCCTATCCTGCCTTTTATTCAAACCCCCAGACTCACTTCCCATCTGTGGACCAGTGACTTTGATATTTTTTCATCACCAAATATTCTCTTTACCCTCTTGTCGAATTTCTCAACATTCTTATATAAATGTGTTGGGTCCCTCAAATACAGGTCTAAGACCATTGGCAATTTTGTTTTCATTCTATATCCATCCTTCCAAGAAAGGCAGAAATAAAATATCACTTTACATTTTCTACCACTTCACACCCACTCCTGGATCCATCACAATCCATTAGTCTCACCTCCTAGATATCTCTTCAACCTACCGGTTCCCATATCCATACAACAAAACACTCACCTGGATTGCTGCAACATTCGATATCTTGCCTGGCCACTCTGACCATATCCACACTGCAGCCCAAGAAGTCTTTAAATATCTGATCATGATATTTAAAATATTTAGGTCTATGCTTAGAACCATAGACCTGTTTTCTCAGTGTTCTTAAGATATGAGCAAATCTTCCACCCCAGCAACACTATCTTCATCTAGTTCTCAGGGTCTCTATTCTCTGTGTGGTGTGGTTGCTCACACTCCTGTTGGAGGTGTTTTGCTTTCCCTTTTCTCTCTAGTTCATGCCTGCCTCTGTCTCAAGAGTTTTGCTGAAGTGACCCTTGCTGAAGGAAAACTTTTCCCACCTTCCCTGACTCCACCTCCCAAACCTTCCGCAACAGGACAACACAGGGCTCCCGTTACACAAGCTTCCAGAATTACCTGAAGCAATGCTCGTTTTATACCATGAAAACAAAGACCATGTCAGGATTCACTTCTCATGGTCCTCCCAACACCTAGTCCAGAGCACAAATCTTGGTTGTTCCTGAATAAATATTTGTGAAATGGGTAACTGGAGTTCTAATTTATAATCATTCAATATTTCTATATCTTCTGTACCTGTATATCTTCTTTTCAATAGTATTGATACTATCTTAGTTTAGTTTTATATATATATATATATGTATTTATTTTTACAGTATAGGGGATACAACCTCAGGTCTCCTGGATGCTAGGCAGGTGCTCTACCTTCATTCCACAGCCTGCTCATCCTCTGCAGAGCTAAAATAGGACAAAGCATCCTTAATCCCACATCTTTCAGATTTTGGATAATATCCTTAATTTTCTTTGTGATTCATCTATAGATAAAATTTGCTTTTGATTTTAGCACTTCGGTAGGAAGGGATAACTCCAGAAGCTTGACATTTTCTATCATAATAGTCCTACTCCATGGTGCAGGACCCAGTTGAGGATTCTGCCAATTGTTTAAGAGACCTATTCCAGTTATGTACTTGGAAAAATAATCACAAGACTGAACTACCTAGAGGCCAACTCAGATCAAAATTCAATTTATAACCTGAAATACAATTTGTTTTTCCGATCAGTGGAGACAGAGCTATTCTTAGCCTCCAGGAATCAGGGTAGCTCAGAGTCAGTGTTTAACAATATCCCAAAGCTCTGATTATTTTCCTTTACCAGGTCATTTTTCCTATAAGGAATTTTACAGCACCTGAACATTCTGTTAACATTCTATTTACATACAGACAATATCTGGCATGAAATGTCTGTATAGCCAGATTCTAGGATGTAGTTTAGCAGCATGACCTGAAATGCAAGAAGTCTATTTTTGTCACAAAGTCAAAACAATAACATTTAGTACTTAAACATGTTTATGTGAGTGTTGACCCCTAAAAACCCATTACCCTTAGAATTTTATTGTTCATGATGCTTGCTAGATCATTGGTATGAAAGAGTAGTGGCTCTTTGGAGTCCTTTCTTCAAAAGGACAGCATGTCACAGTCATTGTGAACAAACCCAGAGCAAAGAATAGGCTAACCACATTAAGAACTATTAATCTGCAATAGTAGTAAATAGCCAAAGATGCTTTACTGAAGGCTGGTAAGATTTATGGCCCTCGTAGACGTAATTATTGCTGAGTCCATCATCAAAGAATTTTGATATGGATCTAATGTAGGCCTGAGGATACAGTGAGAGCAATCCACTCCCTGCCATGGTGACCCATGTGGGAACTATGCATCCCAGGTGCAGAGTGTCTTCCATAACACAGATCAGGGGAGACTAAGGTGACCCAGCCTCTCAGCCAAAGGGTGGCTACCAAAGAGTCCCACAATTCAGAACTCACTGCCTGCTGCCTGTTACGGTGAACACCACAGTTTTGCCTTTACCTTTAAACAGTACCCACTTGGCTGCTGCTGTCCTAGACCAATTTCCTTACTGCAATGACCAAAACCTCTCCAAAAGCATCTGACACTGATAACCTCCAGTCTAAGGAGGAAGGTAACACAAATCCTTTTCAAAACTCCTCACCTACACATTTCTCAAGACTTTGGTAAAGAAATGATCTTCTAGAACTTCTGTGGGACAAATGAAGGTGAGGGTGACTTGAATATGGAGCTTCCCTCCAGAGTACCTACTACCCTGCCCTTGATTATTCAAGGGATTTCTAGAACCTCCAGTCCATTGTCACAGTCCTCCACTGAAGGGAGATTATTGTCAAGCCATAAGCCAAGAATCAGTCCCACTCCAGCCACTCCAACACTTTCAATACAGAAGCTCACACTGATAATTCATCCCTTTTGTTGTACCTGCCCAAGGTCAATCACTCTCAGACATCGTTACCATTCTTGCACATAGTTCCAAATTTTGTTATAAAAGAAAACTCTCTCTATGTAGGTTTTACAGTGCAATTGACTCTTTGGGGACATGCTGGGATCTGACCACTAGTTAGAAGTCTGGAGATGATGGGGTTGGGGGGAGGAGGGGGTCTGGCAGTTCCAAGTGATGAACCGATTCTCCCTTGCAAAATCAGCCCCTGAGAAAAAGGAATATAGTCTCCAACCAAGAAAAGACGCCCCATCAAAGAAGAGGGAGTACTCCCACATTCCCAATAGCAGTGAAGTGCTGGCTAACGTTGAAGTACCACACTCCTGCCGGAGAACCAGGGAGCCCTGACTTTCAGCATTTCAAATACTTCTATGGTGCCTGAATCCAAGCTGTTGACGTGACCTATGAACACAGTAGGGAAGAGATAAATGCTCACAGGGCAAAGAGCAGCCCAGCACACCACACCAAGGGTGAGAAGGCTGTGTTCAGGGAACCCCAAGCCTCTGCAATCATCAACATGGTCCAGTTCTGATCCTTGGGACCCCATGTTTTTGTGATCACTGCTCTCGTTTTCTCTCCCAAAGACCAGCAAATTTTCCAATGAACTGATATGATCATTTGGCAGCCATAATATTCAATTTTGAGAATGATTTTTTAATGGAAACTAAGAGAATCAAGACTATTTTTGGCACCACTAGAGTTCTTGAAATTTGGCCTTTGCCATACTGAAGAATTTAGAAGGTAAACTTTCTACATTTATGCTAGTTCTCTAGTACCTGCACAACAGCTCCTGCATCCCTAGGATGTTCTAGTTTATCTGTTTAATGACAGTGGCAACTTGGTTTCCCCACAGCATTAACCTGCCTGGGAGTTTAAGATTCCAAGAAAGCCTTTCATTCCAGAAGCCTGAGGCCTGTTTAAGTAGCTCTCTCACTGCATGAGGTGGGCTGCCAGAGGCTGGTCCCCAAAGACTAATGGGATGCCATGTCTCACTCCAGTCTGAAAAGCAGTCCCACAATTCACTGCTCACCCCACTTTTCTAAGACTCTGTTACGTTAAGGCCATTCTGTATCCACAAGGTCTGTAGCTCAAAGGAAGATAAACCAAATATGCATCAATGAAGGGAAGGAAGTAGTTTATGACAAAGGCATTGCTTAGCTCACAGAATTACCTGGAATTTAGAAACCCTGTTTCAAAAGGTGGGTGGGGGAAAGGTAGCTGAGTCAACAGGAAACCCTTCAGAGAAAAGTCTAGTTTGTAGCACCAAAGACTCAGTGTGGCTAATACCATCTCCACTGTTCCCATCTCTGCTGCTGCTGCTGCTGCTGCTGCCACATTTCTGTGACTAATTTCTCCTCTGTCCCCAGATGGGACCATGTGACTGCCAAGCCAAGACTCTGTGCCTCTGACCTCATGTCTAAGGATAGAAAGACAGAACAACTGATCTGTTCTTTCTCCCAGGTGAAGCCCTGCCTCCTGCCAAGACTTGAGAACTCAGGGTTGAAAGAATGTTCAGATGCCAAACAGTTTAACAGGGTCCCAACCGTACCCAGTAGATAGGAGTCAGGGCTTTCACAGAGCAGTTTCAAAGAATGGGAGAGAAGAAAGCAGGATTGCAAGGAAGAGGGGGAGAAAGACAACAGGAACTGCAGAGGGAGCTTTCCAGGAGTTTTGCAGAGAGGAGAGTAACCTGAGAGGTAAGGCAGGCTGGGCTGCTGCTCTCTTCCCCTCCCCTCCCAGAGGTGAAGCAAGTCACTTAGGGGATACAGCTGGGAGAAAAGGCTGGAATATTTCAGTAATTAAGGGGGTGGTTGGAGAATGAATGAAAATGGGCAAAATTGAGAACACATGTATTTGGATGAACTTTTATAAAGTGAACTTTATGAAGTAACTTTTTCCTTAAAATAGGACTGAAGGAAAGACTTAATGAAGACAGGGATATTTTAAGCTGGAGAAAGGGCAGGGTCCCGCTGTTCATTAAAGGAGGTCAGACAGCCTTGA
The DNA here is from genome assembly GCF_052094955.1 of Ictidomys tridecemlineatus. NCBI lineage: Eukaryota > Metazoa > Chordata > Mammalia > Rodentia > Sciuridae > Ictidomys > Ictidomys tridecemlineatus. The sequence continues at coordinate 76,196,750 of NC_135485.1, read as the reverse complement.
TCTTTTTATTTTAATAGAGTCTAAGAGCAGTTGCTCCAGGTTGAAGGAATGAAACGAGGTTAAAAAATAAACCTGGGTTGGCTGGAAAACATGTGGAAAAGCGACCATAAAAATGTGATAATGAATGAGGCATGAATAAAAGATCTACTCGTGGAATTGAGGACCAGTTCCTATCTGACTGCCTAAAAAGCTATTTAATAATAGTCACTGACGTTGGGCTGATAGATTTTTTTCCATTAGGAAAAAAGTATGCGCTAAAGCCAGCTTCCACAGCCCTAGAGACAATCTTCCATGTGATCATACAAACAACAGAGGCAGGAGGAGGTTTCAGCCATCCACCCACACACAGAAGATGTTCATATTTTTACCTCCTTGTAGTTATAGCATGAAGACTAAAATAAACTGTAAGGTGATGAAGTGTTTTGGACAGATGGCAATGAGTGTCAAATACAGCTGTCTGTGGTAGCCTTCTCTGTGGCTCTGTGGAGTCTTTGATGCTTATTTAAGGAGCTAGAGTCTAACCACCCATTAAGAGTCTGGATCGGGACTCAGATTCACCTTGGCCTTCGGAGGTTTGTCCCTGCGGCACAGAATCTTCTAGATGCATTTTTTGTAATGACACTCTATCAAGCCACTGAGATCAAGTGCCGGAGCTCAATCTGCTAGAGGAATCTTCCTAGAAGAAAAGGATGTTTCATCAGGCCCAGTCATTCATCCTCAGCCGCACTCTCCCGCTTCTGATCCTCCACTGTTAAAAACATAACACGCTGGAGGAAGATTGCGCTATATTTCATGAGTGCTCGGTGCCACCACCAAGGGACAGTTCCATCTTTTATTTGCTCTCAGCTTTGCTTATTGATAAAACAGGAAGGACAGCTTGCTGATGGGCTCTTTGAAGCAAATGGCTCCCCTCTTTCCTGCAATTAATATTTATAAAATATTTCTACAGTAGGCAGCATATATGGTACCATGATTTCAAAATTAGTTTCAATAAATTAAGGGCCTGCCTTCATTACAGAGGAGCCCTCTGACAGTGAGACTTCTGGAGCCTGGGCATTGTGCTGGATGCTTCTGGAAAACGACCACACACCACCGAGAGCTCTCTCTAATTCTGTGGGGTATTATCCCCTCCTAAGAAGATCCGAAGGAAGTTTGTAAGTTCCATCTTGGAAATTTCTTCTTATGTAGTATATGGTAGAGTTTTAGTTTTTCACCAGAAGCAGTATTTAGGGCACTTGAAATGCAGAAGCTCAGTTATAGCAGCCCTTTGACTGCAGCAGAGGGAATGACTCAGACAACAAAGCACAAATGGAACTGGAGGGATTTGGGTTTTTCCCAGAATTACTCTGTTGTTCTGATTATAAATCATTCTTATAGACATAATTAGATATTTTATGACCTCGGCATTACTTTAAGAGCGATTTCCATAGACCTAGAATATGCCTATCTTTCTAAATTGGAAAGCATTCTTTTACTTCAGCTTGCCATGTTTCCTATATTAAATGACTCCAAACCTACGATTAAATAAATTTGTGTTTTCTTTGTAAACTGTTTTCCTATGACCTATCAGGGTATATTTTCTAGGGAAAAACTGACTAAGAAACTTATATTAAACCTGCCACTTTTAAGGTTTTAGATCAGGGATTTTAACTTTCCAAGTAACATCTATCAGTTCATAGTAAAAAAGGAAAGAAATGGAGTGCTGGTTTTAGAGAGTGAGGGGAGGAGAGAGGCCTTTGAGCCATGTGAGAGGCATTGGAGACTTAAAAACCCCCAGGTGGCAGCCATCCTTCCATCTGTGTGTGACACCAATACAGAAACACAATTCTTGCAAAGAGGAAGGATCAAGGGGAAGATAGGAATACCAAGATTTCTAGTTAAAAAAAAATGCAGTGCCTTCCCTGAAGAAGTATTCCTTAGTACACATTAATAATCATGAGATGTAAGAAAGAATTGCTAGAATGAAGAAGAGAAAGAAAAAATAGGTGTGAAGCTTCCCCATCCATGAACAGGAGCAGCAATTTCGCAAAAGTGCAGGCTAGTGGTATTGTGCACTCCAAGGCAATTCTATTTCATAATAACTCATAAAAGATATGACGCATGCCACGTGCCAACAGCACTGTGAGAATAACCTAGAAAGCATGGCAGGCATTTAGAGACAGAGCTAATTACACAATATATACTCTATCAATCTTTACAGGTTAACTTCAGTGGACTTTGAATTACAATTTACTTTATCAACTCTATCTTTCAATGAGCGATAAGCAAGCCCCCTTGAAGATGAGACCACACACATTAGCAAAGAGTACAAAGAAGAAAATACACTATCATTAAATGTGTCGCCTGATTTTTTTTTACCTTTCAAGTACCTAGAGTACATTGAAGTGGTATTCAAAACAGCACTAATTTAAATAGAGATGTGATTAGAAACTAACAGAACACAGTTGTAAGCAGACAAGGGAGAGTATAAGTAGGTTTTTTTTTTTTACATGCTTTCAGTGAGATTAAAAGAAGTAATTTACAACATGGTAGTGCTATTGTTTAAAAGGGCAATACCCTTACTGGCCTGTGTATAAAAAATAAGAATAATGAAATCATTCTCCTATTGAATGTGGGTATCTTTCTTTGGGGAAATTTAGATAAACCAGAAGCCATTGGAATAATTAGACATTTGGCAAAGCAGTATGGCCTGTTTATCTCTCTGAGTCATCAGGGAGATAGAAAAATTCTTGGAGGTTAGAGGAAAGAATAGATTAAGGTATAAGATACTAAAAAATGAGCCCATGCTTTGAACCTGGTGGACAGTTGACCATGCCACAGACATCCATCAGCAGCAGATGGCAGTTCTGAGCCTTCAGAATTCCTAAAACACAATTTTTCAAAAAAAAAAAAAATTGAGAGTGTAATCTCAAGAGATTAAAGTTAAATCTAGTAAAACACCTAGAACCTGAAGAACTATTCCTTCTTCCAATCTTTATTTTAAAAGAAGTACTTTCATTGAGCACAGTGGTGTGTGCCTGTAATCCCAGTTACTACAGAGGCAGAGGCAGGAGGATGGCAAGTTTGAGGCCAGTCTGGGTAAATTAGAGAGACCTTGTCGCACAGTAAATTTTTAAAAGCTGGAATTGTAACTCACTGGTAAAGAGTCCCTGGGTTCAATCCCCTATACCACAAAAATAAATAAACATAAATAAAGAAAACTCTTACGGTAGAATGAGACAGACCTTATTACCTTATATACATGTATGATTGCACTACTAGAGTGACTCTTGCACCATGTACAGCCAAGGAATGAGAAGTTGTGCTCCATTTGTGCACAATATGTCAAAATGCATTCTACTATAACATAAATTAATAAATTAAAAAAAGAAAACTCCCTACCAAATGAGTATTTTTCTTCAAAGTAACCTCCCAATGTAGTATTATTCTGATAACAATTTTGTTCTAAGAATTTTCAACTTTTGCAGTCAATTTTACATGTATTTCCAGCCATTCAGGAAATCAGTCACCTTAGTTATGCTGTCATAGCTCATCTGAAAAAACTCAAAATTCTTCTGCTTTCCCATTGTGTGAAAATTAATATTCTTTACTCAGAATAATTGTGCCTCCTCATTTTACTGACATAGCCATGTAATTAAATTGAAGAATTAAGAAAGAAAAAAGTCATGGTTAAAACCACTAACTTTAATACAGACATAGTCCTTAAAATTTTATATCATAATATGTTAAATAGACTACTGGGTTACCATGAACAAACCCACTAATCCACACCAATTTTGCTGATGATTTACATGAGGTTACATACCTACCATCACCAGAAAAATATTTAGGAAGAAAAGTCACCCACATGGTCCAGCTGAAATATTACAAGCTAGTTAGTATACTTTGGTCCTCAACTGCCATTTTAATCTATTTCAAAGTTTGCAGACAGCTTGGAGCTATTACTCTTGGCATAGTTTACAATTTAAGGAATGGTAATGATCCTCTGTTTGGGAAGGGGAGAGTTTGAGGATCAAAACTCCATCATTTGTATAATCTCTAAGCTAAAAAAATGCCTCTTACTTCTTCTTATTATCAATAAAAACTTGTGTCCTTTAAAAATGTTTAAATGCTGGGCACAATGGTATGTGCCTGTGACTCAGGAGGCTGAGGCAAGAGGATTGCAAGTTCTAGACCAGCCTGGGCAACATAGCAAGACCCTGCATCCTAACAAAAAACTAGAAAGGCTGGATTGTAGCTCAGTGAGAGAGTGCTTACCTAACATTCTGGATTCAATTCCCAGATTCTCACAAATAGAAATATGTAACTAAAATATTGACTGATGGAATGGTGTGGCAGGTTTTCTAAAGAAAAAAAAATAGCTAGGTTTATGATATATAGTGAAGAACTAAGACATAATTTCAGTCTCACAAACATTTATGAATTAAAATGGCAGAACTTAGTACAATTTGCTCCCTGGAAAGGTATCTTTGCATTACCGAAATTATTGTTTTCAATTAAGACACCTTGCCTTGGACGGGATGGTGGCAAATGTGATGAAAACATGTTTGTAGGCTGATTGCACTGAGTACATGTCCACCAGGTGCTTTACTAATAACATAGTTCCTATTTAGAGAAACTTTACCATGATCCAGGTTGGAGTTTATTGTGGTCTTCATTTCAAGTCTGTAAGGGGACTTTGCCAACCACGTTTGAAAGATAAATAGATGGAAGTTCAGAGAGGTTGTAAGTCAGTCTTAGCTTTATCTCTAAGAAGTAGTAGAACCAAAATTTAAATCCAAGTCTAACTCCAAAGCTTAGTCTTGTTGACTATTTCTGAGAGTTTAAATTTCATTTGTCCCAATTGTTGAAGTTTTAGTAAGAAAAAAAATCTTCATTTCTGGGAGTTGAAATGCATAAACTATTGTGCATAACAACACCTATGTGAGCCAGAATCATAATTTAAATATTGCTTAAATCTGAGATTAAACTCTATGCCCAATTTCTCATTTCAAAAATGACTAAATAAATTTATTTCCCTTCCAGATTATTACCAGAATGCCATATGATGTGCCTAGAATCTACTATCCAGTCCCAAATGGCTAGAGGACAAAAGCTGCTTTCATGTCATTTCTTAGCAAAAGCTGAAAGGCCAAAAATCACTGGAGAAATTTTCCCCGGGTGAGATTTTCAGTTCAATTTTATTCTCCCTCGAGGTTCAAACAAACTTCAGATAATCATCATGAACTTGGTGATGAACCAAACTCAGATTCAGACTGGCTTCTCAGAGGGTCAGCTCTTCCATTTAGAATAAGGCACAGCTTAAAGTGATGAGCCAAATAAGGTCAGATGTTCAATACTTGGCAAAAGCCTCAGCTGTCGTATTGAAACAATGTTGACAAGATGGCAGGCTTTAAAATAAATCCCCAGTGGAGGCTATTGATATCATTTTTGCTTTCCCTTCTGTCTCCTATCCAGCCTTGCTGCTTTCTAGAGGACCTGCCAATCATGCACAGCACTTGCTAGAAACAGCAAGGGCTGCACAACATGCTCATATTTATTCCAGCAACAGGAGCCATCCTGGGCATGCACGGAAGGGAACTTTCTTGATTCCCCTGCACAAGATAAAGCACACTGACACACATCTGCCCAAGCAATCAGAAGGCAGCTAAAGCCACCACAGTCCTCATTTGCGATCATTAAACCTTTTCCAGACAGTGCTATCAAATAAAGTGAGCTCCAAGCACCATGAATTTTTCTCCTGAACAATCCAATATGGCAAATGCTTTGAGGATACTGCATTTTCCTGAAAAACAAGAAACTATCTTATCAATTTTCAGTTAAAAATCCTTTAAGGGTCAGAAATATGATTAATTAATTATTAGGGTAGTACCATCTGTCTACAAGAAACCAACTTGGATTGCTATAAATACAGCCTAAAAGGTTAGCTCAAATCCTGACTCCACTGAAGCTCTGAATTTCACGACTATGATGGTTAATTTTATGTGTTACCTTGACTGGGTTGAGGCATGTCCTGGTATTTGGTTAAGCAACATTTCTAAGTCTGAGAGGGTGTTTTTCAGAAGAGATTAGCATTTGAACTGGTGAACTTAATGAAGTAGATGGACCTCTTCAAAATGGCGGGAACCATGTAATCTATCGAGGACCCCACAAAACAATAGGAAGATGGAAGAAGTTTGGATTCATCCACTGCCTGACTACCTGAGCTGAGAGACCAGTCTTCCCCTGCCCTTGGCACCTCTGCAGACTTGGGCTGGAATCTATACTATCAGCTCTCTGGCTATCATACCTTTGAAATCAACTTTCCTGGGTCTCCAAATTGCAGGTGGCAGATCTTGAGACTTCATGAGAATTTTCAGTCTCCATAATCATGCAACTTACAATTGTGTGTGTGTGTGTGTGTATGTATGTGTATATATATATATATATATATATATATATATATATATATATATATACACACACACACAAATACACACATAAGATATAGATACACATATATTTATACACATATATTTATCTGTATCCTATACATAGGTGCATAAGTGTATGTATGCAATGATCTTTCAATGTGCGTGTGACATAATCAATTATACATTGAGAAATATCCATGTTATGAGGAAAATTAACTTTTTGATACATTGCACATCTGTTTTAAAATACTTTTTCTTCACCTGCTATCTTGAAATAGCACAATGTCAATAGAGAAAACTTGATGTTAAGTTGAGGTTGTTATAAATGCCTTTGGAGACTTTGTAACACATAACTGGAAATCCATGGATGTTTTAGTTACAAGAATCTGAAGTTGATATATATGCATATTGGTAAGCTTACTGGGGGGCTTAGGCTGCCAAGATTCCCAGGTTTTATTTTGTGGACAAATATCCCCCAAAGGGACCATATGTAAAATCTTGATCCCAAAGGTGGCAATATTGGGAGGTGTTGTGAACCCTCAAGAGGTGGGCCTTGTAGGACCTCCTTTGGTGTACTCATGAAAGGGATCATAGGACCCCACTCATCCCATCCCCTCTCTCTAGAGACTCATGAGGTGAGCATGCTCCCTAGCATGCTCTCTTGCCCTGTTTGCTGCCCTTGCCATAGGCCCAAACAAATAGGACTGCAAAGTCTTAGACTAGACTGTCCAGAACTATGAGGCAAAATAAAACTCTTTACTTCATTAGTTGCTTGCAACAAGTATTTCATTATAGTGATATGAAGTTGGCTGATAAACCATGTAAGTGACTTTCTTATAAGAAAAAAAGAAAAAAGAAAAAAAAAACTACCAAAATGAGCAAAGAAAGCATTGAGAAAAGCTCTCTTAGAATCAATCATCCCATCTTTTGGTTAACCATATTTTTAGTGCCCTGAGTTTATTAAATCCATGGACAACTAAAAGACCAGAACTTGGAGGGACCCTAAGATGATCTGTTTCAGTCATTTACAGGACCATAATGTTGCCATTGGAGGCCATCTCAAGGTGACAAGAAGGGACAGCAGCTGGTGGCCCTCTCCAGCTTGGCCAGAACAGCACCTGCCACAATTCAATCTACTGGTGTTCTAGGCAAAGATTCTTATGGAAAATAAAATTGTGCTGCTAAAAGAAAAATTAGAAACCTCGGATCCTGACATTTTATAGGTAAGTATACTGAAGTGGAGAAAGGTGAACAGTGAGTTCAATGTCACCCACCAGGTTAAAGAGCAGGTCAAAGTGCAGCTGAATCTTCCCTCTCTCTGGTGATAAGATGGACCAAATCCCTTCAGAGGACAAGAAATCTGCTCATGCTGTTTGTTGTTCCTTCTATCAGCATCATTTAACGCCTCTTTGTTCCTGAATGTTCTATTTATTTTCCCAGCATAAATCCATGGAGTCCCTTAGGAATCTGGTCAATTCCATCCATTTAACCATAAAATTGATAAAAACTTGAAGAGAGAAACGAAGAGGAAGCATGAAGGAGAAACCCAGGTTAGAGTGGACCATTCACTTATTTCAGGATCTCATCATTATCGTCACTGGGATCATGTCATAATCTGTCATCACGGCCATCGTCATTCCTTGTGTTCACAACACAATCTCTGATGCCTCCCGTCAGCATGGCCTAGTGAGACCTTAATAAGCTAAGTAGTGTGAAAACCCAGGATTTGCACAGCTTGGCACTTCCATCTATGCTGCTTCGTAACCATGCTCAAGTACCTGACCGTAAGCAACTTCGCTCACAACATAGAATTTTTAATTTTTGAAAACATGTCTCTTGTCTTTTTTTTTTTAATTTCTCAGGTTTCTAACCAAGAGACATGTTTATGGCAAACAATCTGCAAATCCCTGGTCTGCAAACACCCTTATGACAGGGCCAGTGGCCAGGAGAGAACAGCAGAGCCTGGAGGTCAGAGGCAGCCTCCGTGGCTCCTGCAGCTTGGACGCTCATGATCCTGCCCTCTTCCTGAAACCCTGGATGCCTGCTGTTTCACGCTCTTCTGGTAGCTCTGTGAAGCTTCCTTCTCAGTGCCCTCTTTCAGTTTGGCTGACCCCTCATGTGTTTTCATACACCTGCATATTTGCTCATGATACTCATTTCCTTCTTCCTCTCTGAACCTCCTAATCTTCCAAGATCAGGACAAACACCATATCCTTTCTAAAGTCTCCTGATCCAGGTTGCAATTATTTGTTTCCTTCTCATTTCTTTTACCAAAATATATATTTAGTTATCCAAGTAGATGCTGCTTAAAACAGTCCAAAATCCAAAAGTACAATTAGGCAAGGGGTGAAAGTCTCTTTTGCTCTTTTTTTTTAAATGCTATCTATTTTCTCTACCCATCCATTTTTTAAATTTATTTTTATTTTTATTTTATTCTATTTTATTTTTGGTATGTGCCTGTGCTTCAAAGATACTTTAGGCATAAATAAGCAAAGACAAGATATTTTGTCTCTGGTTTTACACAAATGATAGGTATGAAGCATGTTCTGCACCTTACCAGTTTTCACTTAATGATATGTTCTGGAGGGAAGGGTTTTCATGTAAGTTCATAGAAAACAGTATCATTCTCCCATAGCTATGTAGTATTTTACTGCAGGGTTATAGTAACACTCTCCTATGAATGATACTTAAATGGTTTTCACTTTTTGCTATTACACACAATAATGGAATTAATAGTTCTGTGCATATGTCACTTTGCATATTCATGCTAGGACACCTAGAGAATAAATTGGCACTCTTCTATCAAAGATACATTTGGGATTTAAAATATTTTCAGATGTCCTTCACATTTTAACCAATTATATTTCTGCAAACAATACATGGTGGGCTCCCCCATTTTTGATAGCACAATGTTATCCAACTTAACTATATTTTTAATCTGGAGAGGTAAGAATTGTTTTTTGCTTTTGTACATTTTATTTCTGATTTTTCTCTTATGATCAATGTTGAACCCATTTTCATATTTTTAAGGTTTATGTGAGCTGGGTACAGTGGTGCACGTCTGTAATCTCACTGGCTCTGGAGGCTGAGAAAGGAGGATCTTGAGTTCAGAGCCAACCTCAGCAACTGTGAGACACAAAGCAATTCAGGGAAAACCTATCTCTAAATAAAATACAAAACAGGGCTGGGGATGTGTCTCTGGGGTCAAGTGCCCCCAACTTCAATCCCTAGGATCAAAAAAAGAAAAAGAAAAATTTTAAAGAAGATTTATGTGTATCTTCATTTTTAAAATGAATTATCTCTTTATATCATTTTCACAATTTTTCCCCCTTGGTAAAATTTATACATGCTCTTTACATATTAGAAAAATTAAAAGTTTTGGTTTTGTTGAGAACTAAGATTTACCATTGCTCTTTGATTTTTGACTTTGTTTATAATAACTGTCCCCTGAAACTTTCTGTAACAAATAGTACTTTAAAAGGAGAAAAAAAATGAAGCTTATTAACATGTGTATTTCCAGATGTACACAGGAGACATCCAGGAAATGAGTAATTCTCTCGACTAGATCTCAAAGAAAACATTTGAACTTCAGGCTTAAATACCTTTGTTCTTTGAAACAAAGGAAGAGGCTACAGGGAAAAGCCAGTTAAGATGTGATGACCAGGAAATGCGCCTTAAACGCAGGTAAGGTTTTACACAGATTTAAATCAATACCCTCTGCATTTAGTCACCCCTCTCCCAGTCCACAGAGGTTTTGGAGAGGGAGACACTTTCACAAATGGAAATTTTCTTTCCTTATGTCAGTTTCTCTTACATATGGTCAATTTTTGGTACTACTGTGTCTGTAGTCTCTCAGGAAAACCACTTCAAAATAATTAATGTACTACAGAGGCAGAGTAAGGGTGGCATGTTCTGGTATATGCAGGGTGGCCAGAACCCTGCCAAGGTAGATTTCTGCTCAGAGGGTATGAGCTGCCAGAGAAATTGAAAGTCTGAAATTATTAATGAAGAATAAGAGTCAGAGCCAGAAATTAGACCAGGGAACTGAACAACCCAAAATGACTCTGGTTCTTTATTTAAGGGGGAGTACATCAAAGGCAAGGAAAAGGCTTCAGAGGAGGAGTAGAGGTGCTTGCTTCTCCTTGTGGCAGGGGTCTTGCAGCAAAGAGGTTGATTGGCATCTCAGCAAGCCACATCCATCTCCAAAAGGCTGTATGACTGTGGTTCCAGTGGGTCACCCATCTAGGGTGCAGTGCTGAACTTACAGGGAACTGAGTAGGAAGTCACATGTATTAGGCATTCTCAAACCTGCAGGGTTGCCGCTGGGAGTTCCTGACATCAGACAGTCCTACCTAATGGCTTCCTGGATGATTTTAGTTCACACAGAGTTCATGGATGATTCTCGGCACTGTTGTGTCCTGTAGTCATGCTTTGGGGTGATATGTTGAGTCTTATCATAGCATCCAATTCTTTATTCATTACGGAACTCATTATATTAGGTCACAAATGTTTTGAATTTGCTACTAGATTTTGAGGATCTCAAGAACACATATGATGGCTTATTCAACTTTTTGTTTCTCAGGAATGTTAACCTAAGTGTTAAGATGCTAAGTATTTAAACATCAGCAACATTATCTTTCACCGCTAATGTTTGCTTATTTCATTATTTTTCTTCTGAACTTAAAGTGGTAATATACTGGAATAATGAAGCTGATGTAGGCTATAATCTAAATTTTGTTAATGGTCCTACTGCTCAGAAAACCATACTTCAAAGGCTATTGCTTTGGCATTCCAAGATCTTTGAGCTAAACCAGAACTAAGGTCTTCTTGACCGGCCCCTACCCTCAGTTCTCTCACCCCTCTTTCCCCCAAAGTACAGGGAGTTTTCTTTAAATGTTCCTCGTCTGACTAAATACCATTCATCTCTTCTCTTCACCCTCCCATAACCAGTCACCACCTGCTTCTTCCAGAAACCTCAAACCCTTATTCTTTTCTCTAGCTTATGATACTAGATGAACCTAACCATCTGGATTTTCTTTGAATCTTCTATTTTGTCAGACTCCCACATATATGCATATAATAAACTTGTATGTCTTTTCTCCAATTAATCTGTCTACTGTTTGTTCCAGAGATTAAAATGATCCAAATTTCAGAGAATAGTTTTAACTTCTCTACAGCTCCTTTTCCAATGCTGCTGATATGGAACTGAAAAATCCTATAGGAGACCAGAAAGTATATCTTCATTTTTGAAATAAATTATCTTTTGATATAATTTTCACATTTTTCCACCCCAAAATATGAGAGTAAGAGACCAGAGTAGGTCACCCCAAAATGGGCCCCTTTGGCATAAAGATTATTTTGAGAAATTGCAAATAGGGAGAAACTCTGAAAATAGAGGAGAACCTGTCATTTTGTATGGAATATTTACCTCTATAGGGGGCATCTCCAATTGTAAGAGTATTTATCTCTTTGTGCCAGGACAGAAGGAGGAGTGTGAATCATGTGAAGACACTGATTGAAGTCTGCAAAACCAACCTTACTCTTGTTTACTGTAATTTTTCTGTTCACCTCTCTATTACTGGTCCCTCAAACTCTTCTTGTTTTGTTTCAATGAGGTGGCTCAGAATGTCCCTGGGCATCTCCCATGTCTACTTGAGCAATACCTGCCAATGAACTTCTTGCTTTCCTGACTAACTTATCTTTTGTTATATCTTGACAAAGAACTCAGAAAAAATAGAGAGAAAAAAATGTATTTTCCTCCTATGTAACAAGAAGAAATTATTTAGCAGATTGGTTTTTATTTGAAATACAATTTCTTAAATGTCAACAAGAAAAAACTGTGTGTCCTCGTGTGTGTATCTTCAGAAGCGTGGAGTCCTCATAGAGGCAAGCTCACAGGACCCTTTAAGGGTCTAAGTTTCTTTTTTAATCTACAAAATAAATAAGTGCCAGAGCAAAGCCTCCTAGAACATACTGAAGATTTTGTGTCAAGATCACTAGTACGTGAAAGCTATTTAGAAATAATAACTTTGGAGTAAATCAATGGAAAATTGGAGGAAATAAGTACTCCTGCCCTTCAAAAATCCAACAACGGTCAGCATTACTTCTGTGTTTTCTTTTTAACATTTCATGCATACAAAGTTTAGGATAATGTCCAATAAGGAAAAATAAGTAAGACTTAAGTTTTCTAGAACATTGGCCACTTACTCTCTTGCTGCTGTTTCTCAAGTGTTTCTGTTTTTGAGGGAAAACACAGTCACTCCTCAGTTAGTCTTTAAAGCAAAGGCTGATCTATACCTGGCCAGCAGAGTGACTAGGAAGGGGTGGAATTCCACATTTTGTGTTCATCTGGAATTTTCTCTTTGGTTCAATCTTGACAAGAAGCCAAGATGGCTTCTGGCTTTGGTTTTGAGATCTCTGAGGGCATGCAATTGCATAGGAGCATAGGAGCAATTTGCCATGACTCACCTCCTTTTTTTGTTGTCACTGATGATTGCACAAAAAGTAAACAGTTTTCCTACAGTGCTCAATAGCCTCCAATGTGCCAGGGCAAGGACTTCTTTTCAAGAAAATGAAATAAAACATATGGAAGAAAACTAAGAACTCTTGTCAGAATTATTCCACTGTGAAATTAGTTACATTCCACAAGAAAATATAACCATGCCAGGGGTTTCTTTCTTCAGTGATTCTCACATAAACTGCAGCAGGGAAAAAAACCTGGTGTTCAGCATCATAAGCTGTCAGTGCCATTGGCTACCTAAACCCATTCACATTTGATTATTTTCAGTCCACTGCAATTTCTATACAGCCCTGGTGTATATTTCCTTGGTTCATTGAATAAAACATTCGCATCTGTCTGTGATCGTATTGCCGTTGTCCCTGTTATAATTAACACAGCAACAGATTAAAAAAATACAACTTAAAATAAGTGGTGTAAAATTCACTTCCAAACAGAATACACATAAAAAAAGATTATCCAACAGAGAGCTGTCAAATGTACTGTAAACTGGAAGAGTTTCAACATCCTTTAGACACTCAGCTAGAAGCTAACTGAACCACATCTCTGCTGTCAACAGAGCATGAAACTCCAAGACTTCTGCAGTTTCCATCTAGTCTCTGCCAGAAAAACTAAAGACTTCCATAGGGTGAATACATATTTTTAATTTTAATGGCATTGTCCATTTCTTTTTGGTAATCAGTGTCTGTCCTTCTTGAAAATGTCCACATCATTTAGGAATGTAACATTCTGAAAACTGCTATAGTCTGCCCCAACTTGCATTATCATTCTCTTCTCCACAAACCCCTTCTTGGATGCACAAAATTATGACTGTTATGCTATGAAGGACACTTAGTAGGTCTCATCATTTTTCCTAGAATGTGTGATAGAAAACACAAACACATGCATATGTGTGTGTGTGTGCACGCACACACACACAGACACACACACACACATACACACAGTAGCTAAAGAGGAAGCTGAATGTCACAGTAAATCCTGCTCAAAATTCTCCATTGAAATCTATTCCTTATCAACTCAAATTTTCAGGATCTGGTGGTAAAAGCCTGTACAGTGTAAGCCTAGATTATCTTTCCAGTCTGTTTTTACCAATCTCCTAAATGTGTCTCATATTCCTAGCAAACCAGACTACATGGTCCCTGTATCACCTGGGCTTTCCTACTGTCTGATCCTGCCCTCTGGATAGCAGAGCATCAGGGCTCTGGACACCACCAGTCTGGAGTATGGGGTGTTAGATGCCTGGCTCAGGGGGAAGGCAGGCAGGGAGTTTGAGGAGAGGTGCCCCTTGAAGTCAGTGGACAGCAGGTTGGGGCTGAGGGGGGTGGTCTGTATCAGAGCATCTTTCAGATTGCTGATGAGAAAAGTGGTGCACCCCATTGGAAGAATCTGACCATTTGAATACTGCAGAAATAAAATTTCTGTGACAAAACCAGGAAGACAGGTAGGACAGGAGACACGTTTCACAAGGTAAAGTCTGAGGTGTGGTCTGAGGTTGTGTGAATGAGATAAATGAGTTTTCCTAGAGGGACTACTTCTCTGGTGACTGAAAACAAGTTCTCAATGATGTGAAAGGAAATGAATGCCATCCAGGTGCTTATAATCATGACATTCTTCATGCATTGATTACCTTCCTCTTCCCTGTCAAATTCTTCCATGTCAAATGTCAACTCTTCCCTGAAGCCTTTTTCTATCCATTCAAAAAAGGCCATCCTAATCTTCTGCATACCATCACTGTTGGAACTTCTGGAGGGCCTTCCTTACTGTGTGTATTACAGTCTGGTTTATTTGTCTCATGATTTTGCTACATTATATGCACTGTAAATTATAGATTTGCTCTGAATCATTGTAGCAACTATGAGCCATGTCACATAACTGTTACTCAACAAATATTGTTAACATCATTTAGACTAACATCTGCAGGGAAACCAAATATTTACATGATCTATGGAACAATAAAATGGTATCAAGGTCCAAATATATCCATGGACCCTCTCACAGTTGGCCAATATTGTTGGCATTCCTTCAATATGGTTTATAGAGATAAGAAGATTTGTTCAGCTTATATTGAATATTGACTTACAATTTTCCATGGACCTAAATTTTTTCAGTTGTTTGGCATAACTAGGAGACCATCTCATTCCACCTAAAAGTCTGATACCAAAAATAATTTGGCTCATGCAATGATTAAAATGTAGTTTGTTTCCATATTTAATTTAGCTATTTTTTCATTTTGTTAAGTACATCATTTTGGAAGCATACACTGGAAATATGTATTTCTTATAAGATTACTATTGGATACACAGAAAATACTTCAGTATCAGGAATAAAATTCTTGAATGTTCTCCATGTTAGCTACTAGGAAAATTGAGGTTAAATTTTCAGCCAAGACTATTGGACATTATGAAATACATTGTATGATTAAATATTACCCCTTAATTTGTTTTTTCATTTTTTCTACTTATTTTCTCTTTCTCCAATTTCTTACTTTAAATATGTTCAACAATATCCAGTATAAGTAACACAGAAAAATTGAATTGGTCCATATTGACTTATCCTCCATTATCTTAAAGTCAAATATGTTATATGTGTGTGATATTATTAAATGACAAAGAAATGACCTTTTGTGAGAAATTTTCTTGAAAGCAAAATGATTTTGAAACTAGCCTCAGAAAAGATCTATCAACCCCGTATTTTTTCTTAGCACTCGGACAAGACATTTATTCACTTTTGGCCCTTACTTTCTCCTCTGAAAGGTAAGATAAATAAAACTCTCACCTGTCCATCTGCCTCATTTTTATAATTCCACATAAAACATAAAGATAAGAAAGCTTGGCTTTCAAAATATCTTTTATTATTTACAGAGCTGGAAGATTATTAAAAATGCAGAGTGCTCATATTCATTAAGGATGTCGCTCTCCAAGGCTGCAGAAATGCATCAAGAAAATAAACCATAAGTGGGACCCAGTGTTGACCATTTATCTCTCCAAAGAACCTCCTTGAGCACTGTACTTTAAAATATATATAGTATTTTTCACTCACATAAAATGAAAGTTTAGAATTTGAAGCTGAATAACACCAAAATCATCGTAAAGGGGATGCATATCTGTCCTCATGTTCCTTTATGTTTCCGTATCTTTCATATTCTTGGTGTGTTATGAGGTACATGCACACACCCCTGTATATATACACACAGATGTATATATTTGTTTTTTAATTTGCATATTTTTATTTCTAATGAGAACATACAAAAATTAATATTCTAATTAAATAGAAGCATTAAAAGGCTTATGTGAAATGAGAAATCTGACAAACACAAGGTCTCTCTCCTTTCTAGCATCTATAGGCCTGACCATGCGGCTTTTTAAGAGCTGGTTATTTAAGGGTGGATGTGAGCCAATGTTCTGCTGACTCAGAAGAAGGCGCTTGCTGTGTGGGCAGAGTACATGGAAGCTATTTGTGGAGGGAAGAGTATGTCACCTAAATTAATGTTGGAGGCTCGCCTCATAAGTCATCCCCACCATTCTGCTCCGCCACCCCGCTGCAAAGTGTAGGGGTCAATATTCTACTCATTTAGAACATTCAGGGCCTATTCATCTACGATGGGGTCGGTCTCCCTTCATGGGGCCAGGATACAATATGACTCAGGATAAAAACTTATTTAAGAAACCAGTATTCAAGATAGCCATTAAACTTGCACACATATTTCAAAGTCCTGTGTATCATCCTCTGCTGTTGAATGCCATGAACTGGCCTAGTACACAGACCAGGGAGTCAGCCACAAACTCGGATTTGAGCACTGTTAAATAGGCCTCTTATCCCAACACAATATATGTGCATTGAAGCTCTGATTTTTTTTCCCCAAAACTCCTTCCAAAAGATGATAT
This sequence comes from Ictidomys tridecemlineatus, assembly GCF_052094955.1. Taxonomy (NCBI): domain Eukaryota; kingdom Metazoa; phylum Chordata; class Mammalia; order Rodentia; family Sciuridae; genus Ictidomys; species Ictidomys tridecemlineatus. Next base: position 76,179,936 of record NC_135485.1, on the reverse strand, counting down.
ATGTCTTCTCAATTAGATTTAAGTAGAAAGTGAGAGCACCGGCAGAGAATGTAAGGAAGATAAGGAGATACTGGACATGGCAAAGTGGTCAACATTTCATTTCTGATTCTCTTTAATAACATTGCATGTACCTAGAGTAAGGAGTAAAGAACTAATTCAGAATATTTTCATCGGTAACTAATTCATAGGAATTATGACTGGTCATAAAAAGAAAATGAATGAACAAATGAACTTTTCCTGTCCCTGTAGGTTAATTTCCAACTGTAAAGGTAAGCATATTCTGGATATTACTCTGTTTCTATAGTAACACAGTGTTGTACTTCAGTTTTCTTGCCCAAGAAATCAGCTCATCCAGTGGTTCCATCTGATGCTCTGGATCCCACTGAAAAGCCAGTGAGCCATGTGAGGAACAGTGGACCACTCTGATACCTTCTTTTTTTTTTTCACTCTCTGAATTTTCAATTTTCTTACTTGAGTTCATTTGGATCTTGCTAAATATTAAATTTAAATATCAACTAAATAGTTATTGCATAACAACCTTTCAGTTGAGGCTGGACTGCATACATAATAGTGGTCCCATAAGATTATAAGGGAGCTGAAAAATTCCCATTACCTGGTGACATATCCATTGTAATGTTGAAACCCATGACTCGTGTTTGTGGAGATGCCAGCATAAACAAACCCAGGATGCTACCAGTCATAAAAACAATAGCATTTACAATTACGTACAGCACATAATACTTGATACTGGTTTGCATGTTTACTATACTATTTATTGTTATTATACAGTGAACTCCTTCTACTTATTAATAAAAAAATAAGCAATTAAATGGTGACAAGTCCTTCAGGAGGGATTCCAAGAGAGGTGGCAACCTCATGCACCTACTACTCTGAAGACCTTCCAGCAGGCAAGGCATGCATGGAGGTACAAAATGGTGACACTAGTGATCCTGACCCTGTGTAGGCATGGGCTACCATGTGTTTGTGTCTTGAATTCATATAATTGTCAGTACTCATCTGGATTCATTTTCATTCTCTCTTATGTTTTATAATCACACTTATTTCATAATGTTAAACTCAAGCCAGATGAAATCCCTTGACAAAAGAATCGAACAAGCCCAAATTGATCTCTTAAGTGGATCAATAGAAACTTAACTGAAATGGATTGAGGATTTTATCAAACTTGATGTAGTAGAACACTAATAAGATCACTTTCAATTCACACATATACAACTAAATTTTCAGCACAAATTGATCTGATTACTAAGGATGAATGGTCACCTTTAATAATGGATTAAGGCAGTAAAGAATTCTTTTTCTATACATAAATTCTTTTAAAAAAACTCTTGTAGATTGCTTTCATTTTTCTTCTTAAACTAAATTTTATTTGCTTTTTATATGTTCAGGTTTGACTTTAGAATTGTTTTAATTTGTATAAGTTGACTTCACTTCTATTTTTTAAATCAGAATACCTTCTTAAGGGTTTTTCAAAAAGAAATTTTTTTGACAGTCAGGAAATCCACAATGATAAAAATGAATTGCTCCATTAAACCATATCTCTAAAAGCCATTTGTAAAATAATGCAAATCATAGTAAAGCTGTTGATATGGAAAGGATTGCTTTTGAAGTGTTCACTTTGTCCATTTTATGAATATTAATTTAATAATTCACATACATGTTTCTTACAAATTCTGTGAGATATTAGAATTTAACATTATTAATTATATTTATGGATGAAAATTTGACACTGGGTAGGGGTAAAGACTTAACACAGTGATGGCAAAAGACCAAGAATTGAATCTCTCTAAGAAGCAAAATGCCTAATCTGCCTCTAATCAATTTGAAATATTGCTCTACTCTCATTCATGCCAATGTCCATTTCTTCATTTCAACATGGCATGACTAGCCTTAGCAATTGAATCAAGTGTTGGCTACAGAGTATTCTGAACAAGTTTAACTTTTCCAATGAAGAGAAAGAGTGTTAAAATTAGATGAAAAGTTCTGGGTATATTATCTACCTTTTGCTTGTGAATACATGTAAGTACACAACTATTCAAGACCTTTCTTCTTAAGATCATGCTAGTTCATATTCTCTCTCTCTCTCTCTCTCTCTCTCTCTCTCTCTCTCTCTCTCTCTCTCTCTCTCTCTCTTCTCTCTTTCTCTCTCCCCATTCTCTCCCCCATCCCATGTCTCTGACTCTAGTGATTCTATGTCTCACCATCTAATTTTTTTTTACATAAATAGGCCACTATTGCAAGTGAGGGAAGAGATGACCATTAACTACTTTGAAAGGCATTCTGTGACCCCTGGTCAGAAAGCTCTGTGCCTCAGAGAATACTCAAAACAAACAACCAAGGCTTGGAGCAAATATGTCTGATTCCAATACTCTCTTGTGCTTATTGATGAGTGTGCTCTGAATTAGAAATCTTTAATCCTAGTTGTGTTTCAGTATGGGAATAACAAGATAGGACATACAGACACCTTTGATTCTGGTTTCTTAGATATACTTAGTCCAGAAATATGTGTTGTAAGATGTTCTTTATCCTATTAGCTCAGGTAACTCACAAGAGTTCTAAGTGGAGCATGGGTCCAAGGTTCTAGAAACTTCTGTAGTGTCTTTCCTTTGTGTTACCTTCTCTCTTCATCTTTACCCAGATTTGCAGAAAGGGTTGATTTTCCTAGGACAGATTTGGGAAATTTGTGAATCATTCGAACTAACATCAACAGAAAGTCACATTAACATCCTTCATCATGAGAGTTAGGACAAGTAGAAATGTAGACAAGTCACATATCTCAAGTGCCTTGGAATTGGACCCAAATTTCCTAAAGACAGTCTCCCCGACTCAGATTCCTTATGCTTTATGTTTTCTTATGTTGGTTTTTGAAAATAATTTTATGACTGCAGAAGTAATAACACTTTCAGTGTGAAGTGAATATTTCAGAAATATGGGAAAACATAGAAGTAAAAGAAATTGGAACTCACATATGATGCCACAGATCATATACAAACCCACACAAACTACCATTTATGATTTAGAAAGGAACTACTTATGTTTAAGGCCAGAAGTTTGGGAAGTGAAGGATTAAAAAGAAAATGTTTTTTAACTTGTAACTCAAAGACCAAATAATGGTCAAATGTTTGGCCTATTCAATTCAAGAAAAGCCATTGCAGAAAAAAAGCAGAAGGGGGAATATTTCAGAGATTTAAATTTTTATAAAGCAATTACTTGTCTTATTCTCACTTCACTTACCCATCTGACCTGGTTCTGTGGGAAAGGATCCAAAAGGGAGAGAGGATGTAAATACCTATGGCCTTGTACTTATGACAAGGAGAATGTTTCAGACCACCAAAGGTAGCAGACCACTCTAGCTCAGACACAGGAAAGCCAATTACAAGTGGAAGATAATGCACCTTTGACATTGAGCAATACTTCTCCTGGAGTCTCTCATTCAAGTAAAGTGCTTCTGACAAGAAATTTTAAAGATAGGTAGAAAGGAGACAAAGGAAGGAGAAGTAAACTACAACTTCAATTTTAAAAACGTGCACCAAAGAGTCCCACACCTCTCCTTCCCAAGCCAGTTCTCTCTCTCAGGCCTGTTAATCCCCAAATATTTTTTCTCCCAGGCCTATCACTTCCAAATTTCTGGAAAATCTGTAAATTTCAAAGTTATAATCTAGTTTATAAAGTTTATTTCCAACTTTATCTACTAATTAAATAATGGAGACCACATCAGCATAGACCACCATAAACCACCAGACTGATATCATCCCCATACATCTTCCAACACCCATCTTTTACCAAGTTTCTTTTAAAAGAAGAGCCTGATGGGAAAACTAGAAGTCCATGTGCAGCAAATTGAAATTAAACCACTATCTGTCATCTTGCACAAAACTCAACTTAAGGTGGATCAAGGACCTAGGAATTACACCAGAGACCCTGTTTCTAAAAGAAGAAAAAGTAGGCCCAAATCTTCATCATGTCAGATTAGGTCTGCACTTCCTTAACAAGATTCCTATAGTGCAAGAAATAAAAACATTCCCTTGTCCTTTCAACCGTTATAGACACTACAAAATCAACCAAATTGTTTTTTAATATAAAACTGAAATTTAAATCTTAATGATAAATATTTAAAATTTGTTGACACATCATACCTTTAAAGTATTTGTATTATTTCAAAATTTAATTTCCAAATATACCATATGAGTTTATATTATATTTAATGTCTTAATTGTAATGCTGTAATATAAACTACCAACATTAAAAAAATAGAAAAAAAAGAAATAAAATCAAGAATTAATAAATGGGATGCATTCAAACTAAAAAGTTTCTTCGCAGCAAAGAAAACAATCAACAACGTGAAGAAAGAGCCCTCAGAATGGGAGAACATATTTACTACATGCACAGATAGAGCACTAATTTCCAAGATATATAAAGAACTCAAAAAACTCACCACCAAAAGAATAAATAACCAAATCAATAAACAGGCTAAGGAAATGAAGAGACACTTCACAGAAGAAGATATACAATTGATCAACAAATATATGATAAAATGTTCAACTTCACTAGTAAATAGAGAAATGCAAATCAAAACTACTCTAAGATTCCATCTCACTCCAGTCAGGAGGGCCATTATCAGGAATACAAGCAACAATACATGATAGCATGGATGTGGGGGAAAAGGTACACTCATACATCACTGGTGGCACCGTAAATTGGTGCAACCACTTTGGAAAGCAGTATGGCGATTCCTTGGAAAACTTGGAATGGAACCACCATTTGACCCAGCTATCCCACTTCTAGGGCTATACCCAAAGGACTTAAAATCAGTATACTATAGTGACACGAACACATCAGTGTTTATATCAGCTCAATTCACAATAGCTAAACTGTGGAACCAACCTAGATGCCCTTTAATATTTGAATGCATAAAGAAACTGTGGTATATATACACAATAGAGTATTACTCATCCTTAAAAGAGAATAAAATTATGGCATTTGCAGGTAAATGAATGGAGTTTGAGAGTGTCATGCTAAGTGAAGTAAGCCAATCTCCAAAAAAACAAAGGCCAAATGTTCTCCCTGATAATTGGAAGCTGATCCATAAGGCAGGGGAGCATGGGAAGAATGGAGGAACTTTGATTGGGCAAAGAAGAGGAAGGGGAGGGCAGGAGACATGGAGGTAGTATGGATGGTGGAATGAGATGGATATCATTACCCTAGGTACATGTATGACTGCACATATGCTGCAACTCTACATTGTATACAACCAGATAAATGAATAGCTGTGCTCCATTTGTGTACAATGAACTAAAATGCATTCTGCTGTCATGTGTAATTAACTAGAAGAAATAAAAAAAAAGAGCCTGAGAAAAGAACACCTATCACTCTCAAGAGGACCTGCATTCTCTCTTGAATGTGTACTTCTTGCTTTCCTAAGTAAATCTCTATGCCTCTTACACATCCATTTCTGTGACATTTGTCAAGAACCCCACTTGTCCTGAGTTGAGGTCCCCTTCTCCAGGAGCTCCTTGGGCCTCCTCCAGTGACAATTCTATATCTTCCCAATTAAGGAGTCAAAAGGTTTTGCAGGAATGCAGAATTTTTTGTATTGGAACCTTTTTAAGAAGTTAAAATCCTAGTATAGGTTGTGTCATGGGTACAGATGGGTATGCATGGTTAAAGTGGAGCAGTTGTAGAAAATGTGAGGTGGTGGATGAATTAAGACATGATGGTGGTTTCGTGTAAAGTCAAATATTACTATTTCACTTTCTTCAGTGTCCCTCTTGAAGGATGTTTCTACATGTCCATTGGAAGCTGATGTGTGACTTGGCTTTGACCAATGAAATGTGCATGGAATAATGTGAGCTGATGAGTGGCAGAAGATTTAAGAGTCTCTGTGTGCTCTGCCATGTTTCTTTTCTCCCTGCAGTGACAAAGTTCCAAAGACAGATGGCTACATCACCCTGATCACTACAGGGAATACAACAAAGTGTAGAGTCAGAGCTAACAACTGAGGACATTAGCATGAGGAAGAGATACACATTTATCATTATAAATCAATACGATGTATGAGTCATTCATTATTGCATTGTGATATAGCCTGTTCTGACAGATACAAGCCAGGTACCAATGCTTTCATAAACTGATAGAAGGTATAGTAGATGACACCAACATGGAGCGTTAAGACATAACAGAACTGTGAGACCTTAGCTGCAAGAGATCTGTTTTTTTGCATAAGGCTGGAAAATAAATATCTGGAAGCTGCATTGCTTTGATTTTTTTCACCATGTATATGATGTTGAGTCTTACATTATTTATTTTTATTAATTGTAATTCTATGAGCATATTCATAGTTTAAATATTGTGGAAAGTATTCTAATGGCTATATTCTGTCCCACTTATATTCACTTATTTTTGCATTGATGTTGTTTATCTCCTATTAGCATTGTCAATGAAACTGTAAAGATCATTTCATCCTGATATTCAAAGTTTGAGTACATTTTACAAGCTTACTTTTTTTATGAATTCTACTTTTTACAAATATCCTTTGTATTGTCCCTGACATTGGCTTGTAGCTTCTTATATGTACATATCATGTTTATTATATTCTTGTAATAGCCTTTGATATTTATTCTAGAAAATTACACAAAGCTAGTAAATGGTGATTATAACTTGCCAAATAACCAAAGTGTGTTATGGACATACTCTGACCCTGACAGAGAGAGCTGACAGGATGGTGGAATGATTTCTGAACAGCTGTTCTATGGGTGACCTAATTGCATTAACATTTACATTGTGTTTATGGGAAGGCTAATTCTAGCACCTAAACTGAGTTCTATCCAACATTTTAAATAAATTGAATAAATTACCAGGCTTTTTTCAGAGTTCTGTAGAAGACAATTTAAGAAAAATGGCAAGAGATGATTTTAATATATCCATGTCTCTTTCCTTTTTTTATTGAAGAACTCAAAGCTATTAAACACAACAAAATTTTAGCAAGTCAAGATTATGACTGACCCAAATGTGAAATACAAAAATACTTGGAATGAAAGAAAAACTAAAGCATATATAATTAGTAATCTGTGGATAATGCACATTAACACAATATAGGTAATTTTATAAGGTGGAGGGGGAGAGATTAACTTCCCTCAAATTATCTTGTATGCTATAATTAGATTCTAAAGTCACCAAATGTAATGTTTGCATGAGGCAGGGGGGAGACTTTTAAGAACAATAGCCAAATTTCTTGCTCAAGCAAAAAGATAAATATTAATACAATTTTCTAAGATAGGGAAAACCATGCAGAGGGACTGAATGGAAGAAGGTGAATCTCTGACAGACGTAGACATGTAAAAAAAATGTCAGGCCAGAGTATTTGAGATATATATTTATATATATTTCCATTTGTTTAGTGTAATTTCCTACACCTATCAACCTGGTTGTTGCAGTATCTAATCTTATTTATTAGCTAGTTACAGCCTGTGATTTAAACCTACAAGAGAACAGGAAGGCAGTGGAGAAATGGAAAAATGTTTTACCAAGGCAATAAAGTAGTGAAAATAAATGCTTACACAATAATATGCTTTAACTCATTTAGAGTAACTGCTGGCCATTAAATAAAGTCAAAACAGATACCATGCTGTGAATTACAGGGTCTTAAACAGCACTTTAACTGATATTTGACTTGTTAGAGTGTAATGGTGGGTGGAGAGAGGAATACCACAATAAATAATAGAAGACAAATTCTAGGCCTGTCAGCAATAATTTCTTATGTGTTATTTTCACTTAAACATCAAAGGAAATGACAAAGGTATAAATAGAAGGAAAGCCAACTTAATGAAGTCTCTTTTTATACTGTTCAGCCACACAGAATCTAAACCAGTTCCTAGACGAGACAATTTGGTTCTTACTCAGACCTCAGGACTGGTTTTCTGGAATCAAAACTGAGATGTACTTCTAGAATTATCTTGGCTAGGTGAATTAAAAGGGTCAATGTCTTCATCTCATCTCTTTTTTGCATTTTTTTCAATTTAATCATATCTGAAAAATCTTTTTGAACTTTTAAGGTTTATTCTACAGTTAGAGAAGAAATGCTGTAGAATTATGCCTTCTTAGCCATTTTGGAGTTTTCGAGTATAGCAATAAATCTAAAATAAAGAAATACTATGAACTTCCAAAGATTAAAAGATATCCATACAAGCTAATGTAACTTTTAGCTCCAGAGGGTACCTCTATCTGGACTGTGATTGATCTAAATTCACACTGTCATTACAAAATCAAACTCATCAAAGATTGTGTTACATTAAACCCCTACACACAAATGATTGTTTATGAACAGAAATTGCTTCAAGAAAGTTAACTTGTATAGGATTAATTCATTCATTTGACCATTTTATTGAGGATCTATTTTATGTCAGACACTATATCATATACTAATATAATGAAAATATCTAATATATCTTCCCTTATTATTTTTCTTTTGGTGGTCAGGGATACCAGGGAAATCAGGGCCACATTGAGCCACATCTCCAGCCCTATTTTGTATTTTATTTAGAGACAGGGTCTCACTGAGTTGTTTAGAATTTTGCTTTTGCTGAGGTTGGCTTTGAACTCACAAACCTTCTTCTTCAGCCTCCCAAGCCACTGGGATTACAGGAGTGTGGCACTGAGCCCGGCTTCCTGGTCTTTCTTAAAGACCTACCTGTATGGCTTAAACCACAAATTCTAAAGTAATTAGAAAAGACAAAGCCATTTCCACAATTGCTGTGATTCCAGAACCTCACTTTGTCTTAGTGCCATCTATATACAGTTTCATACATAAAGAAAACTTACCTCCCTTAACAGTAGACACATGTAAACACAAACACACACATACACCACTTACCTGTTCACAAGCTCAGTAATGCTATTTAAAATGTTGCAGTCACAAGTATGTGATTATACTGCAGAAGGTATAGCCTTCCATTCCTCTATTTCCCTGTGTCTCTCTCCATTAAACCTTCCTTTATTTTTCCACTTTCCCTCATCTCTCAAGACCAAAACAAATTGTTTTCTACTTTCATACCTTACATCTGTGCAATATTTCATTGAAATTTTTTATCTGAAAATAAAGTCCTCTTTCTAGTTCATGGCACCCAATAATATCTTCATTCTCTAGCAAAGTGTTATGTCAGAGAACTTTCTGTAATAATGGAAAGGTTCTTATTTATCTTATCCAAAGTGTACCCACTAACCACATGTGCTTATGAAATCTCTGAAATGTGGGCCAGTGTGATTGAGGAACTGCATTTTTAACTTTAAAAAATTTAAGCAACCTTGGGCTGGGATTGTGGCTCAATGGTAGAGCACTTGCCTTGCATGCATGAGGCACTGGGTTCGACCTTTAGCACCACATAAAAATAAATGAGTAAAATAAAGATATTGTGTCCATCTACAACTAAAAAAAAAATTAAGAAAAAATTTTTAAGCAACCTAAATAGCTGCATGTGGTGACTAGTGACCCTTTTAGAACACACCACTGTCAATGAAGTAACCTAATTAGGTACCAGGTACTTGTTTAATAGTCATAGCTTATTTCAATCAAGTAACCAAGCATATCTCATAGACTTCATTTTCCTCATACTAAATATTCCAATCTCTTAATGAAAAAAAAATGAATTATCAAACCAAACTCACATGAATCAGATTTACCCCATATCAAGCTTTCCTAATAATTTTGAGTTTTAAAGTAATCCATAACACAGGCAAAGCAAGATATCCAGGACCCCTAGTGTATCTCTTTGGAGTCTTTTTGCCACATCACATAGCTCCTGGCCCAATTAACTTAAAGGATCTCTGATTACATAAGCAGCAATGCTACTTACACAGGGGGAGGATCTCTTCATCATGAAATTTCCCCCATTTATACCAAAATAGCTTTCATAAATCCATGAATTCCATTTCCAACAATCCACAGTTTGCATAAGCAATCATGGACTGGGTGTATGTGTTCCAAGTATTCCATAGATTAAAAACTCTCCCAATTCTGAATACTATTACTGTGTTTCTCAATAGGTCTGTAATTTGAATACTTATGTAAGAGGACTTGACTGGGTCACCCTTGCTGTTTTTTGGGGGAGGGCATTTTCTAGATGAAAAGAGTTAATACCTAATGTTTAACTATTTTCTCTCTCTCTCTCTCTCTCTCTCTCTCTCTCTCTCTCTCTCTTTCTCTCTCTCTCTCTGTCTCTCTCCCCCCCCCCCCGTGTGTGTGTGTGTGTGTGTGTGTGTGTGTGTGTGTGTGTGTGTTGCTGGGGAACCAAACCAGGATCTCGTGCACTCTAGGCACCAAGCTACATCCCCAGCTCATAACTAAGTTTCTCTTAGTCAAGAAGCTGCCTTTGCTGATGCAAAGTTGACATATCTAGAGGTAGCTATGGTAACAATGTGTTACTGGCCTAGTATCATTCAAGATGAAGCTTCTTATTTGATCCTAGTTAAAGAATTCCAGATAAGCAATTAAAAATGAAATCTTAAAATGGAACAAAAGTTACCTATACTATGAAAATCTAAACTTCTCATGTTGTAGGACAGGTCCCTAAATGGCTTTGGCAAACCCAATTTGTTCTCTCCCCACTTCTTGCTTGTAGTTCTCAGAAGAATGGTGGAATGTGCTGGAAATACTATATCCTAAGATAAGGAGGGACTGATTGAAACAGACCAGTTCTGTTACAACCTGCCTAGAACAGGACATCTGCAAGACTTTTGCTCACTGATTTTAGTAACCCCCAGATATAAAGCCTAAGAGTGCCTTTCAGCATCCCTCAACTGTGGTGTGACATGCGGTATACACAGATGAGATTCCCTCCACCCTGGGCACTTTCCTGAATCCTGGGAGACTGAATGATTCCTGGGCTTCTAATGTCCCTTGATGCCTATCTGTGAGTAACACATTTCCTTTGCTTAACTAGTTGTGTCAGTGTGCTGTCTCACTGGACTCCTGCAGATAGACTGATATTGGTTCATGTCTTGGCTAGGTGTAAAACAGATCAATACCAGTCCAAAGTGAACCCACTAAACAGGTGTTCAAAATGGTAGCCACTTGCAATCTGTGGCTATTAAAGCCTGTAAGGTAATTAGTCCAAATTAAGATGTGCTGCAAGTATAAAGTGCACACAGAGTCAAAGAACTTAATACCAAAAAAAAAAAGGAATGCAAAACATTTCATTAACAATTTCTGAACTGTGTACAAAAATAATAATATTTGGACATATTGTATTAAATACACAAGGTTATTAAAATAAATTTTACCATTTACTTTTACTTTTGTAATATGACTACTAAGAACATTGGAAATCACATAAGTGTTTTGTGGCTCACAGTAAATTTTTACTGGATAGCCCTGGTCTAGAATGTCCTATTTGAAATATTTTTTTTTTGTCTAGGAGAGTTGAAACCCTCTTGTGAGCTCTTCTGATTCCCAGATAATACATTTTCATGGCACTTTCTTCAAATACCTGCTCTGTACATACTGTCTCTGTTTTGTTTAGCTCAGGTGACAAATGTAGAGCCAGTCTGGTTATTACTCCGAAGGAAAGAATCTCTTAATCTATTGTGAAAAGTGCCTACTCGGTGCTTTTCCAGGGTCCTGCAAACCCTTGGATCTTTTCTTGGAGACTTGGCTATTGCCTCCTCCCTCCGCATGCCAGGTCTCCTGAAGAGGATGCTGCTGTCAACTGCAGCTTTCATGAATTCCTGCATCTCAGGCCGCAGACTCAGGCAGCCGCCTTGTAGGGTGCAGGGACAGGAAGTGGCTCCTTGCCAGCTTCCAGAACCCCAAGAACCCTGCCCAGAGAGGACTGTGATCACAGCCCCTGGAGACAGTGGCCAAGTGGTGGCTGAGCAAGCAGAGCACCCTGGAGATAGAGAACATCAGAGGGGGCACTCTCAGGTCACTGGAAGAGCATCTGCTTTTAGGCCCCTGGGGGCCCATAGCTGTGTGGCTCCCTTTGTGCCCAGGCCTGGGCCTCTGTGGAGTAACCTCTGCACCCAGAGCTCCCAAGACAGAGCTGAGAGCTCCTGGGCCATCTGCATGAGCTCCTGCCCCAAAAGAAACCCCATCAGCAGCTTCTACAGCTCCACGGGAGGTCTCCCAGCCCTGAAGAGGAGGGCTCAAGACCCATCCAAGGGGGAGCCACCCCTGGGATGTTCTTCATCCCCAGGGATTCTCCCAAAGAAGGCCCAGGGTGAGAAGGTGGCAGAAGGCAGGGCGGGACACCCATTTCCCAAGAAGAAGTTTTCACCCACGGGAGACATCAGTAGGCCACGGAAATGCAAGTTTCCTCTCCTGCAATGCTGCTGAGGGGAACCTCTGAAGCTGTCACCACCTCTGTTACTGGCCTGTGCAGTGACTGCTGAGGACCTAGACAGGGAGAAGAAGAAAGCTCTGCAGCGCATCACGGTCTTCTGATGGGTGAGACCCAGACCATTGGGAACATCTGTGCCAAGGCCCCACAAGTCCATTGGGGGGTCCCCTCTCCACTGGGAGGGGCCAGGCCTCTGGCATCAGTGGGCCTCAGCCAGACCTTTCCCCATCCCCCCAGCAGCAAAACCATGGTGGCCCACACCCCAGTGTAGGTCACCTCTGCTGTCTCTTCCCAGAGCCATCCTCCCATCACCAATCTCATAGGACTGCTCTCCCATAGCCTGCCAATTGCTGCTTTGGCCCTTCCTCCCAGGCCCTCTCTCAGCACATTGGCAGGCTTGGCTGCACAGCCAGTGGTCCCCTTTGGGGTAACACCCTTGACCACCACTATGCTTCCACAGCTCCCACATCTGGGGCCTCCCTCCACCTTGGGTAGGAGCTTCTGATGCTCTCACCAGGGCCTAAAGCCCTACTTTACTCACAGGCCCTTACCTGTAGCAAGCTCCAGCTCTCCAGCTCCAGGGGTGCGAGGACACATTCCACAGGGGAAGCAACCTCTCACCCCTGAAGCCACTGTCCCACCCAGTTCTGGGGTTCCTGGTGGGATGAAGCCTGGAGCCCCTAGCTTTGTCAGCTATCATCAACTTGAACACATAGGAAATTCAGGTCCAGGGGCAGCTCTGATGCCACCCTTGGCTGTGGGCCCAACAACCTTGGGCAGCCTAAACTACTCAACCCTTGGGTCTGACAAACATAGAAACTCCCTTGTGGGTCCTCGTGACAGCACCCAGACACATTCAGTGACCTCAAAGGCAGATGGGAGGAGAGACTTGTCCTTGGGTTGGACATCACGCAAGGAAATATCAAGGTAAGAAAGCAGAGAAACCCCCCCAAATTAGAGAGCACCGTGGAGCAAGTTTGGGAAATGACACCTCCAGTGCCCCTAGCCAGAGCATCACCATGGCATTCAGAAAACACACAAAAGAGGGTAAAAAAGGGCAAGAAAAGAGTGGAGTTCCTACCCCGAGAGTGCCATTCCTCAAAGCCTGCTCATCCAGAAACACCAAAGCTCACTTCAAAGGACAAGTACTACAAAGGGTATCTCTAGTTGCCCTTCAGTCCCTGGGACATCAAGGAGATCAGAGAGCCCAGACTTGCTTCCTGAGCTCATGTCAGCCTTTGGAGCCTGGTGTAGTTCCTCCCAAACAGGAGAAACCCCAAGCAACAGACAGCAAAAAGGGGCAATGTTGGAACAGAACACCTCCAGTGCCCCTAGCCAGAGCACCACCATGGCACCCAGTAAACACACAAAAAGGGTAAAAATAGGTCAAGGAAAGAGTGGAATTCCTACCCTGAGTGCTGTTCCTCAAAGCCTGCCCACCCAGAAACATCAAAGCTCACATCAGGGGACAAGCACTCCCACTGAAAATGGTATCTATAGTTTGCCTTCAGTCTCTGGGACATCAAGTAGATCAGAGAGCCCAGACTTGCTTCCTGAGCTCATGTCAGTCTTTGGGGCCTGGTGTAGCTCCTCTCAAGGAGGAGAAACACCAAGCACCAGGCAGCAACATGGGGCAAGTTTGGAACAGAACCTCTCCAGTGCCCCTAGCCAGAGCACCACCATGGCACCCAGAAAGCACACAAAAGAGGTTAAAAAAGAGCAAGGCAAGAGTGGAATTCCTACCCCGAGTGCCATCCCTCAAAGCCTGCTTACCCAGAAACACCAAAACTCACCTCAGGAGACAAGCACTACAAAGGGTGTCTCTAATTTCTCTTTGGTCCCAATGACATCAAGAGGATCAGGGAGCCAAGACTTGCTCCCTGAACTCATTACAGCTTTTGGGGCCTTGTGTATCTCCTCCCAAAGAGGAGGTACCCCAAGCAACAGGCAGCAACATGGGGCACGGTTGGTACAGAACACCTCCAGTGCCCCTAGCCACAGTACCACCGTGGCACTGGGGAAACACACAGAAAAGGGAACGAAGGGGCAAAGTAACACTCATGTTCCTACCCTGACTGCCATCCCTCAAAGCCTGCCCACCCAGAAACACCTAAGCTCACCTTGTGGGACAAGCAGTACAGCCAATAAGGATAACTCTAGTTACCCTTTGGTCCAAATGACATCGAGAAGATCTGGGAGCCATAACATGCTCCCTGAACTCATTATAGCTTTTGAGGCCTTGTGTATCTCCTCCAAAAGAGGAGGTACCCCCAGCAACAGGCAGCAACATGGGGCACAGTTAGAACAGAACACCTCCAGATCCCCTAGCCAGAGCACCACCATGGGGACCAAGGGACAGAAAGCAAGGCACACCCCAGGGAAAGCAACGTCTGGTGTAGCCACAGTTACTGCCATCCCCCAAAGCCTGCCCACACAGAAAGGCTTAAGCTCTCCTGGGGGAACCGGCACCACATCCTCAAAATCAACCTCTACTTTGACGTCCAGCCATAATCCATCTATGAGCCCTGGGAGCCCAGACTGGCTCCCAGATCTGATCTCTGCTTTTGGAGCCATGGTCATCAGCCCACAAAGAGAAACAAGAAGCGTGAGAAAGCGCTAAGAACACACTTGGGCTTTAACACCTTCAGCCCCCCTACCCAGATAGGATGATGCTAACTTCTTTAAGGACTGACACTGCCTAGATCCCAACAGTCCTCCACTGCCCTCAGCTGGGCCTCAGCTGGCCCTGCCTCCACTCCCTGGGGCCACTGGGCATCCTATCACCTCACAAGTATTTAAACAGCAAGAAGTGACAATACATATTTTTATTTGGCCGGGAAAATTAGCAAGAGTGACCTGTGATGCAAGGGAGGATTGTTAAAGTCCATGCCGTCGAGCTAAAGAGGGCACCACAGCAAGAGGAGGCCTAGATTTTTGTTGGTTTTTTTGTTTTGTTTTGTTTTGTTTTTATGAGTCTTATAATTTCCCTTTGTCTCTACTAATGGGCTAAGGAATAAAAATATAAACTGGGGCCAGTATAGATACTAAAATACAGTATTACAACTTGTTTGTCTTATAAGAAATCACCTTATTATTATAAATTACCTTCAGTTGTTACATTAAAATTTGTACTTGCATAAGGCTTTACGAGATAATAGTTTTAAAACTTGGAAGGATAATACAATATAAAACTAATAAGAGTAATAGATTTAATTTTATAATAGTTATAAATTAAGGAATAAAATTTTTATAATTTGAAACATTTACTTATTTATATATAGTGTTTTTGTTTACTTTAGGAATAGAGTAATCTTTATAACAAAAGCCTATCTTCTGAATTTAATTTTCAATAAACTTGAATAATTGTCTTAACTTGGAATGATATGAAAGAATTTTAACTTAGGCATGGTGGCCGCTTGTTCAATCTTAGGCAAGATGTTTTGATTTTGAAACTAATCTTATTTTTTTACTTGAATATTATTTTATAAAAAATATACATAATTTTTAAATTAATATTCATTAGTGAATGTAATTTATCATTATATATGAAACACAAAACAGACTAGGTAAGAGAGCTTTTAATTCCCTGTTAAGGGAAAGAGGCAAACATTTTTAAACTTTAAATAAGTTAGGCTCTCTTTGTAGTCTTTTAGAAATATATTTAAGTTGACTTCTCAGGAGAACATAAAATTTTATAACATTTCTTGGTAGTCATCATGAACCATAGAGTAAAGGTGCTTGAAGAGGTATCCCATCGGCTTATAGGAGGGTGCAGTTGGCTGAGCGAGGAGGCCAGTGGTGATACCCTGTCTTTCATCCATAACGAGGTGGAAAGGGTGTTTAGGGTTAGAAAGAGAGAGAGTGCAAGAATATGTAAGAGCATTCCTGAGCTTGTAAAAGGAATTGGCTACTAGCTTAGGGGAGGTGAGGGTCCAATGAGGGGTCTCCTTAGTGGCCTTGTATAAGGGGTTGGTAAGAAGTGCAAAGTGGGGAACCCAATGCCTGAAAATGTCTGCCAGACCCAGGAAGGAGAGGATGTATTCCACTGTTTTGGATGGTTGTAGGTCATGGAGAGCTTGAATTCTGTCTGATGTGAGGCTTTTAGAGGTTGAAGTGAGAAGTGTACCTAAATAGTTAACTGAAGAGGTAGTAAGCTGTGCTTTGGCTGGAGAGGCCAATAGTCCAGAGACCCCAGGAAATTGAGGAGCTGAGCAGTGTAAGTTCACAAGCCTTGAATGATGAACCGCATAGAAGGTCATTCACATATTGTAAGAGTGTGCTGCCCCCTAAGTCACAAGCAGTTAGATCCCATGCCAAGCCTTGCCCAAAGAGATAGGGACTATCCCTGAAGCCTTGGGGTAGGACTTTCCATGTCAGATGATGAAACCTAAAGGATGTAGAGTCTTCCCATGTGAAGACAAAGAGCTAATTAAAGTCAGGATGGAGGGACACTATAAAGAAGGCATCTTTAAGATCCAGGACAATAAAGTGAGTGATCAAAGGGGGGACATGAGAAAGAAGAGTGTCAGGGTTGAGAACCACCAGGTGGATGGGAATAACTGTCTCATTCATTAGGCGGAGATTCTGGACTAAGTGATAGGTTCCTGAGGGTTTGCATCCTGGCAATATGGGAGTGTTGCAGGGGGAGTCAGTAGGAAATCGGGATCCCTGGGCAAGTAAGCAGTGTATAATGGGTTTAAATTGCTCCCTATAGGTTTTGGAGATGGGAAAATGGGGACAAAAAGGAAATTTAGCTTGCAGTTTCAGTTAAATATGTACTGGCTTGTGTTGGGAGGCTATGACCGGCTTGAAGATGTCCCAGTCCTGGAGATCCACTAGATCAGGGGATGATAGCACAGTAGATACTGCTTGGTTATTAGAGAGGGTAAAGATTAGAGGCATAAGGGCATGGGTGGTAGTATTCTCTGGATGTATTTTGGACCGTGGCTCCTAGTAATTTGAGATCATCTCTGCCTAGGAGAGGAATCGGACAGGATGGGGTAACTAGAAAAGAGTCTGTGAATGGGTGTCCCTTTAGGACACAGGTCAGCTGAGCAGTTCATTTTGGGGAGGAGGTTTTGCCTTCAATCTCCATAACTGAGACCTTGGAAGAAAACAGAGGCCCAGAGTGGGCATGCAAGATCGAATAGGTAGCCTCTGTGTCCACAAGGATGGTTGTGGACTTAAGCACTACCTGAACTGTTATCCTGGGCTCCCTGAGTGTAATGGGGGTCCTCAAGTCTGGGCTTATTCAGTCTTCTGTGAAATCCAATAGTTTAAGAGAAGATACCACCTAGCTGGTTATATTCCAATGTAGAGGCACCAAGGAAGGACCAACCATGGGGCAGTCACTCTTCAAATGTTCTGTCTGCTTAAAGATAGGACATGGCTTGGAAGGAGGATGTGGCTTTGGGCATTGGTGATTTCAGTGACCTTTGCATCCACATTTGAAGCAAGTACCTGGTGTAGAGGAATGATGGAACCTCCATGGAGCTCTTGCTTGAGCTGTAGGCCTCAGGGCTCTGGTAAGACCTGGGTTTGAAGTGTTACCTTTTTCTGTAATTGAGCCTACCTAGCTAGTTCAGCTGACTCCTCCTGGACATTATAAACTTTAAAGGCCATTTTCAACAGATATTGAATAGGGTTCTGAGGGCCCTCCTCAGCTTGTTTTAGCTTTTTTCTGATATCATAGGCTGACTGAGTCTGCTAGATGTGGGCTCACTCATGGGGGTAAGGATGGAGGACAGAACGACTGAGATGTCATGCCAGATGAGATCATAAGTCTGGGAGAGGTATTGGCATTTTGAAATATAAGTAGAAATGTCAGCAGAGAAGGACCCAAGGTACTCTTCAATCTGGGAAAGATTTTGAAGTGAGAATGGGACATGTACTTGGACAATCCCTTCAGCATGAGCCACTTCCCTGAAGGGACAAAGGAACTTTGGGTTATCTGGTAAGAGGGTCTGGTGGGACTGGGTGTGGGCACTGACAGGAGAAAAGAGAGGTGAGTGGGTGGAGGTAATCATGGCTTCAGGAGTGGAGGGAGGAGGGGGGTGAGAAGGATGGAGGGGGAGGGGAAAGGTTGTGTCAGTAGAATAGGTGGGCAGAGGAGCCTTGGCTGCAGGAGAAGTGGGAGTTGTATGGAGCGAGGGAGGAGGAGCTGTGGTGGCAGGAGGAGGGGTGGAGGGGTAAGAGGGCTGGCAGGAGCAGATTGGTGTGTATTGGGAGGGGGAAGACAGGTAAGGTAGGGCTGAGAGCAGCTCGGGTGGTTCTGAGGATGTGGAAAGAGAGGTTGAAGAACAATGGGAAGGAGTTTGGGATTTTCCTAGCAAGGAAGACTGGATCAGGAGAACAGATAGAACAGAGAGGAGGACAGAGTAGAGAGTAGAGGGAAGGACAGGATCATATCTCAAAAAGCCTGAATATTTTTGCCCACTTTCCTGTCCAGCAACAAAAATTGTCCAATTCAGTGAGGGTTTCAAATCATAGTTCTTTCTGGCGGCTATTGTGACTCATTGTTTAAGTCTGGTTCCTTTTCAAACATTCTCTCTCTGGGTTCATATTCTGCCTTAAACCCCTTCAATCTTTCAGCTGAATTCTCTCAGATTCCATTGATATTTTTAAAAAATTAATGTTTTGCATAGTTTGTCTGGCAAATTCAAATATTTGGCATCAGTGCCAAGAAAATTACAGAAAGTAGGAGGTGTCATGTTTCCTTGTATTGTGAAATTTCTTGTATTTGTGCTAAATTTGCCCTGCTGATGAGATGGATGTGCCTCTGCTATTTATTTATTTATTTATTTATTTTTAATCTAGGATGGTACACAGAGGAGCTTAAGCACTGAGCCAGCCACATCTTCAGCCCTTTTTCCCATTTTCATTTTGAGAGAAGCTATCACTAATTTGAATAGGGCATCGCTATGTTACAGAGGCTGGATTTGAAATTTCAATCCTCCTACCTCAGCCTCCCATCTTCTGGGATTAAAGGCAGGCACTGCCATGCCCAGTTGTGTCTCACATTTGTTTTGAATCCATTCTTATCATCTGCCTTCTCCTGGTGCAGTCGGCTAAGGATGGTTTGGTGTGTGGTGTTGAGTTTCACTCCAGATGCACTCCATTGCCTCTATTCCTTGTTGCATTTCTAGCTGTGACTAGTGAGGACTGACCCTGGGCATTGAGTTCCACAGTGTGAAGGAGTGGAGTTCTCTGTTTGTCCAGAAAGTGGGGAGCCTCTGGTGTTCCTGTGGTGTGATGTAGACAAAAAGGTCTGTGGGTCATGCTTCTCTACGACCTCCTCTAGTTGGTAGGGAAGTGCCTACCACTAGAAGAGGTTTTCTTGAGCACTGATGGACATTGGTTTTGTCCCTTAAAAATCTCATTTTGGAACAGATATGTGTATGCAATTATCCAGACAGCTCCTCTGAGGAATTGGAATGCTTATGACAGAAAAAAGAGGTGACTCAGATGCCAATTCTGTGTCCAAAGAGACTGAAAATGAAAGAGCTACCAAAAATAGTGGGCCCAATTTGAGGGCCATATTGTTTTGAATAGTGGCAATGAACTTCACCTAAATGTCCAAGACTGGTAGACAATTGAATGGAAAGGGGCTCAGAAGTACCTTGAGGGTGACTATTGGGATACAGCTTCCCCAGGGAGAGTATAGGTGACTCGTTAAATGTAATTATGTTCTCACTTTTGTCTCCAAAGTAATTCACCAGTTGAGTAAATCTTGAGGAGTTCTTTGGAGACTGTGTGATGCCTGAAGTCTCAATCAACATGGAACACATAAAATATGACCCACAGCCTAAAATGTAGGTAGGGAAAGAGCTGGGTAGGCAGATAGGAGACTTGCACTCAAAAAGGTCAAGTTTCTCCTAACAGAAAGATGATAGTGGAACAGAATACAAAGACCACAGATGCAAGGCTGAGCTTCAAACTAAGGGTGAGACATCTGTTAAAAAGGGATAAACTTCAACACAGTGACCTTAACATGAGGGGAAGAAATGGCACATGAAGTGCACATTGTCCCTGAATGCCTTACCAAGAGTGGGCTGGAGGCTTATTTTCTTAACCCTTAGATCCTTATAAAACCTGAGACAATTGCCACTCATTGGCAACCCGCTCTTGGGACCCCACCCATGCAGGAGTTTTGCTTTCTTTATATTGATTTTGTATAATCTGACGCTTTGCCCTCACACTTTCACTATTTGTGTCTGTTAAATTCCTTCAACGGATGAACAAGGCAAAGAACGCAGTCAATTCCATGGTGTGTGTTACAAAATAACTGAAGACTAATTATGTCAGGAAACTAGATAGATAGGGGAAATGATATTACCTACTGCCCAGCTCCACATCCTGTCTGTCCCCAGAATGGGGCTGCAGTTGAACCCTTATGAGATCATTCAGACCTCACTAGGAAGAATGCATTCTCCATTTTGAAAATATGAAGACAGCACTCAATATTCTTTACAGCTGCTGAAAATAATTTTGACCTCCATTCAGGAATTTCCTTCTTCTAGACAACACCCTCTTCTCAGGACCCTTCTCATACATTCTAGGCAGGAGACTCAGTCCTACTTATGACATAGAAAAGTCAGAGATCAGAAGTGCAACTCATGGATAAGTGGACAGGCCCTCATAAATTTCTCCTAAGCATGCACTCACACATTTCTAACCCTCCTTCACCACATCTGAAGAGGAAGGACACCACCAGAAGATGATTGTCCTGCTCATCCTGGGAATCCACAGTCCCTGGTTAGCTAACAACCCCTCTACAAATCCCACATGTCTGTTCAGGAGACAAGCTCCAGATAAAACATACCAACCTTTCATGTGTTCAATTACTGTTCCTCTTGACCTTTTCTATCCCTCCCTCAATTCAGGTCAGATTCCTTTCCACCTGGTTACAGATTGGGCTCTCAGTTTCTGATCTCCATCATCAAGTAGATGGCTGGGACTTCAGAGAGCTCCCTCTGCTGGACACTGACTAACTTGGAAAATTCAGGCAGCCATTCAAAGTACCTGGCAGCAGTCTCCTAACTGGCTCAGATCAGGGGGAATGCTGCCATGCTCAAGCGAAAATGCCTCCTTCACCCTTCTAACCAGGAGAGTCCTGAGATGTTAAAAATCAAGGCTGAGAAGGAAAACATGTCTCTTCTAGAAAGAGAAGGATTTGACACCACTCCAGATAAAGGCAAAGGAGTAGGTAATGGTGCCAGGTGGCTACTGGCAGGAGAAGCTGAATGGGTGAGAGATCCACCTCATGTATTGGTGCCCTACATGACTTTTGTGGGACTCTCCACTGAGTAGATTGGGCTCCCTAAAGATGTGGAATGCAACCATCACTCCAAAGGAGACCATGTGCCTTGGCCTATAGATGCATTCTTGCAAAATAAAGCATCCCCTTTTCTGGCCTATTCAAAGTATTTCCTGAGTTGAAGGGATGCTGGCCCCAGATCTCTTGCCCCCACTGTAAGTGTAAAGGGAAGACTCACACTTGCTGTATGAGCTGCCACCTGTCACCCACTTCCTTGGTCTTGAAGGGTCTGAATCATCTGTCACATTCACTAGGGGCCCCACTGCCCACACTTTGCCCTTTCTGAGGTGGCCTCTTCTTTTTGATCCTTTGTGCAGTTTGTGATTCTTGGGCCAATCACCATCACGAACATCTTAAAAGAGAGTGCAGGCCTGGCATCAGAACACCTGGGCCAGGAAGAACAAGAAAAGAAAACTCACTTTTTTTGAACCTAGGGAAAAATTAATTAAAGAGTGTAACATATTCTTGAGGCATTGGTGTCATTCTGCTTTGACAGAGGAAGAGTGCCCCTGAGTACATCTTCCCACTTTCTGGAATTGGGATGGTAGTAGAGTGTTTTCTGTGTAAACAAAAAAACTTAATCACAGTAGAATACACTAAGATGGTTATTCTGCACCTATTTTATAAATTTCATGAGAAAAAATTAAATGGTCATAACTACTACCAAAAGTGGGGGTGGGGGAATGTAGTATCCAGGAGCAGCTCTTGGTTGGGTCATCACCTCTAGGATTCCAGCTCTCCTTTAGCTTGATTTGGATCACTTCACATTTCTACCAGGACACTTAATTTACTGAGAGCCATGTTGCCTGCCTCAGAAAGCTGACACCTGTGAAGACTTGTTTTGGAGTTTCTTTTAGGGCTTCCTCCGATGTCATCAAAAAAATATCTTGTGGCATTTTTTTCTATATTAAAGGGTAGGCTAATTGACAAGTCCCCTCTCTCCCAACCCCCCAAAACAAGCAAACAGTGGTTTTATGTGAAATGAGATACCTCTCAGTTTTTGAGAGCTGTTCCATTCCCTTAATGACTGGTAGTCTCCGTTGTTGGGGTTAGTATCAAGACTTCCTGGAAATCTTTACCATTTTCCCCATATTTTTACTGATGCAATATGGCTCAGTTCCCCTACCCCTACCGCTTGGTCCCTTTTCTCTACTCATTTTTCCCACATTTCTTTTCTTTTTTGTTCTTTATTTTTTGTATATCAGAGAAAACGTACATCCAATATTTGTGCATCTAAGTTCTTTGGGGATGTTGATGTGTAGGTTTTTTTCCTTGATGTGTCTTCATCTGGTTTGGGTATGTGTGCAATGCTGGCTTTATAAATTTGGAACATGTTCCATCCCTTTGTATTTCATGGAGTAATTTGAGAAGTTTTGGCATCACTTCTTCTTCTAATGATCCGCTGGATTTCTGTGATATCTATGGTGATTTCACCCTTTTAATCTCTAATTTTATAAACTTGGCTTTTCTCTGCTTTTTTCTTGGTTATTTTAGCATGGGGGCTTATCAATCTTGTTTACCATTTTAAAGAAACAACTGTTTCATTGGTCTTTAGTGTTGTTATGTTTGTTGTCAAATTCATTAAAGTTGGCTCTGATTTTATTTCTTTCCTTCCTTCAGTGTTTGCTCCTCCACCATAGCCTGGCTTTTACACCATTTCCCATTTACACAGTGCATGATGTCAGCTTCCTCAGTAGAGGGCGATGAAGTGACACTGCAGGAAGCAGAGGCCTCTTGTGGTTAAGCTACTGCACCATTGCTGTGTGATGCTGGTATGAGTCCATGTGAGGGCAGCGTGGATCAGGTGAGGAGATCCTCAGATCCTGAGGAAGGCTTTGGTCTCCAGGAAAATTTCCCAACACTTTTCAAGCTGATCTTAGGTGATGGTGCCCTCCTAGTGAATGGTCCAACTGTAGTGGGAGGCACCTGACTCTGAGTTCAGAACTTGGCAGTCCCTGGCTCTACCCATGCCCACCTGAGTTGTAGCACACCAAACACACTGCCCTTACCAGGCACATATTCCCAAGGGTCCCCCATCCCTTTCTGTTCAGAGGACACTGTGAGAGCCATGGCTGCTGCTCCCTCAGGTAAGGAAGGTCCAGGTGGGCTGGGGAATGGACAGCCCTGGATGCTCCTACCATGTGGTCACCCATGCCCACTGCCTTGTCCCCTAGAGATGAAGACCTAGCATAAGGCAGAAGCTGCTGTAGAGTATTGAAGCTGCTGCTGACCTTGAGGAAGAAGGTAGATGCAGGATGCACATCTGGGAAGGCACAGCCAACTTGGGTGGGGGCAATGGTTCTTGGAGGGGTGCTCCTTGGTGACAGGAGCTGCCACATTGTAGGAAGGCTCACCCAGGATGAGCATCTACCTCTGGAGGGCTGGAGGGGTGACCCATGTGTTTAGGGTTCTGGGGCTGGAGGTATGGGGTACCTGTGGTGTCTTTAAGCTGTGTGCAGAGGTGGATGCAGTGTGAAGATCCTCCAGGTTGGGGGCATACCTTGAGGTGTCTGATTGGGACCCCCTGTTGTGCAGGAACAGTTGTGTGGGTCTCAGTGAGGGGGCCTTAAAGGAGAGACAAGCTCCTGGGGACAGGTAGGCCTGTTTGGGGAGGACCATGTTGAGTGGGCCTGCCAAAGAGGGCTCAGCGTTCAGCAAAGGAGAGGTTCAGTTTGTGGACAAAAAGACTTCCTCCTGCATGCACACATTCACAGTACCCAGAGCCACCACTACCAGGAGACAGAGGCCACTTCTTGGGGGTCTCAGGTCTGTGGACTGCTCCATTGGCAGGCAGCGTCCCATCATCTTAACCACCTTACACAGGAGAATGACAAACAGACTTCTACTGCCCTGCTGCCCATTTACTATCCTTTGGGCCATTGTGGAGATTAGTCCAGCCTCTGGATTTATAGCTAGTCACCTCTGAGGTCCCTATAGATGTAGGGAACATTTATAGTGGCAGGGCTAAGGATGGCATCTGCAGGTCTGGACTGAGTGTGCATGGGTGCACACATGGCTGTGTGTGTGTGTGTATGTGTGTGTGTGGTGTGCATATGTGTGGAGTTTGGGCTTCAGTGTGTGAGTATGATAATGTATGTGCATCTGTCTGCAGATGTCCAAGTGCATTTCCAGACATTGCATGTGAATCTGTGTGAACTGTTTTTGTGAGTCTGTTTAGTGTAATGCATGAGTATATATGAATAAATAAGGCTATGATTTGTGTGTGTGTGTGTGTATGTGTGTGTGTGAGATTTGCCTTCTCTTGTCACCCCCCACCATTGCTCAGCCTGGCACCCCTTTGCAGCCATGTTTGCATCTTGTGAGCTGTCAGCTCGAGATCTTGCATGGTGTAGACATTTAGGGGCCAGCCTGATCTGTGTGTGTGTGTGTGTGTGTGTGTGTGTGTGTTTGTGTGTGTGTTAGGGGTGGCAGCATGTGGTGGACGAACTGAGCACCACTGAGGCTCCCCTCCCCATGTAGATGCAAATTGAGCACTTACTCACATGCTTTCATTGAGAGTACAATCCAGTCTGAGCACAGGTAGACAAAGAACAAGTTCCATGGCAGAAATAAAGGTCAGAAAGACAGGGAAAGGGCTCACCAGAGGTGGTGGTCATCTTGGCCTCCCTGAGGGGATAATGTTTGAGCAGAGCACTGAAGGAAGGGAGGACATACACTTGTTCAGGAAGGGTGTTCCTGGCAGAATTATCAACACCTGCAAGATCTTGAGCTGGGAAGACAGAGTAACAAGGTGGCCAATGAAACCAGAGCAGAGTGAAGGAGAGTGATGTTGTGGTCAGAGAAAAACAGGGTCCACCTTGCAGAGTCTTGAGGCTGCTGAGGTCTTTGGCCCTTACCCTGGGTAAGATGGGAGCCCTGGGGGAGTTTGGACCAGAGGAGGAACATGGAAGTATCAGGGACCAGTAGGAAGCAGCACAGTCACTAGGGTGTCAGGCCAAAGAGGAAACTTCAGCCTATTCTTTGCAGAATTTTGCCTCTGGGCTTGGAACCCCAGGCTCAGCCTCCACTTTTCAGCATTCATAGTAGGGGTGGCAGAATCCTTGTTCGTTGAATGGGCACAGAACTTCCAAGAAGGACATTTCTGGGTCCCTTGAGTCCTGTAGGATTGACTCAGTTGAGCCTGTGTGTGCTGAGGGCCATTGTCAAGTAGGAATGACACTTCAAAATTTCCTTGCCAGCATACCCCATGTTAAATGGATTTCGCTGTTGACCTTGCATGTAAGGTGACCTTGCTCAAGGACCAAGGCGGATCCAGGTTTAGAGCTGATCAGGTTTGAGGAAGTATCCTGTTCCTTAGGGTGTTCCCGGTTTAAAACAAAAGGAGTTTTAGGGAAGTGGGAGGTTGAAGATTATTGCTGCTGGGAGTAGGGCGTGCCTGCTGCCTGAGTTCCCGCTGAGTTCTCATGGAGAAAAAGTATTTAGGACGTGTATTGTGGGGGAGATTGAGAATTTTTCCCTGAGCATGTGTGGAGGCTGGTGTGAGATCAAGAATAAAGAATTGCTGTTTTAACCTACAAAGCTGTGTGGTGTCTCGTGATCTTGTGCCAAGCCAAGACATTGGCATTTGGCATGTGTGTAGGCTCATGGGGGCAGAACTTCTCATGAATAATGCAGTCCTACCCACATGATGTGTTTTGAGGCTGTTTCAAGACTCTGGCAGCACAGCTCCTGGGAGCTTTGGATAATATTGGGTGTCTGGTAGCCTTGATCTTCCTGGTTATCAATAGTGAGAGTGGCAAGAGGGGCCTGGCTTTCTTGTTTGCTTGTGTTTCCTGTGCCATGCTGTTGGGTCTCCCTGTAGAAGCCTCATGAGGTGCTGTAGTAGCTTGGGGGAGGATTTTGTTATGGGTTAACAAGTAGGAAAGGGCACTTTTGTCACCCCCATGAGCCTGCAAAATTGCTAAGGCTTCAGGCACCTGATGCAACAGGACATGGCCTGAGCCTTGTTCCCAGGCCTCTGTCCCTAACAACCATGTGATTCCTAAAAAGTCCCTGCTCACATCCTTCTGTTCCTGCTTTCTAAGCACAGGAGGTTCTAGAGCTCACCACCACCACCACTGGTGAGTCTAGGTTCTAGCCACCAGCTGGCAGTACGCTCTGTGACTGGTCCTCCCTGGAATTTGCCAAGACTGTACTTCAGATATAATAAAACAGCAGCTGATAAGGCTTGCTACCCTCCAGGAATCCCAGGATTCAGTTAAAGACATCCTGAGTAAATAAAGGCATAAAAACAAACAAACAAAACAAAAAATTACCATATGATACCTAGCTGTTCAATAGACAACATCATTTAACCACCCCCATGCTCTGTGGAGTGAACAACACACCTTCACTGGTGCATTAGAAAACTGGGACATGGACATGGCAGGTATCTTGCCTAAGGTCACAGAGATAGTGAGTGGTTCAGCCAGGGATCTGGCTGCAAACTGTGCTTTACATTGCTCTGCAGCTGCAACCAACAGCCTACAGGTGGTTGTGACCTATGCTGGGAGTGTGAGTTGGAGTTGGAAAAGGGCCAGAGTGTGGAATCAGACAACCTGGGTTCAAATTGTGGTCCTGCCCAATCTTCTAGTTTGGCATTGATAGTGAAAGTCATGGGCCAGCCTGGGTCACTGCTTCTTTCTGCCCATCATAGTGGGATGGATTGATCTCAGTGGTCAAGCCTGGAGAGGCTGAATCATTGTGTGAGAGAAAGAGTCACCAAAAATATTCAAGGGTAAATGATGAGACAGGGAGATGAAAGCCAAGCAGGCAAGCCACAGATGTCCCCACTGAAGGAGTGAGAGCAGCTGCATTTAGAACACAGCCGCTTGCACTAGAGGTGGCTGATTTTGCCCCTGTACCTGTCTTTGGTCTTAAGTACTGCCTGCAGGCTTACTATTTGCCAGGTGTCCACTGGATCATGTGAGCAGACCCTGATATTGTACAAACAGACACCAACAGGCTGCATGGAGAGAGCATCCTCAGCTTTCCTGGGTACCTCCAAGTGTCCAGAGTGCAGTGCCCAAGCCTGGCTCTGATTTCCCAGGTCTGAATCAGTGGAGGCAGTTGTAACTATGACCATCAACTGTGTGGCTTTGAAACATCAGAAACTGATTCCTCACAGATCTGAAGGCTGGCAGGCCAAGATCAGGGGGCCAGGATGGCAGGGTATGGTGAAGGCCCTCCATCAGGTGGCAGCTGACCCACTTCTCATTATATCCTCACCCTATGACTTTTCCACAGCTTCCAAGCCCTCCTTTCCTATCCTGGGGGAGCTGTGGAGACAACAGTGAGCACAAGGAAGGCCTCTACCCTCTTGATGCCCAAAGTCTAGTAGGAGAGACCGAGCAAGGACAAGTAAACTGATGAAGAAATAGGATGAATTCAGAAATGGTTGAGGAAGCAGAGGAGACAGAGGGTCAGGGTGTTCCTAGGTGGCAGTCAGAATGGGCTTCTCAGAGGAAGTGTCATGAACGCTGAGAGCTTATTGATGGACAGGAGCTGCTGGGCCAAGAAGTGGGAAGGGCAGCTCAAAGGTGCTCAGGCAGCAAGCAGCTGGCAGCCTCTGAGGGAGCAGGGGTGGAATGGAGATAAGTAGGGACAGCCCAGGGACAGAGAGGGAGAGGTGGGCCACCCTAAATCTGAGTCTCCCCTCAAGGCCTTCTGAGGAGGTGTCAGGCAGGGCTTCTGAGCTGTCACCATCTGACAGCTCCTATATAAAGACCTCAAAGCCCCTTGAAGACCATGATGTGCTGAGCTTGGAGAGAGGGAGGTTGGGAAGGAGATTCTGGGTCTGTTTGCCCCAAGCTCTGGTTGCCTGCCCTCAGCCTCTCCCAGTGCAGAGTGACAAAGCACACTTCTTCCTCCTCTTGTTTTTTACTTGATAACTTTTTAGAGCATTTTTAAGCTCAAAATTGAGGGGAAGAATAGAGATTTCCCAAAACCTCCCATCCCTGCCCAACCTCTGCCTCTGTCACCATCACTACCCACCAGAGAGGCACATTTGTTCCAGTTCAGAAACCCACATCATTGTCACCTAGTGTCTGGAACTAACCTTAATCATTCCTCTTGCTGATGCACATTCTTTGGGAATGGACAGTTGTAGAATGACATGAACCCACCTTTGGCCATGACCATGATGTTTACTGGCTGTGATCCGAGGAAGCACGTGTGTTGGCGATCAGGACAGAGCAACCTGAATCCATGTGGAGCTTCACTGATGCAAAGTGCAGTCTCCTCACAGGCCTGATGGGCCTTGCCTTCCTAAGTCAGCAGCCTCATTGGAAACTTGGGAATGGTAAAAGTGACACCTACATTGCATGGGTGCTATGAATCTTTGGGCTTACACAGGAGGCACTCACTTCCAGGAGGCACCCATAGGGGTTTGTTGAATGAGTGAATAACAGTACTCTCTTCCAGACTTGGTGTGGGACAGCCTGGATTTGAATTCCCACCCTGGCACTTGTAGCTGAGTATTCTGCGGCAAGTCATTTTATCTGACCATGACTCAGTTTCCTCATCTATACAGGGGGGATATACCCATCACATTGAGTTACCATGAAGAGTTGAAGAAACCATATCCATGAGCATGGGCCAGAAACGCAGTGGTAGGTGGTGCTACTAGAACAAATGTATGCACACTTACTATGCAGCAGCTCCTGTCTTCAATTCTTGAAAAGTACTGTATTTCTCCCCAAATTTGGACATTCCTCAGAAGGTGCTGGAACTTCTGTGTAAAAGATGTGTATTGCTTCCAAGCTCTGGCACATGGCCATCTCCTGCTTGATGCTGGAAATTCTGGGAACTCAGTCAGCTCTGGGGAAAGTAGTGTTTTCAGAGGAGCATCCTGCCTGGATGTTTAGAAAACCAAGTAGGATGAGCCCAAAGAGTGTCTGCCCCATGTCTGGTTCTGTGTAACTATAGGCAGCCTATAGCTCTGGCCTTACCCTGTGAGCATATCCCCTCCCTGTGAGAAAGTTCTCTGCCTCAGGCCTCACTACTCTGAGGCTTCAGGAAAAACAATTTCCACATTTAGGAAGGAGTCTGTGGATTGCATCTGGGAGCATTCCAACCTGCATGTAGCCAGAATAGGGACACCTGGGGAGAAATGAATAGGGTCCTGGCCCTGAAGAGCTAGGCAGTAGGTGGTTTGGCTCAGTTATCACTCAAATGTATGTGTAGCACCACCATGGGGCATCATTTGGCCTATTATTTAGGAATTAATGCAGACAAACCTTCTAGTCCTCCTGGAGTTCCAATATTGTCAGGAAGTTAGTCAAGCCCACCAGCCATCTTGGCAGATGCAGGGCACAGCATGTTAGAGGTGTCAGCATCCTCACCATCTCTAAGTATAGAAACCTGCAGCCAGATGTTTGTGACGAGTAGCTTCAAGGAAAGAAGGGAGTGTTCTTTGGGCCAGTCAGGAGGGCTCTTGCTTCATGGGGAGCTCTTATAAATGATGACTGGGTAAATCCCAATTTCCACCCTGTGTGATTTCCCACAGAGGACTCAACTCTGGGGTTTACCCTGTAGAAAGAACATATTGTTCTGCATTTGACTCTGGGCACCAAAGGAACAGAGTAGTGGTTTGGGCCTCAGAGCCAAGCCCTGTGTGGATCCCTTTCCAACACAGCCAATCCAAACCCAGGTTGCCACTACTTTTCTGTACAAAGACTAGAGAGCAAGTGTGGGGAGCCCCTTACCCACACATGTGCCTCACAGGTTGCCCTTCTGATCTGGTGCATGGACTTGCCTGGCTACTCTTTGGGAACCCATGATGCAGTGACCTTGGGAGGTTCTAGATAAAAGAGAGGCCCTTCCATCATGACTCCCTGTTTCACTCCACATTCCACAGCACCCTCTGCTCCATCATCAAAATGCAGCTATACCTCTATTCAGAATATTTTTGAGGTCCCAAGACTTGGACAACCTGAAGCTTCTCAGGACCTTTCTGTTGATCATTATGCCTGAATCAGAGGGAAACTTCCATGTCCTTCCCAAGCTGAAGAACACAGATCCTGTAAGTCTGAGCTCTCTGATGATGGGGGCTGGGGCGGATGACTGAAGGTGTGTGCAGAGGAATCTCAGCTGGTGCCTATGGGATTTGCCATATTTTCCCAAGACACACAAGGCTAACCTTCTTCAGCTGGTGCAACCTAGTCTGGGAAGATGGCCAATTGTGGAGGAGGGCCAGGACTATTCTCAGAGGCAGGATTCTAGTGTGAATTGGGAAAGGCCCAAGGAAAGTCAATCATGTTGGGTGTTTTCTCCTGCAGCCGTAGCACCATGTCAAGTGATATAATTGCCTCCAGCAACTGTGGCCCAATTTACTGGCTTACATTTGGGGGAGCATATCATCACATTTCCTGTGAAGGAGGAGAAATAGCCCTCAAAATCAGAGGTTGGTCCTACACCAGCATTGACGACACAGGAAGATATGGAGCCAGCAGTGGCCACTGAACGTTCAAGAAGAGGATGAAGCTTAGCTGCCAATAAGCAAGTAAGTGGATATTGAACATTATCTTCCACTTGGTATATATATATATATATATATATATATATATATATATATATATATATATATATATATATAGAGAGAGAGAGAGAGAGAGAGAGAGAGAGAGGGAGAGAGAGAGAGTATATATGGTGCTCCAAGCTGCCATCCCATCCTTTGAAAGAGAGCCACCTTTCCTGGCAGCAATATAAATTCAGGGTCCAAAACAATAGAGGCAGAAGGGCAAGAAACTATAAGGCCACAGTCGTCCACATCTCCTAGAATGTATCCTCACTTGTCTAGTTCTAAACTTTTCAATGGCATCTCCCACATGTGAGCTCCTGAGCATTACCCAGTGCCAGAATCCCCAGCACAGCTATCCTTCCCTCCCCTCTGAGATTATCTATTTTATTTTTTGTGATGCTAATTCTTATGGCATTGTAAGTATTTTTAGTGACATTCTTTTATGTTGTCCTAAAAGTGCTTAATCCGTTCACCTGGCTGTGCCACCACCAGTACTGTATAGCTGCTGATGGAGCCCATGTAGAACTCATAGGTGCTGTGAGAGAGGATACAAGCAGGCCATCCAAGAGGAGGTGAGATAGATGCCCCTGTAATGGAGCAGAAGGGACTGCCTAATGAGTGATGAAGATTTTAGGTCATTATAACTCATACTATGATCTATTTTAACTGTCATGTGGCACTACAAATCCTACTCACATAAGATAAAAACCTTAATATATACATTCTTATTGCTCCACAAATCATGGCTCACCATCCTCTTATTCTACAATATTGAAGTTAGAACCGTTAGTGACTCAGTAATTGTCTGTCTTGTTTAAATAAAAAGAAGAGTCTTATGTTTTGTACTTCAAATAAAAAGCTGTGCAACTTACACTACTTTGTCACACTGAGAATGCAAAGGAAATGTTCAAGAAGGAAATTAAAGTGCTGCTCCAGGGCATATGTAAATGACTAGAAAGCAAAAATAGCCTTATTGCTGATCTGGAAAAACTTTTTATATTCTGAAGAAAAGAAGAAACAACCCACTTTCTATGAAGATGAAGCCAAATCCAGACAAGACCATCACCTTAGATTGTTATGCTGACAAGAGAAGTGAGAAAGCTGCAGAAGAAGTTTGAAAGTGCCAGAGTTTGGTCCATGATGTTTTTGGAAAGAGGCCCCTCTCCATAAAATAAAAGTGTAAGGCAAATAAACAAGTGCTGATGTAGAAGCTCTTGCAAGTCATCTAGAAGGTCTTGCTAAGCTATTCGATGAAGATGTGTTGTGTTTTAGGTAGTAGGTGTCCCCAGAAGCTCATTGGTGAGCCAATACAAGGATTATCAGTGAAATGATTCAGTTCTGAGAGCTTTAACCCAATCAATGGTTTATTCCCCCGACAGATATGAACAGGAAGCAGGCATGGAAGGGCATGTGCTGGACCCTTCCCAAGCCTGGAGGTATAGGTGGCACCTGCAAAGGCAACTAGTGGCTGTGAAAGAAGTCTGGTTTCTAGGACTGAAGCATATAGAAGCCAACCTCAGCGTTCCACAGCAGGGTTTCACATTGGAGGTTCCCAGTGACCAGGAGCAGTCTCAGAATCCTGTAGCAGGGGCATCCACCTGTGGGGAGAATGTCAAACAGCGAGCCTAGGTGTCTTAAGGCAGTTTGAGGAGCCCAGATGTATCAGTGGCAGGATGGAGAATTGGCCTCAGGCTTGGAGGGCAGCCATGGGCAGGAGCCTGGGCAGTGAAGCCTTGGCGTTTGGAATCTGTGGAGGTATTGGTGTCTGAAGTTCAGTTATGGCAGTAGTGGCAAAGGCAACTGAGGAGTCTGTAGGTGGCAACGTTGAGCCAGGCATCCAGAGCATTGCATTCTCATCCTCTGGCAGTGGCAAGAGTCTAGTCCTGGTGCAGTGATGGTGGCTGCGGCATCACTGGTGGCCCTGTGGGGACTCCAGTGGCCGCAGTGTGGAGCTCTGTTAGCGGTGATGGTGACAGCTTGGGACAGCAGGCCTCAGAGTCAGAGGGTGACTGGAGGCTGTGATGGCCTCTGCAGTGGCTCCTCCAGGCAACTGGTATTGCTCCTGGTAGGGCCTGCCTGCTCACGAAGCAGGGCGCAGGAGCTGGTGGTACCCAGACACCTGCTGAGGACCTTATGCTGCCCATTCCAGCAATGCCTGGCATTGGCCTTGAGTTCACCAGGCTGCTCACCTAATCCTTGAGTTCACCCTGCCCCTCCCTGAGTTGCAGCCTCTGAGGGATGAGTAGGCCTGCTGCCAGCTGGGGCAGCCTTGAGAGAAGACATCCACCCTCCCCAGATACATCTCCCCTGGGCTGTGGTAGCAGAGTGCAGAGGTGGGAGGTGGGGGGGCCTAGAAAATCCTCACCCTCCAAGTGCATCCCTGGGGTGGGACAATGGTGGAGGGCACAGTTGTCATTGGGAGTCTAAGGGCTACGAGTTCTCTGTCTTTGTCCTCTGCCACCTCCAGCCACAGAAATGCACTTTGGCAGTGAAGATGTCCTAGGACCTCTGCTTTCTGCACCCACAGTCCATGCAGGATGTAGCTGGGGATGGTGAGGTTCTCTCCCAAGACCGCCCCAACCTAGCAGCAGACAGCCTAGTTCCTCAGTAGAGAGGCTATATCAGGTGATGGGGTTAGCAGACACGAAGTGTGCTCATGGACAGAGCGAGACAAGGCAGCTTTGGGAAGCATAAGGTCCTGGGCAGCTTCCTGGGTATCACCACCTCCCGTGTGCTTCTTCCTGAGTAGGCCAGTCGACCAGGAGCAAGACCAGGGCCTGGAGCCTCCACCACAGAGGACATCCCAGCTACTGGTTAACATATCACTCTGACTCCCACTATCCCATGCCCTTGCTGACATGCCAGCCTGGAGCTCTTCACTGCAGCCAACCAGACTCCCCACATGTCCACTGGATGCCACCTTCACTGCCCTGAAGCTGGACCCCAGTTACTTCCGTAGGATCAAGATGCTCACTGCTGGACACTGCCTGCTGTTGCTGCCCCTGCTTCTGAACTCTTATGGTGCCACCACCATTGTGCAGCACTCAAACTTTCAAACTCCAGATAGACTCCAACACTGCCCACCAAGGCCCTGATGTCATTGCACTTTACCCCACACCTGGTGCCCGACCCCTGTACTGAGGCTGGACCGCTGATGCGGCTGCATGTTGCTCCCACCCCTGCCAGACTCTGGAGCTCCACCCTGCTGCCACCAGACTTTAATATGGATACTAGACAGTGACACTCAGTACTGGGGCCAACTTCATTGCAACTGCAGCCAGACCCTTGTCACTATGGCACATTAAAATGCTCATGGCTGGATGCATCTGTTGTTACAACCACTGTTTCTGGAATCTTCCACTGTCACCGCCACCATTAGTAGGAAGCAAGGAACTCCCAAATCACAGCTGCATGCTGACACCACCACAGTCACCCCCACACCATGCCAATACTCAACTCCTGACTTTAATGCCTGATGCCCTATGCCCCAAACAGCTGGATGCTGCTCTTTTTCCTAAAGGGTTTGTTGAATCCCTACTCATGACAGGCACTGTTCTTATTGCTTGGAGGAAGCAGGCGCCAGAATGCAGCTGCAGCCTCACGTGGTAACAATTTTCCAGGATGATTAGAATACCTTGAAAATGGGCTTGCTTACTGTTACAAGGATTCATGATAGTTTTTCTCAAAAGACAAAAGAGAAAAAAACTAACAAATACACACCACAAAATTGTTTTCAGGAAATTCTATTTGTGTATTTGTATCTGCCATATATTTGTTTATTAATTATGTTGATGAAACAATGGTTTAGGTCACTGCTTTGAATCTGCACAGTGACTGAAATGCTGGCCTTCTATAACCATATTTAGGTTGGACTAGGAGCCAGGAGGGACTTGCTGTGTCTGAGTGGCAAAGCCACCTGGAGCATTGATCTAGCCAAGGCCCAAGAATGTATGCCCAGGTTGTGCAGTTCACAGCCCTGGATATAGGACACCTGCACAGCTCTGGGGGATGTCAGAAGTGCAGTCAGGATCCCTGCATCAAAGATATTAATGGTCAAGTTTTGGGAATTGAAACACAGCAACCCAAACTAAGCACAACCACCTAAGGCCTATGATGGGAAAAAACAATTATTTTTCTTACTGGTCTCTTATAAAAGGTATTTGTTCACAGTAAAAGAAAAATGTAAGTGTGATGAGAAAATATCATTAGCAAAACCCCAAAATAAATAATTTTCCCCAAATATCATGTATCATGCCAAAGACAAATATGAAGTAGCAAATTTTTCTGTGTGATAATTGTGCTTGAGAGCTCACTGTGAATGCCTATTGAGCTTCCGAAAGTTTTCACCTCACAAATTGGAAAATAAGTGGTACCCCACAAGTGTACACAATCAAATAAAATTTCAGTTTGTCTCCTGGGAATATTGAGATAAAAAATGCTAAGGAAATCAAGGATAATATTTTAGAATAGGGTAGAAAATTTGATGTTCTCCAAACTACCACAATGATCACTTGTGTCCAGACAATTCCAGAAACCCTGAAAAATTATACTTTCTGATTCTAGATGTTCACTGTCTCTTCCACCATGTAGTAAATGATAAGGAGGCAAAAAAATGAAAAAGAAAAAAAAACTCACTGTTTTCCAGGAAAGAACCAAAATTGGTGATGTATTAGATGAGCTTTACCAATATAATTGCTAAATTGAACCACACCAAATGTTGCTGGTAATTCAACCAATAACCTGCACTGCAATTAGAGAAACTAAAGCAAAAACAATGCATAGATTGTCCAAAAAGAGTATCTATCTCTTCTTTCCCTGCTTTTACAAGGCAAAAACTACATCCAAAACTACATCCGCTCATTCCAAGTTATCAGCAAGTCATTTTATGAGCTAATACCTTCATACTTGTAGAATCTTGCACTAAAAAAAGAACCAGCCTTCTCAAGGCCTCTTTCCCAAAGGATTCCTTCCTTTTCAGGTCCCCATTAAATCTTCTGGTACATATGCTACTCAAAATATTGTACATTTTTTAAATGAAAACTTCACAAAAAAACTCTAAGGTTTCTTTTGGATATAAAGATATTTTACAAGGTAGAAAGAAGAAAAAGGAGACACAACCATGCACTGCAAAAAAAAATCATCTAGTGGAGAAGAGGGATATATATTTTGCAATAGAAACCAAGTGTCTCATTCATTCAATCAGTAGACAACTCATGATAGGCACTGAAGTTTGCCACTAGGATGCTCTTCCTCTCCTGGGAAGAGCTTAATGGTTCATAAGTTTTCAGTAAATGCATCTTGGCTGAAATAGTAGCATGCATATTTTACATTCACAGGGATGCCACTGATCTTTAGTGCTTTCCTGAAACTGAGGTAAGGATTTTTCTTGCCAAATTCCCATTTCATAGGTGTCATGCTGAGAAAGTTAGGTGATTTATTTAATGGTAGCACCTTCTATTTTCAATCTAGAAATATAATGTTTAATTCCATAATTTCAGACATTAAGAAGCCCTGATCCACTATTAGGCATCACTATCTCCTCTGGTACTGGAGGGGAGGCCACACCTGAAACCTGAGCTTTCAGCACCCACACAAGCTCCAGCGATGATCAGGGAAGGAGGAACTGTGACAAGTGAGGATTCCTACTCTTGTCAAGTTTCCTGTTCTTTCTATCATACTTGACATGATGGGAGTAGCAATAGGGAGCATGCTGCCTGCCCAGCTCTGACAGAGGCACTGATAGTATGAAATACTCTGTAGAGACTTTTCATGGATCCAGAGCCTATAGAGGGGAAAAAGCTGACATGAAAGAAAATTAAGTGAAGGCTCAAAATACCAACAAAGTGATTAAGTTTATTACCTTTAATTAACATAAGATGAGAAAGTAATTTGAATGGATTAATACAGAGCTCTGGAAGTATTTTGCCATTAATTTTTTTATTTGTAAAAAGAAATGTTGAAAATTTATTCTAATATTTTCATTGATGAATATGGTGTAGTAAAAATAATAATTGAATATAAATATTGCAGCCATTAATTAAAGATATATTTTCTTTCTTTTGCCTATTGTGCTTAATATCCAGTATTGAATTTTGATCCTGAAGGTTTCAGGATCTGTTTAGCTTTCATTGATTCAGTAAAGGAGATGAAATGAATGGCCTTGGTGTGTACCACCACCTTCTGGACATTCAGGAAAACAATGCCTTGTAGCTTTGAAGAATCTTTTTTTTTTTTTTCTTTTTTTTTTTTTTTAAGGATGATCATTTTAACAGACTTCATTAAACATGAACCCAGCCTTTATTCTGGGGCAGGCGCTGGGATGTCCCACATGTCATTGAGTGACAGTTCTTCACTTGGCCATGAGTCAGCAGCACAATGAATCAGCAACACAATGAGTCTATGTAAGGGGCAGTTAAATGACCCCCAGGTTTGGGGTCAGAAGATAGAAACCAGATTTCCAACTTTGCTCCATCCTGAATATATACCACTGAGATTCATGACTGTGGATGTTGGTTATTGGCTAGCTAGTAACTAGCTAAATGGTACCATACTCAGTAATTTAACCATCATTAATTATATGGATTCAATTGTAGAGTTTTAGAACAGAAAATAACACCTACTAGTAGTATGAGAAAAATTAGCAAAATCACATTGCTACTGGGAAGTTCACCCTACATCTCTCAATCTTTGATGGAGAAATTAGAGAAAAATTACCTAGGCATAAGAGTTTGAATTGAATATGGTACTTACTATATGCACATAAAACTGCATGCATGTTGAATATTCCTAATAATAATTCTGAAATCTAAAACTGAAAATGTTTGTTTGGTCAACATGATACCACAACTGGAAAATAAAAATTTTTTTCATGCCCCCAATTTTTAAAAATATTGGGGGCATGAAAAAATTAAAATTTCATTCAGGTAATGTGTACAATGTGCAAATATCTTAGGTCCATCCCAAAGAAATTTCACCATACCCCAAATCCAAACACTCCTAGTTCCAAATATTTTGAGTAAATTGCATAAAGGATGTTCAATCTTCACTACCAAATTATTACCCACCAGAAGTATTGCCCTACATGAGTCAGAATCTAGAATCTACTGATCATAATACTGTACAATTATTCAGAGTCAAATGGGCAGGAAAATAGATTTATCAAAGTCAGCTTTGAAGAAAGATAAAAGAAAACTTTTGTTTTGAATTTACATCTTCAGAAAATTCAAGGGCCAAGAAAGCTTCCATAAGAGGAGCTGGTGTTAAAGTGAGAAAAGAGGGAGGAAATTATATATATGAAGGTTTTGCTAGTCTATGTTAGTGAACATGTCAGTGGGGCCTGGCCAGGGCAGGGGTAATTTCTGTTCTTAACATGAGGAAGTTCAGAAGGTGTGATGGTTTGGAGCTTTAATTTCTCTTAATTTTAGATGCATTCCCGTAATTTTGGAGGGAGTCAGTTTCAGATTCTTCTGTTTAGTACAGCCTTTAGTGTTGAGAGAATTGGAGCACCATCTTATCTGGCTGGCTGTCCATCATTGGATCAGTGTGCAGAACCTGAACATAAGGAGTTAGATTCTTATTCCTAAAGAAGGCAAGTTCTGAATTATTTAATAGCTCCAGCTAGGGAAAGGGCTTTACTGTTAGGTTGTGTGATTGCTCCTTCCATGCCTTCGCAGATGTTTATTTTGGTGGGGTTGGACAGGTTGCTTCACGTCTCTGTAGTAACTCAATCATATCAGTGGAGAATAAATCATGTTTATCAATGTAGGAGGCTAGGAAGATTTTTCAGGTCTATGACATAAGTATTAGATTAACTCAGGATAAACTCAAAACTCTAGTGTTTTGTGATCATTATTGTTAGGCACCCCCACACCACAACACTTCCTTTATAACCTTAATCTTCACTTAATTTTGGTGGGGCTGATATGAGTGTACCTCTTAAGTTACATTTGAAAACAACAACAACAACATTGCTTTCCTTTTAAATGTCTGTGTAAAACTGTGCTTGGACTGTACTGTCCTGCCAGGTGTTTAAAACCAAGTTGGTCCAAACTGACCTGTTCCTATCTACCATTAAGAGTTAGCTGAGATTCCACAGAGATCACTTTTGGGAATGCATGTGAAGCCTCTTGGCCCCTTTGGTTTTCCTCTAACAGTGGTGCCATCTGCCAGGATTGGTCAAAATCTTGCTGATCATACATGGCTTCTGTTGGAAGCATCAGTGACATTTTCCTCTCAAATGATCCTTTCCTTTGCAGAATGTACAATGGTTGGTTTTCTATTCTCTAGGGTCCTTTTGATCTCCTTGACCAGCAAATTGGGTGAGTCATCAGTGTTACAGAGCCCAGAGAGGGGGTCCTGTCATTATCTTATTTTTCCAGATGAATTTCATGACTGCATTTTCTATTTCTTTGAGGAATGTCATTGGAATTTTGGTCAGAATTACATTAAATCTGTATAGTGGGGCTGGGGATGTGCCTGAAGCAGTAGCGCGCTCGCCTGGCATGCATGCGGCCCGGGTTTGATCCTCAGCACCACATACCAACAAAGATGTTGTGTCCGCCGAGAACTAAAAAATAAATATTAAAAATTCTCTCTCTCTCTCTCTCCCCTCTCTCACTCTCTCTTTAAAAAAAAAATCTGTATAGTGTCAGTTGAGTCTATGTTATTGATTGTATTATTGAGTTCTATAGTTTCTTTGTTAAACTTTTGTTTGGAAGATTTACTTAGTGATGAAATAGGTGTGTTAAAGTCTCCCCAAATTATTGTATTGTGGTTTATTTGACTCTTGAACTTGAGAAGTGTTTGTTTGATGAACAGTCGCTCCATTGTTTTGGGCATATATATTTATACTTTTAAGTCTTGTTGGTGTATGGTTCCCTTGAGTAATATGTAGTGTCCTTCCTTATTCTTTTTGATTGACTTTAGCTTGATATCTACTTTATTTGATATGAGGATGGAAACCCCTGCTTGATTCCACAGTCCATGTGAGTGGTATGATTTTTCCCAACCCTTCACCTTCAGTCTGTGAATGTCTTTTTCTATGAGATGAGTATCTTGAAGGCATAATATTGTTGGGTATTTTTTCAATCCAATCTACTATTCTATGTCTTTTGAATGGTGAGTTTATGCCATTAGCATTTATGGTTATTATTGAGACATGATGCATATTCCCAGCCATTTTTGTTTATTTTTGGTATTTAATGAGACTTGGTTTCTCCTCTTATTAAATTTTCCTTTAGTATAATCACTCCCTCTGCTGATTTTTATCATTGTTTTCATTTCCTCATCTTGGAATATTTTGCTGAGGATGTTATGTAGTGCAGGCTTTCTAGTTGTAAATTTGTTTAACTTTTGTTTATCATGGAAGGTTTTTATTTCATCATCAAATCTAAAGCTTAGTTTTTCCTGGATAGAAGGTTCTTGGTTGGCTTCCATTTTCTTTCAGAGATTAGTATACGTTGTTCCATGATATCCTGGCTTTGAGGGACTGGGATGAAAAATCTGCTGAGATACAAATTGGTCTCCCCTGTTATGTGATCTGATTTCTCTCTCTTGTGACTTTTAAGATTCTATCCCTATTCTGTATGCTTGGCATTTTCATTTTAATGTGGCTTGGTGTAGATCTGTTGTAATTTTTTACATTTGGTTCCTGTAAGTCTCTTGTGTTTGGTTTTCCAATTTGTTCTTCATGCTTGGGAAATTTTCTGATATTATCATTGAAGAGATTGTGCATTTCTTTGGTTTGAAACTCTGTACCTTCTTCTATCACAATAACTCTTGTAATTGGTCTTTTGATGTTGTCTCATTATTCTTGGATGTTCTGTTCATGGTTTCTTACTATCTTCACCATGTGATAAACTTTATTTTCCAAATTGTATACTTTGTCTTCATTATCTGACATTCTTTGTTCCAAGTGATCTAGTCTGTTGATTATGCTTTCCATTGAGTTTTTTATTTGATTTTTGCATCCTTTATTCCAAGGATTTCTAACTGTTTTTTTTCAGAGTCTCTCTCTCTTAAAGTAATCTTTTGCTACTTGTATTTGCTCTCTTATCTCTTTGTTGCAGTGATTTTTTTGTCTATAATTGCTCATTTATTTCATTCTTTAATTCACAGATCATTTTAATTATGAACTTTCTGAACTCCTTCTCTGACATTTCAGCAGCTTTGCTGTCCATGGATTCTGTTATTATAGTATTCTGATTTGTTTGGGGGTACTTTCCTCGCTTGTTTTTTCATGTTGTCTATGTGTCTTCTTTATGAAAGTATGGATCTGAGATATTACAGTTTTTCCCTATATTCTTGTAGTACCCATGCAGATTGCCTGTACCTAACCTTGATTTTGGGATTCCATACCATGCTGGTGTCCCTCAGTGTATGCTACTGCATCTAAAGGTGGTGGTGGCAATAGCTGAGGTAAGTTGAGATAATAGTTAAGGTGCTCCAAGATGGAAGGAATGTCTTACACAGATGGGGCTGAAAGTGAGAACTCCACACTCCCTTTGAGATGTCTGCTCAAAGATGCAGGTGCTTTTAGGCCCTGTCCATTGACAAAAAGGTAGGGGCTACTATGTGGGGAAGGCTATTTTCAAGTTGTGGTGTCATAGTGACCAAACAAACACTCTCAAATTTTCAAGCATTTTCAGATTTCAGATTTGGGGTCTAAATATGCTCAAACTGCATAAAGTTTGATGTACATGTAGTAAGTCATGTATTCAATTAAATCCCCTTTTTTTCTACTTTCTCCATCAAAGATTGAGAGAGGTAGGTTTAACTTTCCAGTTGCAATGTGATTTTGCTAATTCTTCTCATAACTAGTAGGTATTATTTTATATGTTGGGGATCTATTATTCAATCCATGTGATTCATGGTAGACAAATTATTAAGTATGATATCATTTATCAATATCAAATAATCTTTCAACAGGCCCCAGGTTCATCTTATACTCTCATCTAGCAGATGGGTATAATATCAAATAACGACTTTTTAAAACATTTTGTCCCATCTACAACTTGCAAAGATTTATTTTAAACATTATTTTGAGCATGTTTTCAAATTTGTGCAGATTTCTTTTTCATTTTGTAGCATTAATTGGAACTTGTCATTAACAAGGGCTTAATCCTTTTACATTTCTTGCTTTTGTCAAAAGTCAACCATCTTATCTTTTCCTTTTCCAACATTGTACTATAATTTTCTTTAAAGTTCTCTTCTTAAATATCCTTTATTTGCTCTTATTCTAATGATTATAATTTATACAATAGATAGGATTCTAAATATCTTGTTTTTGTATTTAATATTTGTATGTATATCTTCTCAAGATTATTAAGACTAAAAGTACATCATTATGTTGGAATAGCTTTCAGTTTACAGCTAGCAGCTAGCAGCTATGAGAAGCTCAGAGTGCTTAAAGAATTTACACTCATTCAGGCCTGATAGGAATAACTGCAGGATAGGATGCTCTGTTCTAGTGAGACGTTAATGAAACCACATCCTTAGTACTTGTGATTAGCATTGCCAAGCTGCCAGACCAGGAAACCGATAGCTGGGAGCTTCAGGCATGAAACTCTTAACTTAGAAACCCACTCCCTTAGGGACAAAGGTCCTTCCTGATGATAGCAATATTTAGAGCATTCTCATAGTGTGGTTACATTAGGCATAAGATGATTGGCTTATGGATACTATCTTGCTTATGTATGATTGATGGGCACACCCCACTTAAACCCTATAACAATTGCATGCATTCTAAAAATAAACTGAGCTACTGGACAATGACTTGAGGTGGGTATCCAGCCAGTTCTCTCACCAGTTCCTGGAGACTGTGTGTTGATTCTGTGTCTCTACCTGCCATGACTGAGGTAGCCGAGCAACTAATTGACCACATCAGTGACAAGAACCACAGCACTATTAACTATTTGAAATTGATAAACCATGTCTTACAGGCAGATTTTGATAGTTTACATACTGTTTGTTCTAGTGTAATTCATGGAAAATTGGGAATTTATCATTAGGACATTAGGCAAACGTCAGAATGATTATGTGCTCATAGATATATACATGTTCTTGACCTAATGCATGTTAATTTTCTCTTCTTTCCAGCACTCATTTCAGGTTGTCTGTTTTATTTATTTGTTTGTTTGTTTGTTTGTTTATTTATTTATTTATTTATTTATTTATTTTTGGATAGCTGTGTCATTCACAATTCCTCTCACTTAGGGAGGGTGGGTGCCACATTCCAAGTGGGGTGCTTCTACTGAAGAGTGAAAGGAGAAGTGATGGAACCTTCACATTTTCATCACATTTTACAGTGTGCAAATGTTTTCGCATTTCTTTAGCCAGGCTTCACAAAAGTCCTAGATATTGTCAGAGGCGACCCTGAACAGGAGCTATGCACACATCTTTTGAGTCTTGAGTAAAGAAGTACTGAACTGGCATTGCATCCACTGTGATGCATGTGGAATTACCTCAGTGGGCCAGGTGAGGTGCAGTTCTGGGATTGAGTGTCACCCTATGGGGCTGAGTTACACCCACCTGTTTGTTGTAATATTACCCTTTCCTTTTTGGATGGAACATTCCATCAAATATACCTGCCCCCCATTGATAAATTTGGCTTCAAAAAGTACTCTCACACTCTCTCCCACATCTCTCCCCTGATTTT
Source organism: Ictidomys tridecemlineatus (assembly GCF_052094955.1). Classification (NCBI taxonomy): domain Eukaryota; kingdom Metazoa; phylum Chordata; class Mammalia; order Rodentia; family Sciuridae; genus Ictidomys; species Ictidomys tridecemlineatus. The sequence continues at coordinate 76,136,098 of NC_135485.1, read as the reverse complement.
ATCTTACCTGCCTTGTGGGAGCTTACATCTGAGGTGGGAAAGCCTTTTTGGACTGCCCATGAAAAAGCTACTTTTTGTGATTGTCTCCATGATTATTTCATGCTAACCCAAATTCACCCGAGTGATCCTGGTTTAGTAGCCCATGCTGGATGAGGGCTACACAGTTGGCTTCTGGACAGGGACACCTTGGCATGAATTTGGAGGGTTTGGCTTTGGTTAAGTGCACTTAAAATTTCAGAGTAGTCAATGGAGAAAAATTGAAGGCATTCCCCCTAAAATCTGGAACAAGCCAGGGATGCCCTCTATTACCACTTCTACTCAATATAGTTCTCGAAACACTGGCCAGAGCAATTAGACAGATGAAAGAAATTAAAGGCATAAAAATAGGAAAAGAAAAACTTAAATTATCACTATTTGTGGATGACATGATTCTATACCTAGAAGACCCAAAAGGGTCTACAAAAAAACTACTACAACTAATAAATGAATTCAGCAAAGTGGCAGGATATAAAATCAACACGCATAAATCAAAGGCATTTCTGTATATCAGCAACAAAACTTCTGAAACGGAAATGAGAAAAAACACTCCATTCACAATATCCTCAAAAAAAAAAAAATACTTGGGAATCAACCTAACAAAAGAGGTGAAAGATTTATACAATGAAAACTACAAAACTCTAAAAAAAGAAGTAGAAGAAGATCTTAGAAGATGGAAAAATATACCCTGTTCATGGATGGGCAGAACTAACATCATCAAAATGGCGATATTACCAAAAGTTCTCTATAGGTTTAATGCAATGCCAATCAAAATCACAATGGCATTTCTTGTAGAAATAGATAAAGCAATCATGAAATTCATATGGAAAAATAAAAGACCCAGAATAGCAAAAACAATGCTAAGCAGGAAGTGTGAATCAGGCGGTATAGCGATACCAGATTTCAAACTATATTACAGAGCAATAGTAACAAAAACAGCATGGTACTGGTACCAAAACAGGCAGGTGGACCAATGGTACAAAATAGAGGACACAGAGAATAATCTACAAAGCTCCAACTATCTTATATTTGATAAAGGAGCTAAAAGCATGCAATGGAGGAAGGACAGCATCTTCAACAAATGGTGTTGGGAAAACTGGAAATCCATATGCAACAAAATGAAACTGAATCCCCTCCTCTCGCCATGCACAAAAGTTAACTCAAAGTGGATCAAGGAGCTAGATATCAAATCAGAGACTCTGCATCTGATAGAAGAAAAAGTTGGCTCGGATCTACATATTGTGGGGTCGGGCTCCAAATTCCTTAATAGGACACCCATAGCACAAAAGTTAATAACAAGAATCAACAAATGGGACTTACTTAAACTGAAAAGTTTTTTTCTCAGCAAGAGAAACAATAAGAGAGGTAAATAGGGAGCCTACATCTTGGGAACAAATTTTTACTCCTCACACTTCAGATAGAGCCCTAATATCCAGAGTATACAAATAACTCAAAAAATTAAACAATAAGAAAACAAATAACCCAATCAACAAATGGGCCAAAGACCTGAACAGACACTTCTCAGAGAAGGACATACAATCAATCAAAAAGTACATGAAAAAATTCTCACCATCTCTAGCAGTCTGATGAATGCAAATCAAAACCACCCTAAGATACCATCTCACTCCAGTAAGATTGGCAGCCATTATGAAGTCAAACAACAACAAGCGCTGGCGAGGATGTGGGGAAAAGGGAACTCTTGTACATTGCTGGTGGGACTGCAAACTGGTGCGGCCAATTTGGAAAGCAGTATGGAGATTCCTTGGAAAGCTGGGAATGGAACCACCATTTGACCCAGCTATTGCCCTTCTCGGACTATTCCCTGAAGACCTTAAAAGAGCATACTACAGGGATACTGCTACATCGATGCTCATAGCAGCACAATTCACAATTGCTAGACTGTGGAACAAACCCAGATGCCCTTCAATAGATGAATGGATTAAAAAAAAGTGGCATTTATACACCATGGAGTATTATGCAGCACTAAAAAATGACAAAATCATGGAATTTGCAGGGAAATGGATGGCACTAGAGCAGATCATGCTTAGAGAAGCTAGCCAATCCCTAAAAAAATACCAAATGTCTTCTTTGATATAATGAGAACAACTAAGAACAGAGCAGGGAGCAAGAGCAGGAAGAAAAGATCAACATTAAACAGATACATGAGGTTGGAGCGAAAGGGAGAGAAAAGAGAAATTGCATGGTAATGGAGGGAGACCCTCATTGTTATACAAAATTACATATAAGAGGTTGTGAGGGGAATGGGAAAATAAGCAAGGAGGGAAATGAATTACAGTAGATGGGGTAGAGAGAGAAGATGGGTGGGGAGGGGAGGGGGGATAGTAGAGGATAGGAAGAGTAGAAGAATACAACAGTTACTAATAGGGCATTATGTAAAAATGTGGATGTGTAACCAATGTGATTCTGCAATTTTTATTTGGGATAAAATTGGGAGTTCATAACCAACTTGAATCTAATGTATAAAATATGATATTTCAAGAGCTTTGTAATGTTTAGAACAACCAATACAAAAATTAAAAAAAAATAAAAAAATAATAAAAAATTTCAGAGTAGTGGGTTGGTTTGTAAAAGAAAAGAGATTGACACTAGAAAGTAAGGGGACTATAATCAGTAACATGGGGAATCCTTTCTGTTTGGAAGAGGCACTGTGTTCTCTCTTTAACCATCCTATATACTGTAATGAGAGGTAGAGGGAAAGAAATTAGAAGAGCCCAGCTCACAACGTATTTGGGTTTGCATTTATGTGAAGAAAAAAAAAAGAGGCCAAGACAAGGACTTGTTCCAGGTAATTTACTCAGCAGTTGATGTTAGAAATCTGTGTTAGAAAATGAGATAGAAAAGGAGAAAAGGCCAATACCCAGGGTCTGTTGAAGTTGCCTCTGCAGGAAACCATCTAGATTCCTACTCTGACCACATGAATGAAAGAATTCTATAATTTTATGTCTGAAAAACATTGTGCTGGGACATTTCTGCTTGGCCCTATTTCTGCTGGTTACGAGTTCTCAAGGGGTGTTTCCCTTGAAATTCCTCAACACGTTTGCCAGCAAACTGGGGACCTTACCACATAGAAACAAGACTAAGAGCAGAAACATGGAGAGAGGTGTGGTGCAGGGTGGAGAAGGGATGCTGTTGGAATGAGCTCAGCTCACATGGAACTGCCAACCACAGCTTCAACCAAAAGTGGACGTGCACAGATATTTGACAGTGCAACAGCACCTACTTCAGCCCACCCCTCACACGATGAAGATCCACTTATGCTCACTTTAAGTCCACTCTGGACAGCTTGAGGGAGAGGTCACTTGTGTTTTTTAGAAAACACAACATGGAGAAGTGTAGAGATATAGTGGAAGTAGCTGTTTCCCATTGTTGATCATGATCACATTTTTCTACATGTCTTCCGCCATCCTTCTAGAACTTCCTCATCCTTGGCCATTGCTTCCGCTGTACTCTAAGCTGCTTTCTGGTATACTTATCCACACCTTTACTCTGGAGGCCTCAGAGACTTTATTGCAGAGAGACACTGAGTTACTTCTGTGAATTCTCTGCCTATTATATGGCAGTAACTCCAGTCTTCAGGATTACAGGGATGACCAATATTATAACTCCTTTCTTTGCTGCTGTGACACCACTGTGGAAATCCCAAAGTGACTAAGTGGCAGACACTGTTAGATTTCATGGAAAATTTCCTGTATGCCCCTATCTACCTACTCTTCAGGATTCAGAACCTCTAATACATCAGGTCCTAAAGGTGCAGAGACCTAAAGCATAAATTCTGCAAATGAGTTTATGGAAATGATGCTGAGAGAGCCTGGTATTGCTTGGTTCATGGACCTGAGTATTCCAACTTTGGGGAACTGTTCCTGTAGGTTTAATGGAGGTTTCTCCAAACTTATATAAAGTGTCAGTAAATACTTTGGGTTTTGTAGGTGACAATGGTCTTTGTTTCAATGACTTTGCTCTCAAAGGGCAAAAACAGTCACAGCCAATATAGAAGCATAATTCCATGAGGACCTATGTCCCAGTGCAGTGGTCTTCAAAGACATCAGGGATAATAATTCAGTTTTGGCATGTCATCATTTTACCACTAAGTTTCTAGCTGACCCAGTCTCCTGGAAGGGCATTACCATACAGAAAGCTCAACATCAGCACCTGCTGCTGCCAGCTCAAGCAACAAAAGTGGCCCTCAGTAGATCTACCTTGGAAACAATCCCAGGCATTGTATGGTCCATTGACAACCTCCAGACTCCATTCCTGTCCCCTTGACAATTCTCTTCTAAAGCCCACTGAATATACACTGGAGTCAGCAAAAGACATTTCAATAATCAGTATTATACTTTTCAAATGCAATAGATTCTAATAATTTTGAGATCTAAGGTGCATGAACATGACTTTAAAAACAGAGAAGTAGTACATGTACTTCCTCTTTAACATGTCTCCAAATTACCCACTTTGTCCCCTTTCTCCCTCCCTCCCCAACATATTGAGGAACATTCCATAGAAGCAGTCTTCTTGCAGTCTTAAATGGTATCCCAAGGGGAATAACTGGAAAATAAATATCAACTGAAACTTCATTTATTTCTGCATAATAGATTGGTTCCCTGCCATTATAGATTAGTTGTGACATTCAAGGAAATAAAAGTAAATTACATATGTATACATACGTGTTCTTAAGTAAATTTCTATAAACTAATATTTTATTTTTCAGCTTGTGAAAAATTAACTCACATTTTGTTAACGTTCCTTCAATTAAAAGGTCACAAGTTAATAATTCTACTGTATGTTTGTTGCCACAATAAAAAGTATATTAAAAGGCAATTATAGTACAAAGAATAAATAAGATATGGTCCACTTTAATGATTAATAATTTTAAAAGAAGATATTGATAATTTGGCCTGTTTTTTAAACTGGCAGATATACATTGTATATAAATATGAATATATATTCCTTTCTGTGTAATAAAATGTGTATATAGAGAACTGTATCATACAGATAGAGAAAAAATTCTACCAAAAATAGAAAAAAATAATTGATCTTGATATCTACATAATAACTTGGTAAAACAATGTTATAAGATGCATTAGTCAAATGTTATAAAAAGAAATAATATTATTTAAAGAAAAGTTAAACATCAACAGCCATGTCCCTAGATTGACATTGCAGCAGTATGGCAAGGTATTCAGTCTTGACTAAATGGTGTTCCAAAACACCACAGTAGCAGGGGTCTACATCTGGCAATTTCTTAGGTACCATCATTCCTATATTTCATTCTGAAAAGGGGAGTCAGACACATTGTGATGTCCTGAATTGGATCCCAGAACAATATAAGAATATTTGTAAAATAAATGTGGTGATATCTGAAACAATTGTGCAGTTTGATCAACAAGGATGTTTCAAGGTTTATTTCTGATCTTTGACTGGTGAAGCTTGGAATATAAAAAGTTAACATTAAAGAAATTTGAGCAAAGGTCACATGTGAAAATTTTTACAGTATTTTTGCGGCTTTTCTGTAAATATAAAATTATTTAAATATTAAAAGCTTATTTAAAATGTAAGAGAGACCTAAGAGACTTTTGTGCTTGTGCACAAAAAAAAACAGTCAAACAAACAAATAACTCACAAACCTGAGCAGCAGTGATGTTTTGATAACAAGAGTGGGGAACATACATGAATCATTTCAAAAGCCTTCCATGAAAGAAGAGGATGCAGTGACTGGGAAGGTGCATGCGGGGTCTTCTGTGCTGGTCACATTCTAATTCTTGACCTGGACTGGCGCACAGCTACACATGTGCCTTATTTTGATACTAACTCAATGAAATACACTTTTTGTTACATTTCCCTTCAATAAAAGAGAAGTTTTAAAGACATGTTCATAGTACTGGTAAATAGATCTCTACTACAAGTAAAGAATTAAGGGAGAATACAGAAATAAATTCAGTGTACAAATGTTGGGGAGATCTTGTGTTTATATCCAAGTTATTAAACCATTAGCATAAAATTTTCAGAGCTGAAAGAACATTGGAAAAGGTCACAATCAGCCCTGCAATTCTTCATGGAGTCACCTCTGCAGGTGCTCCTGTAGTGGGAAGAGCAGGACCTGACATTTGTGTCTTAGCAAAGCTCTCAGGAGATTCTGATGCAGCCAGATTATACACCACTGAGACATGCAAGGTGGTAAAGTGAATGTTCAGAGGCAGAATGTTTCAAAAATGGCACAAGAGCCTCATCCCCAGACCCTGGCCCTCAATTTCACCTGCAGCCCAAGGGTTCCAGTTAAGATCCCTAAACCTTTACAATTCCACTTTAGAATATCTGTAAATATCATCACCCTCAGTTACCTTATCCAAGACGTGATTTTTTATCATCATGGATTTTTTTTTACTCCAGAAGAAGCACTGATTTTCCAGAATAATTCAAGTTTCATACTCCTAATTCAATATTTACACATTTTATTCATTTAATGGCAGATCATATTTAATGGTAGATTTATAGACTATTAAAACTGGAGGTCTACTAACATGCCTACTCATTTTGTGCATGGAAAATCTGATGCCAGAGATAATGGAAAGTTGTTATGAGTTTCTAGAGACAAGTTCTCCTTTTTCAGGTCAATAAATTAGCCTGAATTCTTCCTAATACTTACATTCTAGTGAGATAAATTAATACAATATGAAATAGCATTAGATTTTGGTTTTTGTTCTTTGATGCATAACTCATTTTGTTGATTTTTGATTTTCTATTGAAAATAATTGTCCCTGATCAACAGTGTGATGGAACTAAACAAAAGACAAAAAATTATTAGATACTTAAAGTAAATTAGAGTGCTTTTTAAATGTGAAAATAATTTGCACTAAATAAAAGTGAAATTTAAGAATTTCTTTTAATGTATAACATTCTTAGGTAGGCAATTATGAGAAAGATAAATATCAGAATATTCAAAGCCACATGATTCCTCCATAAGCCCCAAGGTGAGAGATCCATATCCTGCATTAACAAGAATTCTTCACCAGAACATCTGAAATTAAGCAGAAAACATAACTTTATTCCTGGCATCTGTGAAATTTTGGTCAATTTATTTGCTTTTCCTTAAAGAATCCTATGGACTAACAATATTTTCAAAATTATTCCTTCACATACAATAGCTATCAGTCATTGAATGCAGACATGTTACTTGATACTATGCTAAGCAACTTACATATAATAAATTACTTAATCCATTAAATTATCCAAAAAGGTATAGATATCATATTCATTTAAGAGGAGGGGAAGTATGCTTAATTGACTCAGCCAAGTTTACAGTCATAGTCCAAGGGACTAGCTGTACCTCATTGCAGAAAAAGAAAAATCCTTATGACATTGGACACAAACTTACATTACATAACCAGGACAGTTATTGCCGTTTGTTATATTGAGTGTTGGACAGAAGTTTCTTCCCAAAAACTCATTATGCTGCAAAGCCTATATAACACAAAAAGCATGGCATGATGGTTTTAAGTTTCAAAAACTTTTTGAAGAATTGTCACAATTGAATCCTCAAGTTTAGTCTTTACAATAACTTTTGATTTGTTCTTTTTAGATATACATGAGACTAGAGTGCATTTTGGCATATTATACATGCACAGAGTACAGCTTATTCTAATTAGGAGCCTATTCTTATGGTTGTACATGTCCAGAGTTACCCTGGTCATATATTCAAATACAAAGCTAGGAAAGTTATTCCAATTAATTCTACTGTCCTTTCTATTACCATCTTCTGTCTCTTCTCTCCATTTTCATTTGTCTATTCCAGTTGACTTCTATTCTTCACCCCTGTTGTCCCTAATAGTGGCTTAGTATCTGCATATTGAACAGAACATTTGGCCTCATCTTTTCTGGGGTTAGTTTATTAAACTTACTATGATATTTAAAGACAAACCAAGTTTCATATTTGCAGTCTGTCACAACAAAGTGATTGAAGTTGTTAGTCAAGAGGTCCAGTGTTGGGATGTTGTTTCCAATTAGCCAAGAAGGAAAAACCTTTGCTAGATAACCTCATAGCCCCTCCCTCCTGCTCTCTGTGTCACCCTACAATCTTATAATTTTAATGATACATTGTTGTTCATTAAATACTGAAGACTTATTGTAATAACATTTCCTGTTCTTTTCATTAAAACCACTTATAATGATAGGTAATAGAATCTTGGTTACACTGTATTAAGGCACCATTTTTTTTAGTTGAGTAGCTTGCTAAACAGGGTTGAGTGTTACATAGCCTTTGTTTCTCTTATAATTTCCCTTTCAACATGATTTATGTTTTCCAATCCCCCATATTTTCATTTCCTTATTGAATAGAAACAATGATTTGCATCAGTTTTTCTGCTTTTCTATGAGATTTATTCTCCCCACCCTTTCTCACCCTTAAACAACAGGATGACAGAAGGAAAACCCTAGATGACTTCCTGACCTTGTGATAATGAAGGCTATTAGAGATTCTCCATCCATTTCTCCTGAAAGGAAATACTTGGGTGGAAGATGGTCCTAAGTCATACCAAGGAAAGTAAAATGTGTAGGTTTTATTTTCTCTGTTCCCATCTTGGAGATACACTCATAAGGTCTGAAAAAGACAGCTTACCATAAAGCCATAATAAGGAATGCTGAAGAAGTGAACCCATGAGAATTGAGGTGTCCTGGTTCCAACATACAATGACAGACCCAAAAGAATCTACACAGAGAAAAAGTATGAATTAGAACAGTCCAAGGATTTCAAGAAGAATTGTAAGAAGATGCTTTCCAAGGACTCTACAATCTTCTAAACATTTCTGCTAGGAACAACTCTTAAAATTTTTGCACTTATTCTACACATTAACCTTCCTTTGCATGTTCAAACCTCTGCATGGCTAAGGCTGTTTACTGTTTTAAGTTAAGGAAAATATAGTATAAACTATATTGTATATTTCATTTATTTGGAAGACCCTTAATGGTCAATTCATTGTCCTCAACTTTCTCTGCAACTGTATATAATGGAAGATTAATACGTATACTTGTCTCTTGGTTTCTAGAGAGCCCAGGTTCAGAATCCATTCATACTGATACCCAAACCTATAGATGCTCAAGTCCCTTTATTTTTAAATAGCATAATGTTTGCATGTAATCCCAAGTAAATTGTTTATACTTTAAATATATGTATCCTTTATATTTTAAATCACCTCCACATTTATTTGTAATAGCATAGAAATGCAATGTGTGTAGTTTTTACCATGTATGTATAACCATATATACTAAGTAGTTTAGGGAATAATGAATAAAAATAGAAAAAAAATGTACATATTTAGTACACATACAATTCTTGTTTTGTGAGTTTTCTGTTTGTGGTTGATTGCATCTTAGAATGCAGAATGCAAGTATTTATGCACCTTACTGTGCTAACTATTCTAATTATATCCCTACCATGTGTTTCCCCTAATAATCATGAAAATCTAGGAACATATGAAGAATATTCCTGAGCATCACATACCCCTCTCTACTTTCATACGTTAATAAGTATTGTTATTTACAGTCTTTGCATTTTATATTCATGATGTTAATATTAAATTGGGCTTCAGAACTGCACACTTCAGGTTTTTCAAAGGCTAGAATTTATAAACTAAATAATGTAGTGTAGTGCACCAGAAAATATGGTAAATCCCTCTATTTAATGCTAGAAAAAGCAGTATAACAATGCTGACTCAGGAAGGAATGTTGGAGACGAATGAGAGGAGAGGCTCTCATATCCCCACACACCTCACTCTTGTCCTAACTGGGTGAGGTGTGTGGGGGATATGCACATCAATAAGAGTGCTGGTGTGCCTGCAAACATCAGACTTAACCTAACAAGTGCCTGATGAATAATATGGTCTCTCTGAATAAAATGTGATTTTATGACTGGCTTTTAAGTTCTACTTTGAGACTTTTAAATAAAAAATCAAAGTATCAATAAATCAAACAAAACATCTTTTTTTTTAATTTAAGTACATTTCCTTAACAGTAGATAAAATATAAATAAGACATCACTTCTCAATGATATTCATTGGTAGTTGCCAAATTCAGAAACAGAGAATGAAACTTAGGCAAGAATATGTGCTAAGCCATGCTTGACTGGTTATGCCAAAATAAACCCTAATATTATGAATGATTATAACAATAATAAGCAGTTTTTAATAGAGAGAATGTGCTTTGTAAGTGTCATTGGAAGACATCTCCTCCTACTGTAATTTGAGCATGTCTCTGTAGCTGATGTTGTAGTAGATGGAATGTGGACATTTAATCTATTTATCTGTTGATTCATTTATGTTTGTGATAATTTTGAGAGTATAAATGATTAAGACTTAGTAATCTATATTTTTATTTTAAAAAGATGAAAGAAAAATATATTGATATAAGAGATTCTCAGGAACCAGAACAATGGATCCTGAGAATATCTTACATGGACTTTAGAATTTCCAATAATTTTAAAACATTTTTAACATGCAAGAGCATGGGAACTAGACCATTGTTACACTTCTCATGAAGCTTCACTTTCACCTTGGGGAGTAGTGAATCCAACCAAACCACCTTTGGTGCTTACACAGCTGGCAGTTCTCTAACACCAGCATGAAAGGCAGGCAGAGAGCTATGTGTTTGTGAGGAAATCAGCTAATATTTCTGTTTTTTGAAGTTCTAATTTATCAAGGTTTCAAAATATGTCACCAAAAAGTCGCTATGAAAAGATCATTAGTAAGAACATGGTGCCTAAGTTAAGTAAGTACATTAGAAACCAGCAAAAGAGACTAGATAAGAGTAAGGAGGAAAGTGTTTTCTTCTATAATATAAAGGATATTTCAGTCTGTGGCCTCCTGAAAGTATGAGTCCCATCCACCAAATCCTCAAATCTGGGTTTACATGACAGGAAGTGCAGAAGAAACAAGGGAAAAATACATCCCAGAGAAGCACAGTACACACTCACCATCATAAATGTAAAATAGAAGTCCATGATACGGATTACTGTACTTCCGTCAGTGTGTCCTGCTACTATGGTCAGGGTCATGGAAATGGATGAATAAGCCACCACCAACAGAGTTAAGAACATGATGAAGAAAGCCTCTACTCCTGGCTTGGATCCTTAAAAAAAGAAGGTATTAGTCCAGTGTAGCTCCCTGTGTATTAGGGAATATTTATTGTGCCAATATCAGTATAACATTGAGAAAACAGTACTAACAGGACAAAAAAGTCACCCACTATTCCAACACCATAGGTCAACAATTTCATTGCTTCCATCACATAACTGAGAGGATGTATTTTCAGATTTAAGTTCTTATACACAAATTGCTGTAGGGTTCTATGGTTCAGAATAGGGCTGTTAAGTTTCTTAAACTACTTTATAATTATCATGAGTTAATATTCTGTTTAACATGATCTGAGGATTTGAGAATGGCTACAAGAACACTGATGAGGAATCTAGGGATCTAGATCCCGTGCCTAATTCTTATGCCATACGTATTATTTGTAAAACAGAAGGTTGTAAACTCCATCATTTGTTCAAATTCTATACTTTGTTGTCAAAGAAATTTCTGGTGTGTGTGTGTGTGTGTGTGTGTGTGTGTGTGTGTGTGTGTGTGTGGAGGGGGTGGGTATTTATCTGTAAAACATATAAATGATAATTCAATAAGTCTGGAATGAAGCCAGAGAATAATGCACAAATGATATTGTCTACTTCGTCAAACAAGTAATTTCATTAAATCAATAAATCCCCAAGTTACCATCTTCCTCTCATTTGAAAAGTGAACAGGGAGAGAATATATGTGTATGAAGGCTTTTGTCCCTCTCTATGTGTATCTACACATACTATAGATGTTACTGCCTATCTATATTTCATATCTATATTGAGATACATGTAGAGAGAGAGAAATAGTAGAAAAAGACAATAAATATTCCAGCTCCTCTAGCATAGTTTCAAATAGTTTTAAAAAGTCAGTCTATGTTTTTGTAAGACACACAGCATCTGTATTATTTCAATAGTCGCAACAGGTAAATTATAGTTTTATAAGTAGTTTTTAAAGTTCATTTAGAAAAAGTCTAGAAAAGCATGTGCATATAACTAGCTGTTTTAAAGAATATACAGTAGAGATGTGCTTTCTCCCTTATAGAGTGTTTTACAGTTTTGGAAACCCAAAACATGTTTGCAAGGAAAAGTTAACTTCTCCACATATCCAAGCATAAAGACACATCCTCTTTGTCTTGTTACTTACCAACCATGAAGTATAGTGTACAAATAAATACAAAACTTGTCAAGAAAATCACGAGTAGTAATTCAGGCAAAAGACTTCCAAAGAAATAAGATGACACTCTGTAATACCCACTGGTGGACTCATGTCTATAGAATACAGATATATACCAACACGCCAGGTTAGTTTACAAAGACAGAGCCCAGAGGAGAGGCTGCTGTGCAGACTCCTGGTGCTACCAGGTCTAACACTGCAACTGCCCACAAGCCCTGGGCTTATTTCCCAGGCCCTTCCCCCATCAGGTGCAGCCCCCCTGGGGCATCAGCACCTCTCCTCCTGCTGCCCACTCTGGCCCCATATAACTCTTCCAGCAATGCAGACTCTACATCTCCTCACTCTCCTCAGAGACTCTGCTTTCCCTCTGAGGCTGGCTCTGCTGGAAGAAAGGATTAATCTCAGTGGTACAAGGGACTATCTTTTCCTCACTTCGGAATGTAAAGGTGATGTTGTTACCATCCAAGCCCCCAATGTAGCTGAAGCTCCCCCAAACTCTTTTCAATTCCATTCTTATGTTGAAACATGAAAATGATTTCCTTCTTTAGTGATCATGCTTTCCAACAATATATCCTTGTCAGATACCAAATCTTAATCTTTGCTATTCCAAACACCCCTTTTTCCGAATTCCAAACTGTTTCATCCATATCTTCATTCCTTTCCTTTCTGGTGATTCCTGTCCTGGGCATGTGGGGCATGGGCAAGTCTCTTCCATTTTGAACAATACAAGGAATAAAACTATGCTGCTCTTTCCTGTAAGGCTGCCCTCTGGCTCTCTCCACTCTGTGACCCACTCAGGGATGTGCTTGGCTACATACTTTTTCAGTCATCTCCGATTTGCTGCTTAATGAAACACTTAAATGTCTACCAAATCTCCTGAATTCTTCTTGAGAGGGTCCTTATGACATATTACTTTCTAAAAACGAAAGACATGTCTTACACTCTTTACTTCTCACTTTCTCTGCAGAATTGGGATTAGTTGACCACACCTCAACCTTGTCATTATTTTTTCCTGGGTAGCAACCCTCACATGTTCTTGATTTTCCACTCCATTTAAGACTGCTTTTCTCAGTTAATATTGGTATCCTTGTATATACTTAAAAAGCTTGTGTTGTTCACGATAAGTAAATGCAATTTAAATTTCAATTTTAATAATAAGGAATGGAATAGTAATGAAAAGGAAAGAAAATTTCCAGTAATCCCCATTTTCAAATCCCTGGCCCAGTACAGGATAGAAACAGTTTGCCCACCAGCCAGCAGTGCCCTTTCCCTGAATAGAGGCCAACTCACACAAAACGCTTCTTCTGGAGCACAACGTGCTGCACGGTCCATTTGCTGAAGCCACACTGGCAGGCTATTTGGTAGAAGAGCATCAGTGCTCTGTCAGGAGAGAATGGGAATAAAAGCAGCTCAGTCAAGTCACACACTTAGGTTTGTTTCTTCCCACTGAACTCCTTCCAGAGTAGAACTCTTCTGGCTTAAACAGACAGGCAAGCATCACCTCATCAGGCTTCTCCCTGTGTGTTCTCGGTAGGGCCCTAGTTACTCCACATTGTAGCACATATTGAAATTTCTGTGTGGATTGCTGTGCACTGACTTGTTTTCACTAATTTTTGTTTTTATTTATGTTAAAGAAATAACCTGCAGTACCATAGTACTGAGAAGTATGTCCTTATGGGAGCATAAGGTTTAGATGAGGTTATGAGACTGGAGTCCCTGTGGTGTGATTGGTGCTCTTGTAAGAGGAAGGAGCCCCAGACACTCTGTACTATGAGAGATGCGGAGGGAAGCAGCCCTCTACAGGCAGGGATGGACCCTCACAGCAGTCTGACCTGCTGGAAGGGGGCTCTGACCCCAGACTTCCAGACTGTACAATTGAAACAAAATGAAGGTTTCTCATGTAAGTCACTGAGACATCATTTTCTAGTCAAAACAATCAATCACTAATCATCTAATCATTAAAGGAGAGGTAGATGAAGCACACATAAAGGTCATTTTCACATAGTCCAAAATAAAAGAGAATAAAATCATGGCATTTGCAAGTAAAGACATGGATTTGGAGAATGTAATGCTAAGTGAAGTTACCAATTCCCCAAAACAAAATGCTGAATGTTTTTTTTTCTGATATAAGGAGGCTGATTTATAGTGGGGTAGGGAGGGAGGGAAAGGGAGAAATAGATAAAGACTAGATAGGGAAAAGGGTTGGAAGGGTAAAGGAGGGGGCATGAGGTTAGAAATGATGGTAGAATGAGATGCATATAATTATTCAAAGTACATGTATGAACACATCAATGTAGTGAGTATACTTTTTATACAAGAAGAGATATGAATAATTGTGCCATATATATGTAATATGAATTGTAATGCATTCTGCTGTCATATAACAAATTAGAATAAAAATTTTTAAAAAAATTGGCCTATATCTGGGGTTGACTTTAGGCATTCAGTAGGCAACTGGCTATTCAAAATCAGGGGGGCTTATTTAAAAATGATTTTTTTTCTTTTCTTTCTTGCCTTCCCTATCTATGTGGAATCAAGAATAACATTCTTCTTGTCTCAGGCATGGTTATCATGCTCTTCAGCTTATTAATAATAAGAAAATCTGTGTCATTAAGATGTTCAGACCTGGGAACTGGTACCAACAGTTCTGACCAAAAGCTACCTCAAACACCATGTGTACATTATGCATACTTTTTAAGGGGCACATAATGTGTCTGTCCCAGAACTTTTCTTTAAAAGCCCTTTGTTTGACCTGTACAGAAGACAATAGCTCTGGAAATATTAGTCTAGTATTTTTCTCATATGATAGCAAAACAGTAAATTGATATCTTTCTTTTTCTCAAATTCTTCTCACCAGGTGTAATGGCCCATGCCAAAATCCCAATGACTCTAAAGACTGAGGAAGGAGGATCACAAGTTTAAAACCAGACTCAGCAATTTAATGAGGCCCTAAGCAACTGAGACTCTGTTTCATAATAAAAAATAATTAAAACATGAGCAGGGGCTAGGAATGTGATTCAGGGGTTAGAAGTCCCTGGGTTATATCCCCAGTATAAAAGCAAACAAACAAACAAAAACCAACAACAAAACACCATCTCCTCATTATTTGAATTAGCTCCTCAGATAAAGAACAAGCTCACCTGTTCTCAACAGTAAAATGGAGATGAGACCATCCACTCCTCTGGCCCTTGGACCTTGGGAGGTAACATAGGCATAATAGTGAAGCAGGGAGCCCAGTATCTAGTGAGGGATGGTTCTCCATACATGAATTATGAGAATCCTGAGGTCTGGGATATTGAGAATCTATTTAGAAATTGAGGCAGCTGTTGAAAATGTCTTTATGGGATAAGTTAATGGCACATTATGACTGAAACTAGAAAGGATCATAACACTGATTAGAGTGCTTTGCATAGGAGAATCAGGAACAACTCATTACCATCCACACATCCTATACTCGCAAATCACACAAAAAAATGCCAAAATTAAGGAAACTGCCTGATTACCACCAAAGAAAACATATCAACTAGACTATTTTAAAATTAAAAACATCCTTGCACAAAGGCCTTACAATTGAGTGAAAAGAAACCCACAGTATGGTATAAAATATATCTAAACAATATATTTGAAACGAATGAATAACCCCTAAATATAAAAAAACTTCAATCATTATCAACAACAAAACACCCAAAACCAAACAAAACAATTTTAAATTTAGCAAAGGACTTAAACCAAACATTTCTCCAAAGACTCTGTGGATCTCTGTCTTTAAAAAAACAATAGTAAGGTTTTGGTGAGAATGTGAAAAAATTGGAACTCTGTGTGCTGTTGGTAAGAATGAAAAAATGCAGTAGAAAAGATATTGGCAGGTCTTCAAAAATTTTTTAAAAGTACCAAATGATCCAGCAATTCTACTGCTGGGTATCTTCCCCAAGACACAGTTGAAAGAAGGATTCACCCAGGTATGTGTATACCTATAGCAACATCATTCCAATAGCCAAAAGGTGTAAGCAAGCCAGATTTTCAGCAATGGATGAATGGATAAATAAAATGTTGTTTATACATATATACAATTTTGCCTTAAAAGGGAATGAAATTAGAACATCTGCAACAATTTAGAAGAAACTTGAGGACTTTATGCTCAGGAAAATAAGGCAGTAATGAAAAGAGAAGTATTGCATGACTTCACATTGGTGAGATTTCTAGAATGGGAACATTCAGAACAAGAAAGTTGCAGATGTAGCAATGATGGGTGTGGGTAGTTACTCTAAGGTGGGTTGAAGATTCCACTTGAGAAGATAAAGAAATGGTTGGGAGTTGGATGGTATTGACCAGTGACAACATGCATGTATTTGATGCCACTAGCTGTGCACTCTAAAGTGGTTAGAATGTGCATGTAATGTGTGTAATTTACCACCACACACATATATAAATTTTGAAACTGAAAATTAACGCTTCCATTCAGTTTCAGTCCACTAACTAATCTTACCCCATAATAAAACAGAAATGTTTACTCTGTATTGTCATAAATTTGAAATCTTAATGGATGTTCATGGGTTTAAACAAAGTGATCGCATTTTCACAAAATGAGATCCAAATTTACTTACCTATTTTGGATTTCAAAACAAGCATCCCTCAGCAAAATGAATATGAGACCTGTAACCAGTCCGTCAACAAATGAGGAAATTATCTATTCAAAAAGAAAAGTAAAAAATGAGAGGAAAGAGTTTCAATTACAAGTAAGGATTTATTACCTAATGAAATCTCTCCACTGAAATATACATGTTAAAGAGATTGACCATAGTCACTGAGGAATTATCAAACAGTGATTGTTATTAGACACTTTATAAGTTAAATTGAAAATGTAAGGATTCTGTTTTTTGAGTACTGACAGGACAAGGGAGCAGATGACCAGACAAGCTAATATTCTTCCCAGTGTCCACCAGGCACTGTCCACAAATGTCACATAGGTTTACAGCATGAGAAAGTAACTTGAGGAAGATGTTTTGGGAACAATATAAGGCTTTTGACTTGAACTGAATTCTCATGTTTCATGCCAGTGAATGTGAACAGTTTAATATTTCTAGGAGTCCAAATTAAAACTGGATGACTTCACTATAATTGTTAGAAATAAATGAAATTTTAGGGATGGGTATGTAGCTAAGCTACAGAATGCTTGCCTAGAATTTGCCAGACTCAAGATTTGATCCCAATCACTGCAAAATGAAGAGATAAGTAAAATTTTAATGCCACTCAAAAATGTTATCAATGGAATTTTGAATGATAAGTAAGTAGTGATTTGCACCTATTCAAACTGTTCTGAATTCCCACCTGAACAGGAAAAGTACATTGTCACAGTCACCAAAGCACATTGCCACCTGCGGGCATCCAAGTGCTTCAGTGATGATTTCCTCTGACATGGCTCATTTTTCAATACCAACCATTGAGACCTACAGTTAATGTGACATACCTGACCTTCCAATTCTTTGCCTTTATTTGCCATCTTCATCTATTCAGTCTGTGTGAATGTTTCCCAGAGAAAATGGACCAATATTACATTTGCTCTTAGAATAAAAATAACTTAAGAATGCTTCAGTGGGCATAAGGCCAAGGGCTATATTAGAATATATGTGAGGAATTATTCTTATAAATGGGTTAACTATAATATTACAGAAGATGGGAAAGGAAAGAAAACAAAACACCCTTCCAGTTAACTTGGAAATGTAAAAGTTTTTTTAAAAAATCTCAATATTACAACAATGTCAAGCCATGAACTAATTTGTAATGGACAGTTGGCAAAATGGCAGCCATGGTGCAAAGAAAAGAACCATGATCTGTAAAGAATAATTTGTAAGAATAAGATTCTGGAGAGAAGATCCTTGAAATGTTTCACATATGATATATCCCTAAAATTCTTTGCTAATAAGACAAATATTAGGGGTAGGTTTGGGAATCTATTCCACTGTCATATTTTCAAAACCCTCAGAATCTGCTCTTTCTTTCAACTAATCAAGATTCTAAAATTAATGCTGATGGCTCTACAAGGTTCACATGTGTTTTTTATTCTTGCATGAAGTAAAAGAAAGCCAGCCATTGAGCAAACTGAATATTTCAAAACAGAGTAAATGACACTATCTATGAGATTTGTGCATCTGTCTTCTGGTCTCTGTTGAAAACAGGTAAAAGAAAGAAATTATCCAACTGCATTATTCTGCTGTTGTTCAGATGTATTCAAATAACATTTATCATTGTGTGTTCTAAGGAATGTTTATAGCTTGTACTATAACAAATTAATAATTAAATGCATAGTCAAATGTTTAATATGCAAGTAGAAACAATGAAGCTTAGAGAGATTAGTGATAATGTTGTCCAAGTAGATATGAATGAACAAAACACCTCACTTTTCAAGTAATCCATTCATTGCTATATCTTCCAACATATCATCTGGTTAAATGTCAAGTCGAAATCATGGCAATGAATAAATAAAATGCAATAAGGTAATAAGTAAAGGATTATAAGCAGGAATTAATTAAAACTTTTAATAACTCCATTTACAAAAACTTAGAAAAATGAAAATTATACAAGATTAGAACCCTATGTCAGAGCCAGACAACAGTGGCACATGCCTGTAATCCCAGCAACTTGGAAGGCTGAGGCAGGAGGATTGCAAGTTCAAAGCCAGCCTCAGCAATTTAGCAAGGCCCTTCCAAGTTAGCAAGATCCAGGCTCAAAATAAAATGTAAAAGGTCTAGGGATGTGTCTCATTGGTAAAGCCTCCTGGGTTAAATTCACAGTACCTTAAAAAAAAAAAAAAAAAAAAAAAAAAAAAAAAAAAAAAAAAAAAAAAAAACTTACACCAAGATCAGAAAACTATGGCTCACAGACCAAAATCAGTCACTAATTTGGTTAAGCCCACAAGCTAAGAATGCTTTACCAATTTTTTAATACCTGGAGGGTAAAAGGTCAAGAATAATATTTCTTCCAATATGAAATTCAAAATTCAGTGTCTGTGAATAAAGTTTTAGTGGAACGTTGACATGTTCATTTGTTCACATATTAGCTGTGGCTGCTTTTATAATGAAGTGCAGAGTTGCCCTTGTGAGAAAAACACCATGTGTGGCTCTAAAAGCCTAAAATATTTATCTTCTGAGCCTTTACCTAAAAGGGTTTGCCTGCTCCTGAGCTGACACTTCAACATTTAAAATCCTGAACAAGAGTTGTTCCACTGAGCTCAGGGATCTACAAGGTTTTTCCCTTGCTGTAGAGACTACTGCTTCACTGAACATTGCTGGGATTGCTTTTGGAGAACCGATTTCAATGATGAGACAAGTAGGTTGAATGTGTTACCTGGAGGCTCTGGGCCTTCTGTTTGACTCTTAAGGGAGCCTAGGCTCAAAACACACATACTCTGATGTAAAAACGTCTGTGTTCTAATAACGTCTTGCCCAGAACTACTGTATGTTTCTTAGATAAGACACTTAAACATCAGTTTTAGAGACAAGAAAGAAAAGCCTAATGAACAAATCATTTTGAAGAATCAAATTATTATAGCATCTTCCTGTTGAACAATGGGCTACCAAAGTTAATGCATCTAATTGAACTAACGTTCTTTCAAATGATGTCAAATCTATTATCTAAGAATAATATATTGTCCTTGGACAACAGGACACTAAAGTGCTTTAGAGAAATGCCAAATCACATGGACTAAAGAAATCTGAAGCAATAAACATCATCACTGTAATGTGGATGCAGATTCTCATGTACACGTGGAAAGCAACTTAAATATGAAAACTGTGCCACTCATGCTGAGAATTCAGTTCATTAGAGCCTGCAATATGTCATATCTTAATACTCCACAGAAATACAATGATTGATCATAAAAATAATAAACCAAAATAACCAGCTGAATTGAATACCCTACAAATATTGGACAAATGAACTAAGAGAACCAGTATTTTGTGTGAAATAGGGGTTAACACTAACTAAAAAAATGGGCTGAAGATGTGGCCCAATGGCCTAGCGTGTGTGTGTGAAGTTCTGTGTTCAACCCCAGTATTGAAAAAAAAAAAAGCAAAATACAAAATTTGAGGATGATGACAACTACCACAGAGTTGATCAAAAGGACAATAGAACATCATTGCATCTTATTTAGGAGAGTTAAAAACCAATGTGAATATCTGTTCAAGTATGGTTACTTTCTGTGCATAAAGTGCACATTCTTGGGTTATGTGTTGCTTTGACAATATTAGAATCAGTCAATGAGGAGGGTCAATTATAAGGAAGAGAATTCTTCCTATAGTCTCTTCTCTCAGTGGACAGAACAAGCTACTTTCAGGAAGAAAAAAAAATGACACTAGGTTGCTTCAACACCTGATATCAATGGCAAATCAATTGTCTTCTCTCCACCTCTAGCCCTCTCTCTCCTTCATTCACCTTTTCACTCCTTAAGCCTTCTGCATAGTTCATTCTACCATCTCACATGCTCTGTATTTTCTTTATTCAGCTATCATTTCGCTTCCTTCATAAGGAAATAAGATGCACAGAAGCAGAATTTTTATTTTAACCCATTTATTAACTACTGTAGTAGAGTCTTCAAATGAAACACATGATATTGGAATGTATCTTTGGAATGAATCAATAAATGATAATGGACAGCTACTAGAAAATGACACAATTGTTGATATTTTTTTGTCCAAACACTTTTTAAAAATAAAATTTTGACTAACATTATCCATTAGAATTTTATATATTGCCAACATTTTTGAGTTATGCAGTGCAGGAAGCCACTTAAATTATTTATATGCATAGGAACTTCATTGTTTTCTACCACTGTGACTATATAATTAAGAGAACTAAGAAAGACAATGTTATGATTTGGATATGAAGTATCCACAAAAGCTCCTATGATAATGCAGAAATATTCAGATGTGAAATGATTAAATTGTGAGAGCTACAACCTAATTAGTCAATACCAGCTGAAATGGACTGACTGGGTTTTAGCTGTAGGCAGGTACGATGTGGCTGGAGGACATGAGTCACTGGGGGCAAAGCAGGGGTGACCTGAAAGCATTATTCTTCCTGTGGTCTCTTCTCCATCTCTTTCTGCTTCTGAACCCCACTATGAGCTGGGAAGCTTTTTGTATTGTGCCCTTCCTCCATGATGCACTGTCTCACTGTGGGCCAAGAGCAATGCAGTCACTTCTCTATGAATTGAAACTTCTGAAACCATGAGCCCCAAATAAATGTTTCTTTCTCTAAGTAGTTCTTGTCAGGTATGTGGGTCATAGCAACATGAAAACAAACTAAAACAAGAGATAATCTTTATGTTGGCTCACAGAGTCATATTTCAGTTCATAGTCTGATGGCTGAGGGTTTTTTGGGGGGGGGAATAAGATGAGGTAGAACATCATAGCATGTGGATATGGAGGAGGAAAGCTGTTCACCTCATAGCAGCCGGGAAACAGCAAAGAAGGGGTCAGGGACAAGATACATCCTTCCAAGGCATGCAACAGTGACTTACTTCCTCCCACTAGGCCCTGAGTGGTATAGTTTACATCATCTCCCAATAATGTCATCAAATTGTAAATTCATCAATAGATTAATCTTTTGATGATGTCAAATGATACAGCCACTTCTTAAAGAGCCCCACATCTCAACATTGCTCCATAGAAATCAGCCTTCAACCATGAGCCTTTGGGGGACAATTCATATCCAAGACAATACACTAAATTGATTGGCTGTTTCTAAATTCTAACTGAGTGGGAATGACAAATAAATGGAAGGTTGAGTAGAAGATAAAAGAATCCTGCATAAGTTCATATTAGAAATAAATTGCTCCCATATTGGTATTTCATAGCATAATTGGGAAAACATGTCACTTACCAAAGTTGCCCAGTACTGGGGATTACCCATAAAATTTTGGAATGAACGTCTGATGAGGCCAATGAGCTGATGGCTGAAGGATGTGACATAGGGAATCTCCTTCCTGACTAAGCATATTTTCTTCTCATCCTTTGAGCGTTCTTCCAATTCAGTTTTTGTGTCATTGTAGAAAGTGGACTTGGAAAAATGAATTGATAATTCTTTTATCTCTGAATCATCTGTCGTTGAATGCATTTCAGTCTTGTAAGCTTCAGAATAAAAGTGGATAATAGGCCACAAATTACTAACTCAGTATCAACAGATTACTACTGATTTCACAAGTTTTTCTGAGACCTCTTATTTGTGTAACAACTCCCACAAAAAGCTTTTGTACTCAAGCTTTAGAATTAAAGCTTGAGTAAAAAAAATAATTCAGGTGTTCATTCATAAATTAAATAAAAATACACACAGCACTCACTTTCAACAAAGTTTATTTGTTTATTACAATAACATGTAAATTCACAAAGCCATGTTTTAATAAGTCACCACATTGCTAAAACTCAGCCAAATTAATTGGGAAAAAATATGTTAATTTGAAAGGTTTACATACCTTCATAATTTTCTGAGTCCCTTTTTATTACACCATCGGTAATATCCAGGAACAATTCTGCAGGATTATTGTAGAATTTACAGGGAAAACCTACAAAATAAGACACCCAAAGAACTCAAGCTGGTAGTCTTGGAAAGTAAAGAAGATTCACATGCAGAGGACATTGGATATGAGGGTAGGGAAGACAGACTGAATAACTTTTTTCTCATCTTTCTGCTCTTTTCTGCCCTCACTAATTTATCTTTTCCTCTTCTTTATTCAATCACACAAAATTTAGACAACTATGTGTTTCCCAGTCAAAAAAGTAAATAGATAAATAAAACAACTTATTCCAAACCATTTTTGGACTTTTCAGAACATTTTACATTATTCTTTTTCTCTCATAAGTCTTCAAACCCCAAGCAGTTATCAGTATGCTCTGTTGCTTATCAGTACTTCTTCAAAGATCTAAAGGTAGCTTCCAAAAAAGATATTAAATTTCTGGAAGCACTGTGCTCTCTGAATTCACCTAGAGAATGCTGGAATGTCAGCAGGCAGTCAGCAGATTGCTTTGCAAACTACTAAATTCAGAGATTCAAATGGACACCTCCCAAGCTGCCATAATTGCAAATAGTCAACAAATCTCCAGAGCAGCATTATCAAGAGAATGTGACCAGCACAGCACAGGTGACATCTTACCTCAACTTCCTGTGACAGAAGCATCTTAACTTGGTCTGACCTCTGATTATTTTTATTCATTCTATTTAGTTTTACATGACAGTAGAATGCATTTTGATACATCAAATACATGGAGTATGACTTCTCATTCTTCTGGTTGTCCACGATGTAGAGTTGTACCAGGCAAGTAATCAGATATGTAAATAGGGCTAATGCCCAATTCATAATATTATCCTTCATACCCCAGTACCCCTTCCCTTTCTTCACTCCCCTCTGTCTAATCCAAAATATCTCTATTCTTCCTAAGCACCTACTCCCTTATTATGAATTAGTATCTGCATATCAGAGAAAATATCTGGTCTTTGCTTCTTTGAGTTTGAGTTATTTGGCTTAGCATTTATGCCATTTACTGGCAAATGCCATAATTTCATTCTTCTCTAAGGCTAAGTAATACCCCACTGTGTATATATACAACATTTTCTTTATCCATCAAGCTGTTGAAGGGCATCTAGGTTGGTTTAATAGTTTAGCTACTGCAAATGGAGCTGCTACAAACATTGATGTGGCTGTGTCACTGTAATAGGCTGATTTTTAAGTTCTTTGGTTATAAATCAAGAAGTAGGATAACTACATCAAATTGTGGTTTCATTCCAAGTTTTCTAAGAAATCTGCATACTGCTTTCCAGCATGATGCACCAATTTGCAGTCCCACCAGCAATATATGAGTGTACCTTTTCCCCCACATCCTCACCAACATTTATTCTTGTTGGTGTTCTTGAAAATTGCCATTTTGACTGATATGAGATAAAATCATAGGGCAACTTTGATTTTCATTTCTCCAATTGCTAGAGATGTTGAACATTTTTTTTCATATATTTGTTGACTGATTATATTTCTTCTTCTGTAAAGTGTCTGTTCAGTTCCTATGCCCATTTATTGATTAGGTTTTTTGTGTTTAAGATTTTTTAGTTCTTTATATATCCTGAAGTTTAATTGCTCTGAGTTGCATGTGGTAAAGATTTTTTCCAATTCTTTAGGCTCTCTCTTCACATTATTGATTCTTTTCTTTACTGTGAAGAAGCTTTTTAGTTAGATTTCATTCCATTTATTGGCTCTTAAATTTACTTCCTACGCTTTAGGAATCTCATAAATGATGTCATTTATTATGCTGACATGGTAGAGATTTGGGCCTGCTTTTTTCTTTTATTTGGTGCAGAGTCTTTGTTTTAGTGCCTAAGTCCTGATCCACTTTGAGTTGAATTTTGTGCTGGGTGAGAGACAGGGGGCTAATTTATTTTTGCAACATATGGATTTCCAGTTTTCACAGCACCATTTGTTGAGGAAGTTATTTTTCTTCAATGTATATTTTTGGTGCCTTTGTCTAATATGATAACTGTATTTATGTGGGTTTGTCTGTGTGTCTTCTAGGCTGCACCATTGCTCTACATGTCTGTTTGGTGCCAATATCATGACATTTTTGTTACTATGAATCTGATGTATAATGTAAGTTCTGATATTGTGATGCCTCCTCTTCACTTCTCTTACTAAAAATTGCTTTGGCTATTCTGGTTTCCTTATTTTTCCAAATGAATTTTGTGATTGCTTTTTCTACTTCTATGAAGAATGTTATTGGGATTTTAATGGAATTTGAGCTGTGGCTTTTTAGTTCACCTTCCCTGAACTCCCCAGGCTCACTTGTGTTTTATGTTTTTTTTCCCTTCTTTTTAAGTGACAGATATTCAATAATAAAAAAAAAAACATAAGAAAGAATGATTTTTGGAGGTGTACCTGAACCTGCACAGTGTTGCAGAATGCAGAGTCTTTGCTACAGTCACCAGACTGAGCTCTGGCCACAGCACAAGGTCACCCCAGCATCTCCCACCTGACCAAACACCCAATGCAGAAAACAGATGGAATCCATCTTGGAAAACCATACTCGTCATCTATTGGTGAGTGTGGCTACCAGCGCTGTTCTGTGGCTAATCAGGTACCTGGTTTCTAACTCCCCCACCTCCAGCTGTGATGACTCAAACTTTTTCTCACAATGTTTTAGGGGGTGTAGCTATCAACACGGAACTGCAACTGTATAGGCACTTGGTTTCCAACTCAGACAGACTAAGAGCAGGGAGGCTCCAGGTAGAAGCTCAAGCCCTCTCACACTGGCTACCTCCACCACCCTGAATGCAGAGACTCAGGCTTGGAAGAGATAATGCCACCAACTGGAAGAAAAGAAAATAAAATTCTGAGAGTTTTTTTTTTTCTTTCTCTCTTTTCTCATCCATTCAACTCTACCCTTCCCCTTCTGGTCCTCACAACCCCAACATATGTGAAACCAAGTACTTTGCATAAAATAGGACTTTAAGAACTGAATCACCAGAATGATATAATATAGAGGCATTGCATATGTCCCCCTCCCTCTCTTTTTTCCTTATTTACTTTCTCCCTCTCTCTTTTTCTTTTCTTTCTTTTTTTAAATTTTTTTTTCTCTTCCTCCCTCTATCCCACTTTCAACCTCCTAACTTTTACTATTTATACTTTGGGTAATTTTCTAAATATATATAGGAGTTTGAGTTTATACATTCTTCTGTAAATTACCCCCTGTCTATTCATTAGATTTCTTCTCCAAAGTTGTTAAGTTAGATTAACCCCATACCCTCACACCCTTCCCCCTTAACATAACATCCTACACCTGACCCTCTGTTCTCTATATGCTACCAGAAATGGTATGCCTTTTATGAAACTAATGACTATACTTTAAATCATAATTGAAGCTACCATCTCTAGACATAGAGACTAACTTTAAATATATTAATAATGAAAATTTGCCATAGATAATATATTGTTGATATTGGGAACTGTTAACATTGTCTTTCCCCTCAAAAGAGAGGTTTTGGAACTATACAAGAGCAATATAAATCTAGAGGGGAAAAAACCTTATCATAACAGTCTAACAGAGCTGTAAGAAACGTGAGCAACATGAAACGATAAGGAAAGAAAGGACCACAAACAATGTAAGACAATACAACATTGAAGAGGTAACATCTACAGCAGAAAAAAAATGTCATATAAAGATTTCAGGATACATACAGCAGATGTTCTGCAGTCTCAGGGAAGACATTAGACAACAAATGCAGATAATAAAAGATCACTTCAACAATGAATCACATAAACAAATCCAACAAGCAAAAGATCAACTCTACAGGGAGATAGAGGTCATAAGAAAACAAACAAATAAACAGAAATCCTAGGAATAAAAAAAATTATAAACCAAATTAAAAACTCAAATGATAATAACACTTCGTTGTCTGATAGGACATCAGACAACGAAGACAAAGTATATCATCTCGAAAAGAACATAGACAGCACAACGAGACAGATAAGAAGCCATGAGCAGAACATCTAAGAAATATGGGATAGCAAAAAGGGACCAAATTTAAGAGTTATTGGGATAGTATTGAAGTCCAAATAAAAGGAATGAGCAATCTGTTCAATGAAATAATATTAGAAAACTTTGCAGAATTGAAGAATGAAACAGAAATCCAAATCCTAGAATGCTACAGGAAGCCAAATGTGAATAATCACAAAACATCCACACAAAGACACATTATAATGAAAATGCCGAACATACAAAACAAGGAGAAAATTTTAAAAGCCACAAGAGAAAGGAAGCAGATTACATATAGGGGTAAACCAATTAGGTTAATGGCTGATCTTTCAACACAGACCCTGAAAGCTAGCGGATCATGAAACAACATATTTCAAAGGCTGAAAGATAATGGGTTCCAAATTAGAATCTTGTATCCAGCAAAATTAAGTTTCAAGTTTGAAGATGAAATAAAAACCTTCCAGGATAAACAAAAATTAAAAGAACTTGCAGCTAGAAAACCAGTGCTTCAAAACATCCTTGTCAAAACATTTTATGAAGAGGAAATAAACAATAACAATGAAAACCACCAGTGGGAGGTAGTACAGTAAAGAAAAAACTTATCATAGAGGAAAATCAAGGGGCCGGGGATGTGGCTCAAGTGGTAGTGCGCGCTTGCCTGGCATGCGTGTAGCCTGGGTTCAATCCTCAGCACCATATACAAACTAAGATGTTGTGTCTGCCAAAAAAACTAAAAAAAATAAATAAATACTAAAAAAATCTCTCTCTCTCTCTCTCTCTCTCTCTCTCTCTCTCTCTCTCCTAAGAAAAGGGGAAATTCAAGTCAAGTTAAATAACAAAAATAAACAAATATGGCTGGAAATACAAACCATATCTCAATAGTAACCCTAAATGTTAATGGCTTAAACTCACCATTCAAAAGACATAGGCTAGTAGAATGGATTTAATAAGATCCAACAACATTCTGCCTATGGGAGACTCATTTGATAGGAAAATACATATACAGACTGAAGGTGAAAGGTTGGGAGAAATCATACCACTCACATGGATCTCAGAAGCAAGCAGGGGAAACCATACTCATATCAAATAAAGTAGATTTTAAGACAAAGTTAACCAAAAGGGAAAAGAAGGACACTACATACTGCTCAAGGGAGCCATACAAGAACAAGACATAACAATTATTAATATATATGCCCCAAACAATGGTGCGGCTATGTTCATCAAACTAACTCTTCTCAAGTTCAAGAGACAAATAGAGCACAACACAATAATCATGGGTGATTTCAACAACTCTCTCTCACCACTGGACAGATATTCCAAACAAAAGTTAAATAAAGAAACTATAGAACTCAATAACACAATTAATAACTTAGACTTAATTGACATATATAGAATATATCATCCAACATCGAGTGGATACCCTTTCTTTTCAGCAACACATTGATCCTTTTCAAAAATAGACCATATATTATGCCACAGGGCAACTTTTAGCAAATACAAAGGAGAAGAGATACTACTATTCATTTTATCTGATCATAATGAAATGAAATTGGAAATCAACAATAAAATAAGGAAGAAAAATTCCTACATCACATGGAGAATGAACAATATGCTACTGAATGAACAATGTATTACAGAAGACATCAAGGAGGAAATTAAAAAATTCTTAATGGTAAATGAGAACACAGACACAATATATCAAAATCTCTGGGACACTATGAAAGCAGTACTAAGAGGAAAATTCATTGCATGGAGTTCATTCCGTATAAGAATAAAAAGCCAACAAATAAATGACCTCATACTATACCTCAAAGCCCTAGAAAAAGAAGAACAAACCAGCACCAAATGCAGTAGTAGGCAAGAAATAATTAAAATTAAAGCTTAAATCAATGAAATCAAAACAAAAGAAACAATTAAAAAAATTGACAAAACTAAAAGTTGGTTCTTTGAAAAAATAAATAAGATTGACAGACCCTTAGCCATGCTAATGAAGAGAAAAAGAGAGAGAACCCAAATTATAAGCATATGTGATGAAAAAGGCAATATCACAACAGACACTACAGAAATACAGAAGATAATAAGAAATTATTTCAAAACATTATACTCTAAAAAAATAGAAGATAGTGAAGGCATCGATAAATTCCTAAAGTCATGTGTTCTGCCCAGATTGTGTCAGAAAGATACACACAACTTAAACAGGCCAATATCAAGTGAGGAAATAGAAGAAGCCATAAAAATATTGCCAACCAAGAAAAGCTCAGGACCAGATAGATATAAAGCCAAGTTTTACAAGACCTTTAAAGAAGAACTAATACCAATACTCTTCAGTCTATTTCAGGAAATATAAAAAGAGGGAGTACTTCCAAATTTATTCTACAAGGCCAGTATCACCCTGATTCCAAAACCAGACAAAGACACCTTAAAAAAAAATCTACAGACCAATATCTCTAATGAACATAGATGCAAAAATCCTCAATAAAATTCTGGAAAATCAGATAAAAATACATATCAAAAAGATTGTGTGCACCATGATCAAGTGGAATTCATCTCAGGGGTGCAAGGATGATTCAACATACAGAAATCAATAAATGTAATTCATCACATCAATATACTTAAAGATAAGAACCATATTATCATCTTGATAGACACAGAAAAAGCATTTGACAAAATACAGCATCCCTTTATGTTCAAAACTCTAGAAAAACTAGGGATAACAGGAACTTATCTCAATGTTGTAAAGGCTATCTACACTAAGTCTCAAGCCAACATCATTCTAAATGGAGAAAAACTAAAGGTGTTCCATCTAAAATCTGGAACAAGACAGGGATTCTCTCTCTCATCACTTCTATTCAACATAGTTCTTGAAACACTGGCCAGAGCAATTCCCAGATGAAATAAATTAAAGTAATAACTATAGAAAAATAATAACTCAAAGTAGCACTAATTGTTGATGATATGATTCTATACATAGAAGACCCCCAAAAAACTCCACCAGGAAACTTCTAGAACTAGTAAATGAATTCAGTAAAGCGGCAGGATATAAAATCAAGACCCATAAATAAAAGGCATTCCTGTATATCAGTGACAAATCCTCTGAAAATGAATTGAGGAAAACTACCCCATTCACAATATCCTCAAAAAAATTATTGGGAATCAACAAAAGAGGAGAAAGATCTATACAATGAAAACTACAGAACCCTAATGAGAGAAATAGAAGAAGACCTTAGAAGATAGAAAGATCTACCTTGCTCATGGATAGGCAGAGTTAATGTTATTAAAATGATCACATGACCAAAAGCACTATACAGATTCAATGCAATTCTGATCAAAATCCCAATAATATTCCTCATAGAAATGGAAAAAGCAATCATAAAATTCATCTGGAAAAATAAGAGACCCAGAATATCTAAAGAAATTCTAAGCTGGAAGAGTGAAACAGGTGGTATTGCTATACCAGACCTTAAACTATACTACAGAACAACAGTAACAAAAACAGCATGGTACTGGCACCAAAACAGGCTCGGCTCGTAGACCAATGGTACAGAATAGAGGATACAGAGACTAACTCACAAAATTACAACTATCTTATATTAGACAAAGGTTCCAAAAGCATGCACTGGAGAAAGGATAGCATCTTCAACAAATGATGCTGGGAAAACTGGAAATCCATATGCAACACAATGAAACTGAATCTCTATCTCTCACCATGCACAAAAGTTAACTCAAAATGGATCAAGGACCTAGGAATTAGTCCAGAGACTCTGTTTCTAATAGAAGAAAAAGTAGGCCCTAATATTTGTCAAGTGGGTTTAGACCCCACCTTCATTAATAAGACTCCTATAGCAGAAGAATTAAAACCAAGAATGAACAAATAGGATGGATTCAAACTAAAAAGTTTCTTTTCAGCAAAAGAAATAAGGTGAACAGAGAGTCTATATCCTTGGAACAAATTTTTACCCCTCACACATCAGATAGAGCTTTAATCTCTAGAGTATATAAAGAGCTCAACAAAATAAGCCCCCCCCCCAAAAAAAAACAAATAATCCAATCAACAAATGGGCCCAGGACCTGAACAGACACTTCTCATAAGAGGATATACAATCAATCAACAAATATCCAAAAAAAATGCTCACCATCTCTAGCAATCAGATAAATGCAAATCAAAACTACTCTAAGATATCATCTCACCCCAGTAAGAATGGCAGCCATTATGAAAACAAACAACAAGTGTTGTTGAGGATGCAGGGAAAAATTTACGCTCATACACTGCTGGTGGGACTGCAAATTAGTGCAGCCAATATGGAAAGCAGTATGGAGATTCCTTGGAAAGCTGGGAATGGAATGACCATTTGGCCCAGCTATTCCTCTTCTCAGACTATACCCAAAGGACCTAAAAACAGCATACTACAGAGACACAGCCACATCAATGTTTATAGCAGCATGATTCACAATAGCTAAACTGAGGAGCAAACCTAGATGTCCTTCAGTGGATGAATGGATTAAAAAATGTAGCATTTATATACAATGGATTATTACTCAGCACTAAAAAAGAATAAGCTCATGGCATTTGCAGGGAAATGGATGGCATTAGAGAAGATTATGCTAAGTGAAGTTAGCCAATCCTCAAAAAACAAATGTTAAA
Source organism: Ictidomys tridecemlineatus (assembly GCF_052094955.1). Lineage (NCBI taxonomy): Eukaryota > Metazoa > Chordata > Mammalia > Rodentia > Sciuridae > Ictidomys > Ictidomys tridecemlineatus. The sequence goes on along the minus strand of NC_135485.1, from coordinate 76,104,620 downwards.
TGTTTTCTCTGATATAAGGCGGATGACTCAAAGTGGGGTAGGGAGGGAGGGCATGAGTGGAAAATTACCTCTAGATAGGGAATAGGGGTGGGAGAAAAAGGAAGGTAGAATGGGAATAGCAAGGATAGTGGAAGTGAATGGTCATCATTATACAAAATTTATGTATGAAGATGTGAATTTGGTGTCAACATACCTTATATACAAACAGATATGATAAATTGTGATATAAAGGTGTATTAAGAATTGTAATGCAAAAAATATGAATGTAATGCACTCCTCTATTGTGATGCATATAAGAAATAAAAAAAGAATGACTATTTACAACTTTATTTGGGGTCATGGGAAAGCATCTACAATCATATCCAAAAAGCTCTAAATTTGAGCAGATAGATAAGTTGTATTCAATCTGAAATAAAGAGAACAAGGCATTCCAGAAATTTTGGCCCATTAAGTCTGATTCAGGACCAGCCTTTCTATTGAGTAATGGTCACTTATACAATTCATGACATAAATCTTCAATCTAATGTTACTAGAAAATGCAGCAGTATCTCCAAGAACCCTCACAAAGGCAGAACAAGACCATGTATCAGGAAAGGTACTGGGAAACACAATCTGTTACATGATCTAAAAGACAATATTTTGGCAAATAACCCAATCAATACATGGACTAAGAAACTGAACAGACACTTTGGAGAAAAAAATAAAGTCAACAAATATATGAAAAAAAATGTTCAAGATCTCTAGCAATTAGAGAAATGCAAATCAAAGCAACTCTAAGATTTTATTTCACTCCAGCCAGAATGGCAGTTATCAAGAATACAAAGAACAATAAGAGTTGGTGAGGATGTGGGGGGAAAAGGTATACTCATATATTGCAAACTAGTGGAACATGCTGGAAATCAGTATGGAAATTCCTTAGAAAACTTGGAATGGAACCACCATTTAACCCAATTCTTGCACTCTTTGTTTTTTACCTAAAGTACTTAAGATAAGCATACTACAATGACACAGCCACCTCAATGTTTGTAGCAGCTCAATTCACAAATGCATAACTATGGAACCAATCCAGTAGCCTTTCAGCAGATTAATGAATATAGAAAATTTGGTATATATACACAATAAAGTATTACTCAGACTTAAAGAATGAAATCATTGTATTTTCCAGTAAATGGATGGAGTTGGAGAATTTCATGCTAAGCAAAATAAGTCATTCCCCCCAAAAAAAAAAAAACAAATTCCAAATGTTTTCTCTGAGATGTAGATGGTGATCCATAAAGGGGTGGGGGCTAGGGAAGAATGAAAGCACTTTGGATTGGGTAGTGGGAAATGAGAGAAGGGTGTGTGGGGGAACAGGAAGGATGATGGAATGAGTCAGATATTATTACCCTAGGTACATGTATGATTGAATGAAGACTTTGAATCTTCATCATGTCCAGCCCAAGAAATGAAAAGTTTTGCTCCATTCATGTACAATGATTTGAAATGCAATTCTGCTGTCATGTACAACTAATTAGAACAAATTGAAAAAAGGCAATGTTTTGGGATTTTTCAAAATCTTCAACTTACAGAATAAGTAGCTGTGAGTCCAACATTCTAGTTATTGACCTTTCAGGGAAAGGTCACCATAACTGGGAAGGAGAACAGATAAAGGCCCATGAGAAATTCACACACACACACACACACACACACACACACACACACACACACATACACACACACACAAATACACACAAAAGCACACACACCATGCATAGGAGAAGACAGGAGAAGAAGAGAGATGTGAACAATAAGCAAGTGATGCATAATGAAAAAAAGTTCTGGTGCTGAACTGACCAAAGATGTTTTACAGTGTAGTCACCCCAGTTAATTCTATGTAAGATCAAGGAGCATTCCTGTAGCACTCCTGTGGACTCCTCTGCTCTTCCAGAAGTCTGTGAATGAAGAATCTAGTGCATTAAAAGGTTAATCGCACCTGCTGATTGGAAGTACTCCAAAGCCTTCTGGGCAGGACCATGATACATTAGTTCCCCTGAGGCCAATATGGTAAGACTGTCAAACAGCCTAAAGATGGAATAGAGAGGCTGATGGGCGGTGAAGATAATTGTTCTCCCCTGCTGAGAAATCCTAAGTGAAAAAGGAAAATAATAAATCATTAAGCATCTGGACCTTGCACTTCTTGGTAAAATACTTACTCCTGCCAGTAGAGCTTTTTCTCTCAGTTCAACTTGATTTTCTCTTACAAACTTGTCATCTCAACTCATTACATACTTGGTAGTTGAGGAAAATAAAATTCAATGCTTTTATTAAAAGACAAAATATTCTTAAAGTTTGGTGCATCAGCAGTCTAGAATTGTCTATAGAGATTGAGAGAAAGTGCATTTTCCTAGAGTCTAACGAGACAGTGAATTCAGTGAAGTTGGTACACAATCTCTGATGGTTGGAATAGGGAATCCATGTTATTGCCAAGTATCTCACATAATCTCTTGAGTACACCCACTTTCAAGAACTAGTTAATGACCTGTGAGACTACAAATAGTAAAGTATGGAAAAGTCTACAAATAGAGAGAAAAATTGTATATTGTTATATTCCATCTTCATTATGCGTAGATTGTTCAAATTTTAATTCTTACAAGTCATTTTCCTGTCTTATGTTGGCCAATGTCTTGGTAATTTAATCCTTTTAATAAAATTTTTAGTGAATACATGAAAAAAAGAACTAGTTAATGATTAAGTATTAAAAAGATGGTCATATAACCAATTTTCATTGATCATTTAATTATGCTGAATCTTTAGTAATTGGTTTTCATCCTACCTTGGCAGTACATTAATATTATTTAGCACTTAGAATGCCATTTAGCACTTAGTTAAATGTTTTAGAGATAAATCTTTATTTTTATAGAAAGGCTGTTATAATATTAGCATTTCCTTCTTTTTACAGATAAGGTCTAAATGTAAAGTAACTGGCTAAGCCCTCACAGTGACTAAGGGGCCCTGTTGGGATCTGAGCTCTGTTCAGATTTTATAGTAGAAACAATTCTAAACTGCCCTTTATAGGAGTTATTATTTAAGGTTAGAGGAAATAAAGGCCAACATCACTTTCCCAATTTCTTTAAGTATTTTGAGATAAGAATCACTTCAATTTAATAATTTGATTAGCACCTCATAAATCTATGTATCCAAGGGGGTTCTGTCTCATGGAGAAACAGGAAGTAAGATCTATAATTTCAATCTGATGTGGATTTGAAGTAGTTAATGGCTCCTTGTTAAAAAAAAAAAAAGGAGAGTGATAACCCCATCTGAAGGTGATATATGTAGAATATCCAAATTCCCAGTGATGGTGAGCTAAGAAAAGAAATACAGTGAAAGAACAAGGTGAAAAAAATGAACAAGCCTACTCTTAAATCTGTAAGAAGCAGTTCCATGTAACATGACAGGCAGTGTTTATGTGTTTGCTTGTGTTGGTGTTGTTTTGGGTGAAGAAGATAACTAAGAGAGATGGCAAAACAGGCCTATTGTGAGCACTTCAGAAAAAGATGGGAATTCAGTCAATAGGCAATAGGAGCTGGGAAAGGACTGGAAGATGGACACATGGTTCCTGAGAGCTCTGACACTCAAAGTGTGCTCTGAGGACTACAAGCATTAGTGTCAGTAATTCTTCAAATCTCCTGTGAAGAATTTTTAACCCTTCCTGAGACCTACAGAAACAGGATCTGCATTTCAACCAGACCCCTGGTGATGAACTTGCACAGCAGTGTTTGGGAAGGACTGATCAGACCTCTCTGCATGAGGAAAGATGCCCATGTGCTAAGCAGAGCAAACCACAAAGAAAATGTTTATGAATCTAAATATCATACATGGGTTCTGTAATGGGGCCTGAACTCCAGGCCCATGACTGGGCATCATCACTTATATGTGCAAATGGCATTTTAAACTTGTGATGTCTAACTCGTAAATATCCTCCTTTCTTGCTGTTTCCTGTATCCTAGCATAGAGACTTGCTCATAGGGTTATGAGCATCAGAGGAAGCAAGGTTGTGACAGAGAGGGGAAGCCTTGAAGATAGTGTGATTGACACCTTAAAACAATGAAGCAGAGGAGTTTCTAGAGGTGGTAGATAAAGGAAGAGACTAGAACTTCTTGGAGACTGGTTCCAATAAACAAATAAATCACATCAGTAAGCAAGTAAGTAAATATTTTGAGATAATGGGAGCCCAAACTCTCCCTGTCTGAAGTCAGAAACATGAAAATAGCAAAGAATAAAAGTAAGACAGAGGTGTTAGTTTGGAGTCAGAAATATTATTATGAATTCATGGGATTTTCAATGTATATACAATAACAAAACAGCAATAGTTATAGATCTCTGTTCATGCATGTATTTTTTAGTAAATATCTATGTATACATATATGTGTACCACAATTAGATGATAAAGGCTGACATTACCTGTGCAGGTTGCATTCTCAGCTGTGTTGCACTGAGTACTCAGCATCCTTTCATTCTTGAGCATCATGCAACACTCACTGGGATGGACCCTGCAGGGGTCACACCATGAATTGCTCCAGATTGTAAGAAGACAGGAAAAGTGTATTTCTGGAGAGATACTGACAGACAGGAAACAGACACAGTAGCTCTGATTGTATCCTAGCAACTGATTTGAGTAGCCATAATTGGATTCTGGCAAAGAAAGGCTTATTGACTGGAGATTAAAGATCATGGTGCATTCTCCTGGATTGGAGTTTGTAGTAGGAAATATTTGGGGTGAAAGGGCATGATGGCAGAAGAAACTACATGGGAAGTAGCAGAGAGGAAAGGAGGGGCTACAGATACAGTGAAATGTAACAGAGGGAAATCCAGGTGAGAAAAGTAGAATTTCATTTGTATTATTCTTGGATATTTTCTTTCAGTTTGAAATATGTTACTATATTTTTAAAGATGATGTCTAAATCTCAACTATTGAAAACTTTCCTATAAACATCCATTCACATTTTTATTTATTTATAAAAAGAAATGCATTTGTCTAATTTCATTCTTCCACTTTTTGAAGCCTCAAATGTCAGCAGTCATTGTCTCAATCCTCCCATGACAGGTGGAAATCCTGAGCTGATCCTGTTGGATCCCTTGAAAACAGATCTAGAATCCACTCTCTGCTCACCAGGACCATCCTTGTCAATGCTTCATCATCCTTCATCAGCTCCTTCATGGGATCTTCCCTCATCTTTGCCTAACTGCCATCTTCCCCACAGCCATTGTTGTACTCCAAAACTCTCAAAAACCTCCCCATTTCCTCTAGTGACAGGAAAAGCCATACTTCTTACATGACCTCTGCCACCAGCCCAACTCCACTTACCATCCTAATCCACCTGTGAAGGCATAAACTGGGTCCTCCTCAAACTCAGATATCGAAGCCCTATCCCCCAGGGCCTCTGAATGTGGCCACATTGAACATAGTGCTTTCAAAGAGGTCTTTTTAAATTTAAATGAGGTCATTGAGGATTCTCATTTGACTATGTCCAGTTAGGAGTTGATTAAGACACAGACATACAAAGGGAGAAGGTGACCATCTGCAGCCAATGAGAGGGCAATGAAGAAACAACCCACAGCATACAATTTTTCAAATTTCTGCCTTCAGAGTCATGAGAAAATTAATTTTTGTGTTTAAGCCTCCAGTCTGTGGTATTGTGACAGTTCACCAAATGTCACTCCTCATAGTGTCTGGGTCTGTCTCTCTGGCCTTGCTGGTCTTCCCAACACATCAGATATGCTGTGCTTCAGAGCCACTTGGCTGCCTTTTCTAACCCGAACTCTCTTCTGATTTATAGCACATCTCAGTCATTCTCTCCCAGCATATGTGTCACATGATTGTGGCCTTTTCTGATCCTTCTAATTAAAAAGCTCCCTGCCTTCACCTTAGTCTTACTTTCCTATATTCTTGCTTCATCTTTCTTGAACCACTTTTTGTTTATTGACTGTATCCTGATAAGGAAGAAGAAACATTTTTTTAAAAAAGCTTCTAAATCTCCTGCACCAGAAATACCAGTAAAATATAAATGATCAAAGAGTAAATGAATGAAATAAAATGTTGCCATAGTTTTTACCTTTTTAGAAGTATAAAGACATCATTAGCTGTTTTCCCATCTAAGCCAGTTGTGGGTTCATCCAGGAACAAGATGAGAGGATCAAGGATCAGTTCCATTCCTATACTAGTCTTTTTTCTTTCTCCTTTAGATTCCACCTAAAACACGAATTATTATCTTGTTCAAGAATTTCCATGGTCACTGCTATTTGGGGAATTAACCAGTACCATTCCTGTTAGAGTCATTTTACTTCATTTTCCTCATTATTCTGGACAGAAAATAAATGACATCTGGGGCAAAAAAGTTTTTTTTTAACCCCATGTGTAAGCTAAGCCTCAGTGCAGAGCAGTCACCTGATTTAAATCTCATTTTTTTAATAGTCCTGAGCATGCCATGACAGTCAAATATTTTAAGAGAGTAAGTTAAAACACTAAAAAATCAAACCAAACCGAAAGGAAAACTATGATATAGGGAAATATATTTAATAAAGGAGAGCCTGGCACAGTGTAGTATGCCTGTAATCCCAGTGGCTAGGGAGGCTCAGGAATGATGTTCTCAAGGACAAAGCCAGTCTTAGCAACTTAATGAGGCCCTAAGCTACTTAATGAGAACCAATCTCTAAATAATATATAAAAAGGGGCTGAAATGTGCCTCAGTGTTTAAGCATCCTTGGTACCAAAAAAAAAAAAAAAAAAAAAAAAAAAAAAAAAACAATAAAACACCAAAAAAAAAAAAAAAGGAAAAGAAAAGGAAACTACTTACAATGATCTTTTAGTGTGTTCTGAACATCCCATACAGACACACCACATCTACAAAATATCCCAACTGGACTGAAAAGAAGATAGTCACCTTAGAGCCCAGGAGCATATAATTTCCAACATACCATATTAGCATCTTTTAAATTTCATATTTTTCCCCAAAATGATTTTTTCTATATGTAACTTACCTCAGAATTGCTCACTCATCTTTTCAGAAAAATCCAGAACAGGGGATATTTCACAAGGTGAGTGGCACAATATTTGAAGCCAGTAAATGTGTGAGGAGGGGATAAATAAGATTTAGGGGAGGTAGGAAGTAGAAAACACACAACCCTTGAATGGTTTCTATAAAGAACTGATCTTTAAAAGACATTTGGGTATCTGATCAAAGTATTATATAAATGTATAAGTATGGCACAATGAAATATATTATTTTATGTAATTATTATAAGCAGAGAAAAAGGCTTTTGGGAACAATTAGGGACATATTAATAAATATAAACATGTAACAGCTCATAATATAGATACCTTGTTCCGTTTGTTGGATAATGGTATCAGTAAGGTAAGATATGTGCTCATTTCCTTAGGTTATTGTGGGAGAAAAGGGATACAAATGACCACTGAAGGAAATAGTACTACTCTATAGAGACAGTAATTGAGTGTTAGGTTATCCACCATATCATTTAGGTAATCAGACTATTTTTCTAAATTTTTGTTATGTTAAAATATCATAAAGAGCTGAAAAAATTACTTAAATCAATGAGATTATATGATTCTAAGAAGCCAACAATTACCTTTATACATTTCCCCTGGAAATCCAAGAAAGCAACACACTAAAGTGCCTGCTTGAAACTAAGTAAGAATAAAAGAAAGTGTCTTCCTGGAAAGATAAAATCATTTTAAAAAGCAGCCCCAACCACTCAACAACAACAACAACCAAAGGGGGTAAAACGTGTCTCCTGTGCCATCGTAACTCAGGAGAGATCCACAGGAAAAAAAAATTATGTTTATCTGCTACCTGTCCAAGCCCCATTGATATCCCAACCAAAATTTAACAAGATTTTCCTTCACCTTGGCATGGTTTACTATGAATAACTCTAACATCAACTATGATCATTTACATAACTCTTTAGCATGAATGAGTGTTTTAATCCCAATAGCCAACATTGTACCTTCAATCCATTTGAATGTATTTCATCTAATGGTTTAAAGTATTATAAGAATAAATCTTCTTATCTTTGTTTTCATATCTCTAGTTTATACTTGTTCCTCTTACCCCTGATTCATTCTATTGCATTATCTGCTACTATCTCACATATCCACTATCCATCAATTTTACCTTTGTACCTTATTGCAAATTATCTTTTCTCTCTCTCTTAATTTTTCTCTTTTCCAATCCTTTGGGGCCTATATTACCCAATTCCCCACCAATCCCTCATTTATGGTTACTGTAATTGTACTAAATTTAATAACTATTACTGGAGCTATTCCAGAACACTTTTAAAGGTTTACATATGTATTTGGGAAACTGTGGAGAAAAATAGCAACAAGTTTTTCTTTCTTATAAGGTTGAATAATACAAGCCTTGGCTCTGGAGTGGTTATAGTAAATAGGGTTCAGTGGCATCCTTGAAACTGGTGCTGATATTATCATTAGCAGAGGTCACATCTCAAGCCCCTAGGAAAACAAGAACCAAAAAACCAATGCCCAAATCATTAGATGATAGGACATAAGTAAAGTGAGAGCAGAAACAAATAAAATTGCAAATTCAAAAATTTTCTATAAAATTTTAAAGATATTGACATATAGCTTTTATAATGTTGAGATAAATTTTTCTATCTGTAGTTATATGTGAGCAACATAAGGCCCACATTATATTAAATGAAGAGAATCTGAAAGCATTTCCTCTATAAACAGGAACAAAACATGCCCTCTTTTCCCACTCCTATTCAACATAGACCTTGAAATTCAAACTAGAGCAATCAGGCAAGAGAAGGAAATTGAAGACATGCAAATATGAAAGAAGAGCTCAAATTATCTCTGTTTAATGATGTCATAATCCTATATTTAGATGACCCAAATAACTCTAGCAGAAGACTTCAAGAGTTCATATGTGAATTCAGCAAAATAACAGGATAAAAATCAGCATCCATGAATTAACCATATTCCTATAATCCAATGATAAATTGGCTAAAAAAGCAATTAGGAAAACAACCCATTCACAATAGCTTCAAAAATCAATCTGAAAAAAAGAGACAAAAGAACCTGTACAATGAAAACTACAGAACACTAAAGAAAGAAATTGAAGAAGATCTCAGAAAAATGAAAAGTTATACCCCATTTGATTCAAAAGTATGATATGTCGAAAAAAGAAAATGGAAAGACCTTCCATGTTCTTGGGTAATCAAAACTAATATTGTCAAAATAGCCATTCTACCAAAAGCACTGTACAGATTCACTTCAATTCTCATCAAAATTTCACTGACACTCCTCAAAGAATTATAAAAGACAGTTATAAAATTCATTTGGAAAAATAAGAGACCCAGAATAGGCCATGAAATCCTGAGAGAGAAAAGCAAAGCAAAAGGTATCACAATATTGGACATTAAATAATTCTTCAGAGCTATAGTAACAAAGACATCATGTAACATGCACCAAAACATCTCACTCACAACCTGCATGGGGAGGGAGTGGGTAACTATGAGAAGTGTGGACCAACTGGAAATAAAAGCTAGGAAAGTAATATTAAAGAAATTAAAAAAAAAGAGGTAAGATGGGTGATGGGTGGAACACACCTGATGGGGTCTTATACTAATAAAGAGAAAAACCTGTGCTTACTTTATGTATAGCGGTAAAGACCAAAGGGCATAGTAAATAATTTCATCAGGAAAAACAAGATAAATGTGAGTGGAAAAATAGGTAGTTTAGTGCTTAGGTGGTTACGCCCACCTTCTGAGGGCTGTGTTTGATC